>NW_022437050.1:172146-371294 GCF_009761245.1 Sapajus apella | reverse complement strand
CATTTCAATGTATCTCACTCTTTTAGGTCTAAACCAATGTGTAACCTTCATGTACTAATTTATGATTCAAACTGTGACTTCCACTTTCTGGTAGTTTAAAAATCCCTGCCTTTAAAAATCCTTGCCTACAAGCCATTAGGAAGGTCAGGATTTAAATATTCAACTGTTTGGTCCCCCTCACTTGGTGACCTACAATAAAAGCCTTTTGTTCTAACACTACAAACCTTGGGGTACATACCTGGTTTTACTAAGCCAGACAAGCAGACCCAAGTTTGGTTCCGAATAAAAACAGTACTTGTTAACCTAAACTGATGAGAAACCAAAGTATGAATCTGTCCAACATGTCATCAAGGGGCTGGAGGGAGTTAGCAGAGTGTTTGGAAGTGCGGCATTTGGAGGGAGAGAGAAATCATTTCCTGTCTGTGTCCTCGTTGAGTTCAGTACACTCAATAAACCGGTTCCACATATCAAGAGCT
The DNA here is from genome assembly GCF_009761245.1 of Sapajus apella. Lineage (NCBI taxonomy): Eukaryota > Metazoa > Chordata > Mammalia > Primates > Cebidae > Sapajus > Sapajus apella. Next base: position 370,818 of record NW_022437050.1, on the reverse strand, counting down.
TACCCCTGGGACCAGTACATGGCTCAGCAATCAGATGACAGCAGTTATTACCATTATTTTTAGCTTAACTTTCATTGAAGGCTGATTAGACCTTTTAAGTTAATCTACAGAAATATAATATACCTAGTAAATGAGAGAGTGGAGGGACTTCTTATCCTGTTTTAATTTTTTTTTAAGTTCCCCTCTTCACAGGTGAATTTGGAACCATCTTCAGAATCAGGCTGCCATGCAGCCTGTCAATATATTGTAATTGACACCTGCAAGGGTTCTTCTCACACCTGGGAACATCATGTGACATTGTGTCTGCCACCAGCTCCAGCCCCAGGAAGGTAGCATGTGAGGACAGGTGTGGCTGATTATCTTCCCGACGCCTGGTTAAGGCATAATAAAAATCAGATGCTGTTGGCCTCCCATCAGAAGAGGGTCCCCAAAATGCTCAGATCCCTCTTCTCATCGTTTTCATTGTTCCTGCCTCAAAATCTTCTTATCCCAGAGCTCATTTCCTCTAGGTCCTGCTTTCCTAGCCTGTCTGATAAACCAAGCCATTTGTTGGCATAGCTTCAAAAGGCCAGGGACCCAAATTCAAATCCTTGTTCTTCCATTTACTATCAGGAAGCCTTAGCCAATTATCTTCCTCTCACCTGACTTCTGCTTCCCATCTGTAAAATGGGAATGGTGGCAGGTGCCCTATTGATCAGGTACCACAGTGTTGCTCTACGGTTCAATTGCAGTTGTAGATGTGGGAGGGCTTAGGAAAACGTTAAAGCACCATGTAAATGATTATCAAGCATCTTAAGAGTGTAATGTCTTCATCTCTTTTGCCCAGATAACACTCTGCATGTAAATAAGTTGGACCTCAATGCATTTCAGAGGAGAATTCTAGAAATATGAGAGGGTCAGTGTGAAACACATTTTTGACAAACCCCAATCTGTCCCAGTAACTGATTAAAGATCCAGTTGGGCTTTTGACTGAAATCCCTATAGACTTAGTGTTTGATCTAGCCTATTTAGGATCTGTCCAAATTTTACCTTTAAGAAAAAAAAAAAAAAAAAAAAACACTATCAAAATAGGAGGCTTCTTTGGAACTTTCTCCCTCTTATGAAAACAATCCCCAGGCTGGACATTGTCGGTGCCTCTAAAACAGTCAATATTGTGGCTCAGCCCTGCCCTCCTGTTGAATAAGGATTGTATCTATCAGATGTCCTTTGCTGGTCCCCTTGATTGTTAGTCTGGTCAGACTCACCTGTGCAGTACCCTAAACTGACCCAGAATCTTCCAAGAGGAAGCCTTTGTCCTTAGGGCTGACAACCAGGATAAGGGCTCGCAAGCCAAGAAAAACATTTCCATGGACCTCCAAGAAGTAACATCCAAGTCCAGTTGTGGCTCCAGACTGAATCGAGCAATTAAATCCACATCTGCCCCTGCCCCAAACCTCAGAAATGTTAACATCTTGCACGTGTCAAGAGGGTTATTTATGAAACTATTTGCTTGTCAACCCCAGGAGGACATTCTGTACTTTTTCCCTGGAATACTGTATATTTATGAGCCATGGCTCAAAAACTAACTTTGGCAGGAATATTTATCCAAGAAAAATTCTATCAACCCCTCACAAAGCACAGCCTGCGCTCAGCCACCAGCGCCTGGTGGCTGGGTCGGGTCCTGGTAGAGAGCTGGTCTGTGGCTCACTGCCGCAGGGAATGAATTCCAGATGTGTGCTTCTTCAGGGGTAGGACTGCAATTTCAGATAAGAAGCTTGCTTTTTTTTGTTGTTATTGTTACTTTTTCATTTTCTTACCTCCATTCTCAATCTAGAAGCATGCTTAAATAATTAGCCTTGAATGTGTGGAGCACGCAGCCTATTTGTCCTCTCCTGCTTTGGATAGTTGATGTGTTATCACCCTCCTCTCTGACCTTGAAAAGGCCCACAGTTTGCAGAGCTAACCTTCTGATGTCCCTGTTTTAGGATCTGGTTGTCTGTTGCTAGCAAGTGACCCACAAAGGGTCACTTAGTGGGAGAACCGGAAGCCTAGTGCCATGTGGATAGACTCTAATCTGAGACAGTAAAATAACCACCAGAAACTGTTGCCATCCGCCTTCCCTAGGACTGGTGTACCTCCAACATGGCCCTGCCATCAGCTTCATCAGCCAATAGAGTCTCCTGCCGACAGGAGCCCCAAGTCCAGCCATCATCATAGCAGATTTCTTGCTTTCCCATGGGTTTGGACAATCAACTTACAATCCATTTTTCTGCTCTCTTTGGGGTTGAAGGGCCCATGGCAGGAGTAGTCTCTGAGTGTGTGTATGCTGTCCAGTGACAGGTGAAAAGAGACAAGGACATGTATGTGGGAACCTAGAGAGACAGACAGATCAGATTAACAGAGGGATCTTGACACTCATGGAGGTGACTGTGAGATGGATTCTTATGCAACCTCTGCAATATTTTTCTATAGATGAGATGCCTATGTTTTCGCTCTTAAGTCTCTTGAACCTTGATTGCAGACCTATTCCTAAAAGTCTTGGTCCACAGAATTCGTAGAGATAAAATAAAATCCCTTTAGCTAATTGTTTTTACCATGCCACATGGTAGTATGCTAAAATATTATCATCATTATTGCTGTTTATTAAATATTTGGCATTTGGTATACTCTGTGATTTTTTAAAACTGCAAAGATTTTATCATCCCTAATTTACAGGTTTAAAAATGCCAAGGCAGGGAGAGGTTATGTTGTTCTCCAACAGTCACACAGATGCTTGTAAGGGAGCTGGTATTTGAACCCAGAATTTACTGGTTCTTTCATGAGAGAGAAGAGAAAATAACTAAGAAGTTGAAGGAAGGAAAGCGGGTGAAAGCTGAAGTACATACAGAACCATCAACTCTTAAGAGTTTGATGTTGTTTTCCCCAAGCTGCCCTTCCAGCCTCAGTCGACCTTCCTGGGAGAGGCACGCCATCTGAAGGTCATGTCCCTGCGAGGAGGCTCCAGTGTGCACATCCAAGAGGGCTGCGGGTGGGAGGTTTCCATGCAGGGGCCTCCGTGTCCTCCTTAGGCTTTTTGGCAGTAGTGACACCAGCAGATCCAGCAGGGTGTTATTTGGGGCCAAGTCAATAATCTAAAATTCCTGAAAGCTTCTGGGGCTGGTCACTGGGACTCAAACTCCCCTGAAGACCTCTCCTAACCAAGATCAAGCCACAGAATCAAGTTGTGTCTGTACTCATTCCTCTCCTGCCCCAAGCAGGCACCTTCTTGGCAGGAAGAACTGCCTCCTGAAAAAGGCAGGTTTATGGGGCCTCAGGCCACAGTCCAGGGTCAGGAGGCTACGGGAGGTCTCCCCCAGGGCTGTGAGGGCAGCCCAGGCTATAATTCCAAGATCTGGGTGTGGGCACAGAGCCAGCAGACTTGCCTGAGGAGCAGGGACAACAGGAGAAAGGACTGCTTTAAGAAAGACCTTGGGCAGACTCCAGACCTCTCTGGGAAGTGGGGCATCACCCAAACATAGTTTGTTTCCTGGAGTCACCAGAACTGCATTTCTGAGTCTCCACATCCTTATTAGTTTCAACAGAGATGTAAGATTGTATCATAACCTTAAAGTGAAGCCCACCCTGGTTCTTATCCTTATTCTGCTGATGAGGCCATACCTCTGGGCCCCTTGCCTTAGTCCTCTTCCCTGAACAATGGAAGAAATGCTTTATTCCCCTGTATCAGAGGGTAGAAGTTATGGATTTGAGCTCTTCATTCAGGCAGGACCCTTTACTTCTTGGATGAGTTACTCCATCTTCGTTTCCTAGTCCTTCAAATGGGAATGATGGCATGCCTATTCCATAAAGATGTTGTGAGGATAAACCACAACATGAATATAAAGAGATTTGGTTCTTGGCAAATAAAAAGTGCTGAATAACTGTGAGCTGTTTTTTAAAACATAATTTAACTTCCTGGAGAAAAATAAAACCATGCTAATGGTGACATGCTTGCACATTGTCAATTAAAGCATGGAATTATTAATCTCTATATACAGATAGGTAAATTAAGTTCAGAAAACTTACCAGATTTGGCCAAGTTGTATAACCAGACATTGTGGTTTGGAAAGTGATCTCCCATCTGAGATGATAAGAAAACTGCTCCCAGGTTGGCCTTATTACAGGAAGGTCTGTTTGCTGGGAGAAAGGTGGGCAGGTGGAAGAGCTCAAGAAATGGAGTGATGCACTACATTAGGGCCAATGACAGTGTTGGTGCCATTAGACCTTGAAGGAGGATGAAGCTTCCTAAATGTGTTTTTGCCAGGCACCCAATGGCCCACACTTGCTCAAGGCCACCACCCAAAAGAAGAGTGATTGCTACAAGTTGGAGGGATGGGTTTTCCAGGTTTGAACTGCATCCTAGCTGATGTGGGCTAGTGGGAAGAGCAAATATATTGAAGGCAAAGAATCCTAAGTTTTAGTCACTACCTTGCTGACTTTGAACAACTTACTTTGGGAACCTCCGTGAGCCTCAGTTTCCCCAGGCTCTAAGATGCGGAAAACAAATGCCCATATATCAGGTTTGTTATAAGGATTACAAAATATAAGTACTAAGCACTTAATAAATTAAGCACTTACCTTACTTTTTTTTTTTTTTGGTGAGGATTTTTTTAAAATTTTTCCATAAGTTATTGGGGTAGAGATGGTATTTGGTTACATAAGCTCTTTAGTGGTAATTTGTGAGATTTGGGGGCAACCATCACCTGAGCAGTGTATACTGCATCAAATTGGTAGTCTTTTATTCCTGGTCCCCCTCCCACTCTGCCCTCCCCAAGTCCCCAGTGTCCATTGCATCATTCTTATGCCTTTGCATCCTCTTAGCTTAGCTCCCACATATCAGTGAGAACAGACAATGTTTGATTTTCCATTCCTGAGTTACTTCACTTAGAATAATAGTCTCCAGTGTTATCCAGAACACTGCAAATGCTGTTAATTCATTCCTTTTTATGGCTGTGTAGTATTCCATCATATATATATCATCTACCTTACCTCTTCTTACTCACTTCAGTTAAATGAGTATTGGGCAAATTCTGTAAAATAGGAGAGCCCTCTGCCTTTTTTAATGCCCTGAGCATTAATATCTGAGCACTAGGTAGAGACACAGGAGCCACATCTAGTCAAGAGGGCAGTGTGAACTGAGGCAGGAAGCCCGGCCCCTTCAACATTAGAAATGTCAGACTGATATTTTTAATTTTTAAGAAAATGTGTTGACCTTATTGAAAAATCAGGAGAGAACCTCCAGGTGCCAGAAATAAAAAAAAAAGAAGACAAAACTTTTTGGATGTGGCACATCTCAGAAGGGAAGGTAAATCCCAGCCTTGGACCTGCCTCAGTCGCCGTAGAAGCCTATGCCTGCCCAGAACGATGACCATTCAACTGTGCAAAATCTCCAATCAAGAAACAGTCATTATGACTGTTGTGCTCCTCTGACAGATGCAAGAAAAAGGACTTGTACTCTGTAGAAAGATTAATTCTGAAATATCCAGAAAATTCCATTATCCAGAATCCTACATTCTGCTGCTTTCTTCTACTCCAGGTTTTACTGTGTATATCAGGAAAAGATCTTGCTGACTTTCCCCTTTATCCATAATCATGCAGGGTGTTCAGCCATTTTTCTTTTCTATGTTGTTCTGTCCCTTTGGCGGAGAATGGGAGACCCTCTCCAGGCACGAATGAAATAATTCAACTATAATTTTAAGGGACCAAGAGCTTTTTTATGAAGCCCCACTGAAGTCAGAGGGTAAAAGTAGACATTAGGGTTCTTGGTGCTGTGAGCATAAGTGAGTGTTGGAGAAGGAAGGTGGAAGGAGATCCGATGACAGTTTGGTGTGGAAAGAGGGTTGTTTACAAGATGCAGGGGCCCAGGTCAGAGGAGCAGAGGAGGATGCGGCAAAGGGCTCCATTTAAGCCATGCTGGATTAATCATCCCTTATAGGATCCGAGGACAGAATGGTGTGAGCTGAACCCAGAAAGGAAGCAAATTAGAGTTAGCAAAAACTCTGTACCTGCCAGGAAGTATATGATAATCAGGGCCATAGTATTTAAGACGCTAAAGAGGAATCCTCTCCTTGAAACGTATTCCAACAAACAAGACTGCAAAACTTACTAACAGGAATGTTGTTTTGAGATTTGTGAAAATGCCCTCAACTTAAATCTCCAGCTGACAAAGAAATTTCCAAGCCATTGATGTTGAGTGCAGTAATGAAAATGAAATAAAATACATCTTTGAATCTGGCCTTACCACTTACTAACAGCATGCCCCGAGCACATCACTTTTTATTTCTGAATCTAAATATCTTCACCTATAAAATAGTGCCCACTTCATTAGAAACATAGTGGGGATTAAATGAAAGAATGTATTGAAGTATTTATTAAGTACGGAGGTGGTTCATCGGAAGCCCTAGATACATGGCTGTGGCTGTGATTCGGATTATTAAGGCAGGGCAGTGCTGTTTACCTGAGATGCTCATCAGCTTTCCTGCGGCCTTAGAAGGCTTTTCCTCTGCAAATCTGAGCTTGTAAATATAGTGATCAAGTATATATGAGCTCTGGCTATAGAGCTTAAGATTAGCTATAGACAGCTTGAGATTGAATCCCAGGTCTGCTATCTACCAAGGAGTGAGTCGGGACATATTATATAACCTCACTGAGCCTCATTTTTTTCATCTATGAAATGGGATGATGACAGTACTTACCTCACAGCAAACTTAAAAACCCATGAGCATTGATGTTAAGAAGGTGGTTCTGAGATTGTGGATGTATTCAGAACCAAGGCGTTACCCCTTTCCCACTGTCCTTTTACCTTTTATTTGATCCTGTTATGTTTATGGTTCCCTTCCCACTATTGGAAAGTAGCACAATGAGGGTTGCATACCCACGAAAGCCACATTCCATACTAGGGACCCCATGCAAACAACTTTCAGGTTCTAACATTCAAACTGTACTGCCATGGTTGCTGCCTTAGAATCATCCCACAATTCCTCATTGTTACAGGGGGCTGCCCAAATATTGGCAGCTAAAATCATAATTAATGTTATTAGGGGCAACAACAAGAAGGGAGGTAATTAGGGGCTACACAATTACCCAACAGTAAGATCAACCTCCAATAAACAATCCTTGCTAATTGTCCAGAAAAGAAAAGCTTCCATCTCCCCTCCCACTTCCCATTCCTTCTGAAGTCTCTTTCAGAAAGACAGAGGCATAAATATAGATTAGAGCTCAAATAAATGGCAAGTGAGTCAAAATATTTAAAAGGAAAGAATCTCTGATTCATACGCCTCTGATTGCAGCTTCTAATTGCTCCTTTCACGCTGAGTGGGCTTCCCGGGTAAGACTGGGAAATCGAGCAGGCCCCAGTGCAGCAGCCAGGTATGGGGTTCTCCCTCACATGATGCTATGCCAGCACCCACACTCATCAACAGAGCACCAGAGGCCAAGAAGGAGCTTTGAGCATGTCTGAGGAGATGTTTGGGGCACTAGAATACTGAAGCCAGGGAACAGGGAAGTTGGGCTGCATCGTAGTTTAGAACCCAGACTGTAAGGAAGAACAGACCTGATGTTAATTCACTACTTCCTGTGTGGTCTTAGACAAATCACTGAATCCTCTGTCAGGCCCAGTCTCCCCACCTATGACATTTCGTAGGATTAATGACAGAATTAAATTAAAGCGTGGATATACATCCTGCAGCGCAGGGCCTGGCACCTAGTAGAGGCTCTATAATTTCGCCATTCAACATGTGCTTAGCCAACATAGCATGACTTGATACTTTTAATGGAAATCTCAAGCCCAGAGGGGGCAGGTATTTGCCCAAAGTTACTCAGCCAGTTATTCAAACTCAGGGGTCCCAATTCCCAGGCCAGTATTATTTCCCCAGGTGGTACAATTTAATCATTCCTCCAACTCTTGGGCTAGCTTAGCCCTGAGGCATCATGCTCTGTTAGAACTGGGTTATATCAGGGAGACCCTGAGACCTCAGGTGCCCCACCAGCCTCCCTAATGGATTCTCCTCTTCTCCCTTCTAATCTGAAGTTCTCCATTCTCTCTAGGTTAGGCAACAGGGCAGAAAGGGACCAACAATTCCTGAATTCCCTTATGTGCCAAATACTGTCCTTGGCATGTTAAATATATCTTCTCCTTGTTTATTCTTCCTAGCTTCCCTATGAAGTAAGTATTTTTGTTCCTCATCTGCAGGTGAAAAAACTGAGACTATTTAGGGTTGTATTGTATCCTCTGAAACCCATCTATTGAAGTCTTAACTCTCTGAGCCACAGAATGTGACCTGAGTTGTAAACAGGATCTTTGCAGGCATGCTTGGGTTAAGTAAGATGAGGTAATGAGGGTAGGCCCTAACCCAGTATAACTGGTGTCATTATAAAACGGGGAAATTTGGGCATAGAGGGATGAGAGAATGCCATATGAAGATGAAGATAGACATTGGGGTGATGTGACTACAAGCCTAGGAACATCGGGATTGCCAGCAAGCCACGAGAAGCTAGGGAGAGGCCTGCAACAGATTCTTCAACACAGCCCTCGGAGGGAGCCCACTCTGCCAGCACCTTGAGCCAGCCTCCAGCCTCCAGAACTGGGAGATAATAAAGTTCTGTGGTTTAAGCCACCAGTATGTGGCAGTTTGTTATGGCAGTCTTAGCAAACTAATGCAATAACTGTGGACACACACACAGTCACTCAGTTATTCACGCCAGAAACTTGGGAGTTATTATTATTCCTTGCTCTCTCTCTTATTACCCAATCCAATCCACGGCCAAATCCTACGGATGCTTTTTCTTCTTGGTATGTCACCTCGTTCCATCTCCATTGCCACTGTCACAGTCCAAGCCCCCATCACGTCTCAGCTGCGTCAGCACAAACACTTTGGATCAAGCTTCCCTGACTGTTGGCCTAGCCCAACGCAAATCCACTCTCTTACAAACGCCAGGTAACCTTCATCAAATAAATCAGATCGCATTATTCCCCTGCTTAAAAACCTTCCAAAGCCTCCCCTTCTCCTCTTGGGATGAAACCAAAACCCTTTGCCAGGGCCAGCAATCCTAGTCTCTATGCCAATCCTACCTCATTTTATCTCTGTCTTCTGTGCTTCATTCATACTCACTTACTTTTGGTTATTCAGGCTGGATGGATCAAGCTCCTGGCTACCTCATGGTCTTTATGCATGCTGGCTCTTATGCTTGGCATGCTCCTCCATCCACCTTCCACTCATATTTTCCTTTCAGCTAACTCCAATGTAGCCTTCATGTCTCAACCTCAATGACTCCTCAAAGAGGCCTTTCCTGGCCACAGCCACCCTCTAAGTGATTTCTACCTTGTTATTCTCTGACTGGGCACTGAGTTGTTTTGTCTTCAAAGACCTTATGACGGTTTGGTATCAACACATTATTTAAAGACTTCTGTCGTAAGTGGCACAAGGTCAGACATAACCAGGTCCATACATATTTTTGTCTTTCCATTTGTTGAAATGTGATGCTGTCTCAATCATAAAAGCCATGAGCTGCATGGAGTCTCCAAGGAGGCAATTCTCCTTAACACTACCTGTTCACTCGGTATTAGAGCCATGGGCACACAGGCTCAAGCCATCTGAAAGGTCAATCGATATTGCAAACCATACCTAGCAGTATACTTAATCAATATATGAATGTTGGAGATTAAAATTTCACACCAAATAGTGATATTTAACATGAAGAGAAAACAGGAATAGGAAAAAAAAGCGGGGGTGGGGGGCTGGGGGGTGGGGTCTACAAAACAGTCCAAGGAGAGTGATGTGGACAAGGAGAGTGTCCTGGCCTGATCCTGACAGTCATCAATGTATTGCAAGGAAAAGTCTTTGATTTTGGCAGAGCTTTCCACAGCAAATGCCAATCATCAGTGACAGCCACATGGGGTCTGTCAAGACAACCATCTTGAGCTGGTGAAGTCCTGCTAATTTTAAGGCCCTTGAGTCCTCTGGTGAGGACTGATAGTAAAGGGTTATGCCCTTATCTGGTTGGATATTGTCTCTATTGATTAAGTGAACATCTTGTCCCTGTTCCCATAATGCCCTCTGAAATGTAAAAATCGAGTCTTTTTCTAAGGTGGCATCATTTATGTCAAGGGTGCTCGATACAACTTCTCAAGGAGACTTTATGAGAAGGAAGACTTCACGTTTGGTTCACCATTGTATCCCCACTGCTGAGTACACAGTGCTTAGAATATTGTTGGCATGCAATAAATATTTGTTGAATGAATTCATGAAAGTCGGTGCTGATATTCAAGCTAGGCTTCATGTGTCTGAGGTTCTTCTGCCATAGCATAGAGGAATCACCTCTTGAAGGTCATGACTTTAACCATTCCATAGCTTTTGCTTCTGACTAGGACGAAGTAGCTTGATTCAGACCATCCTCCCACTGAAAACAAGTATACATGTTAGATTAAAGTAAAATACCAAAAAAGAGTGTTTTAACAGCATCAGAGAACAATCAAGGCAGTCAGGGCTTGAGGACACAAGATCTCAGAGAAAAGAGACTCAGAGAGAAGTGAGCCTGGCATTTTGTTCCACTTTCTACCTTAAGGTACTTGCTGAATCTTAAACTGTGTAAGAATGAGAGGCCAAGAAACCAAGTGGAGGGCATCTGCATAGGGGCTAAAAAAAAATCTCACAGAGCAAAAGAGACAAAATTTGGAGGGAGTTCACAGATGCTAAGGAGGAGGGTCCCAAGAATAAGGAGAAACTGGAAATAGACACATCCTCACTAACTCCCAGCTTAGAACCATCTCAGTCACTGGCTGGGTAAGCTTAATCTGTTCCTGCTCTAACTACCGGCCAGAATAAAATAAAATCTTCTTGGGAGAAGGATGACATCATCCAGAACATGTACAAGTTTCTGTACGTGATGTCCAGCATTTTCCTCATTGAGGCTCTAAAAAGTCTATCATCTTCAATGAAGACCTAATGTAAATTCCATGTATGTCTGAATCTGATTGGACGGGCCCAGACAGATCCCAGGGATGGAGGACAGATGAGCAGGAGGGTCCTGGGTTACCAGACAAAGCTGACAATTTAAAGCTGTTAACTGAGAGCTCAACTGACTCGAATTTCACGTGGAAAATGGAAAGCTGCCTACTGTGCAGTCAGCATGCAGACATAAGGAAGCCCTACACAGAGAGCAGGCAAAGCACATGTCAGCAAAGGCCCTACTTCCCTTTTGATCAGCTATGAAATAGGCTTCAATTATTAGAATAATATAATGCTCCAGCTGGAAGGACCTTTGAAATTTTCTAAGCCCAACCTTTAAACCCTTTGCTTTCATGAACTTGGAGGCCCCAAGGTGAGAAATGGTTCTTCTATGACCATTTAAAAAATTCAGTTGGTTTTTGAACCCAAATAACTGGGCTCCCTGTGCAGCCAGAGTCCCTGCTTCACTGCCTTGCTAAAGCTCCAGGCTCAGACAACTCTAGCCTGCAACCCATCTACACTGCAAACAGCTTCAACAAGACTATAAATGTCATGTTAGACGTCAGATGATAAATGCAATTCCTCCTCAGCAAAGTGAACCCTAATGGGAGAATACAATGGGATTCCCATGGAATTAAATTCTGCATCTCCCCAAGGAAACCACAACAATTTCTCATTTATAGTGTTGTCCTAATAAATACAAAGGAAGTCATAACTCACTGCTATTATTTAAAATAGTCAAGTCCTGGCTTTTATAACTCCCCATTGGGCAGGATGTTTTTCATTAAGTAGCAGCTGGGCTTTTACAAAATGCAAAGCTGGTGCCTCTGTCTACGTTGTTACCTGGAAAATAGTGACGGAGCTCCAGCTCATCCCTCAACCTCACCCTCGCCCCACCCCATCTGACCTGGCTCTCTCAACTCTTCTCCCTTCTTCCTTCTTCTCCCAAGACCCCCAAAATGTCTTCAGAGCAGCAGCATTGGCCCCTTTTCAGAAGCCTTGAGGTTGCCCAACATTCATGAACTACAGGGACTCACCTGCCCAAGCAGGTTTTTCCAATCAAACATTGTCTCAACACACAGCACTCTCTCTAAATGGTAGTCTCAGGCATTGGCTAAGAAAACAAATCTCTTTCTATACCTTACATCCAAAATATAGAGGTTAAAAGGATCAATGATACCCAGACTGGGTTTTATGAACCCATAGAATCATGAACTATTGTCAGTATTTCCAAAAGTGAGATAAACTCTGCACATTTATTTTCAGTGAAGGTATATACAATGTAGAATCTGTTTGGGGTTTAAAATTATATCAGTTCTGTGTAGTACCTATGGTTTTCTCACACTGATCAAAAACTCTGATAGATGCCTATTTATGTTTCTGGTTCAATAAAAGAGTTTACATAAATCCCTTATTACTTAACATTTGTTCATTCACTCATTCAATAAACATTTTTGATCAACTATTCTATGCCAGGCTTGTGTATACTGTGGTAAATAAGATAAAATCTCTGCCTTCAAGGTGGTAACAAACAGTAAAAAGATGAATATATTTGCATAGTAGTATTAGATGATGACTTGGGAATTCGGTGTTTGGTGATATATGTCAGAGTAAGTCTCCCATTTAAGTCCAATGTGAAGAATTCAAATTAGTTTTACAAGTTTTTCTGCAACGGTTTTAACCCCAAACACATTCTAACTGAGGACATGAACACAGATGAGATTCGGTGTCTGGATTTCATTGGATTGTGAACATAAAAATATTTCTTTTGGGGACACTTGATGCTACTGCAGCAAATGCTACAGGCTGCACAGTGAGAGCCCTAGTTCAGTGCCTGATTTGCATACAGTGCATCTTGGATCTTAATTTAGACCTGGGTGCCAAAGCCTTTTCCACTGAAGGGGAATAGGGTAGTGAAAGATGGCTAAGAAAGAGCAAAGTGCCTGAAAGTTCTTCGTTTGCTCTTTTCTTCACAGATGCGTAATTAACCAGGCGGCCCCTTCCATTGCTTTCATCACCCTTACTCAGAATGAGTCTTTTGAGGGCACAATCAAGTGCTTTCAAAGCTTGAAAGTCACATCTTTTCAGTAAATGTAGCTTGTCCATTTCCATTCCATTCAGAACATGAAGGGGAAAGACTACTCTTTGCCAAGTGAATAAGAAATGGGGAGTAGAGGGGAAGGCAGAAAACCAAAAAGAATCTATATTCCAAAGGTAGCAAGTAAACTCTGGAGATATTTAAATATACAGGACTATGAACAGCCTTTCAAGATTCTACAGGCTCACTGATGGTAGAGTTGGAGAAGGTCTTAGAGGCGGTATAAGTCCCATTCTGTGCTTTGACATAAGGAGAAACTGAGTTCCAAAACAGAAGAGTGGTCTTTCCCCACACGGTCACATGGTTGGTGGCGGAACAAGGACTACAACTCTGACTATCTTTCCAGCGCCCTTTCCATCACACCAGACCACTTCCATATTCCTTTTCTTCACTTAATCCTCTTCCATGTTGTTTGTATTAATTTGTCCTGCACGTGGGGTCCTCCCTTTGGTACTTATGCAATTGCTTCCTAGCTTTCAAAGACCAGTCTCTATTCCATGTGTTTTTGAAGAAGTTATCCAAGTTACTCTAGGCATAATTTCTGCTTTGTTCACTAAAATCACCACATTTGTAATCTGAGTCACGCACTTGTTTGTGTTATATCTTGCAACTGACAATTTACAATTTACAGTTTAAATTGTCCTAAGCAATAAGAAAAAGGAATCTTTTTTTAGCTCCAAAATTGAAAAGTCCAGGAGTAGATCTCACTTCAAGCATGACTGGGTCCTGGAGCTAGGATGACAGCCTCATTATTTTTTCTGCCTCTCTGTTTCTTAGGCAGGGTCTCCACCTTGGGATGGCAAGGTGGCTTCAGGCAGCTCCACGTAGAATTTTGTCCTCTTAACAGCCCCAGCTGGAAGCAGGGGCTCTCTTTCCCAGCAGCTCCATAGATTCCCCGCACAGGAAGTCTCATTGGCTCTGACTGGGTCACTCGTCTGTTAGCCCACTGTGCTCACCTTCTCCGGGACCTGGGAGATAGGTGTCATCATCCAATGGTTAAAGTGCAAGCACAGGAACACTTGGTTATTATTGTATGACTTGTGGACAATGAAACATAATGGTGTTAATGGCAAACTAAGACATGGACAAGACTTGCTAAAGTCAGTTTTTGCCACCATAATGCTGAAGTTTTATAGTATGTCTCACAGAAAACTTCCTGAAAGCTGATAGAAGCTTTTGTCTGACAGGGACAATTTCATCACCACCCACCCAAGAGCATCTTCAAAGAGGAACTGGAGCCCCTCAAAAAGTTAAAGTCTCTGAACATTCCATAGCCTGTTGTGTCCTGGTATATTCTGCTGATAATATATCCTTTGAGCTTATCAGAGTAATTTGTAACTTCCGTAAGAGTGAATTTCAGAAAATGCGTTTTTGACAAGTTTCTGATGACATCATGCTCATCTGTGAACCAATCACTGTAGCCACAGATATGGGACGCTCTAGATGCTCAGGGCTGGGTCACATGACTGCCTGAGCTGCTGCACATTGCCACAAGGCAGACATGATTACAGTGTTGGATTCTTTTAATACTACATTTCTTCTGGAAAACACTGAACAACTCCTAAGAGCATGGAGTGTGGAAGTGGTGATTCCACCAAGGAAAACCATGGTCTGTTGCCAGCAAAAGAGGAAATGGATGTTAAGTGGGTGGGCGGAGGTGAATGAACATCTATAGTAAGCATTGTTCTACCATTATTTCATATGTGTATAAACCTTGCTTTTCCCAAATCAAGTATAAGCTCATTCGTGAAAACAGAATTCAGTATCTAACCAATAATCAATATATTCTTATTGATTAGTCCAAAGCATATATTTATTGGGCATCCACAGAGAATAAGATGCCATGATGCTTAGAGAAATCTTAAAGATCAGACATTGCTCCAGATTTGAGACTCTAGTTTAGTACAACAAACAAATACTGAATATCCGCTGTATGCCAAACACAGTCCTAGTGCTAAGGGTGCAAAGTTGAATACAATACAACCACTGCCCTTAAAAATCCTCACTTAGCAGGGTGAAAACAATAATATCAACATTTATGGAGCCTCTACTATATGCTTGTATTCCATATACACTAATCTTAAGTCTTAGTACAACCCATGAAAGTATGATATATTACTTTAATATGATTTTACTGAGTCCTGGAGAATGACACTTCAAACCTGATCGTCAAACTTAGAGGTCAAACAAAATGTTAAGAATGCCCAGCTAATAAGTAGTAGAGTGGAGAAATCTGGTTACGAGGTGACGCAGAATTATGATCTAGATATGTAGATGCTAAAATAGCTTTTTAAAAATCTATTGCACAAGTACTTTCAGCCATCTTTCTTTTCTGAAGAGTTCTGAAAAGCCCTTAAGACCTCATTGCTTGTCACTGTAAACACATTCACACACCCTTCTTTAATTTTACTTTTTAATAAATTGCATCCTCAACCTTTTTCTGTGTGAATTTCAAAGCTATTCAACCTATTAGAGGAGCTCAGTGTCAGATAAATACAATGTATTATAATTACTATTTTGGTCATAAGTCTTTTTTTCCTTTAATGGAGCATACTCTTTGTGGCCACTGAACCCTACTTCTGGTTGATTAGGCTCTTAGTATTTAATAAGCTTCAACAGGAAATGAGTAGAATTAGTAGTGTCTTGAATAATGAGCTGTTAATGTATTTTTAATGACCAAGATGTTCCAACAAGAAACTTGTTGATTTTTGTCACTAAAATGTTATTTGAAAAATTATCTGCACGTAGCCTGGATGGTGTTTTATGTGAAGTGAGATGTTTTACTACATTTAGAATACTCTTTTACACGTCAACTTGATTTAGGGAAGTTGTTACAGGAAGAGGAAAAAGCTTAGCAATTAGAACTGAGTATAAACTGTAACATTTTTGTAGGATTTCAGTCACAGAAAAAAAAAATATGTATATATGATTTCATTTCCTTTTTTTTTTTTTGAGATGGAGTCTTGCTCTGTTGCCCAGTCTAGAGGGCAGTGGCATAATCTCAGCTCACTGCAAGCTCTGCTTCCCAGGTTCAAGAGATTTTCCTGCTTCAGCCTCCCAAGTAGCTGGGATTATAGGCCCCCCGCCACTGCGCCTGGCTAATTTTTGTATTTTTAGTAGAGATGAGGTTTCACCATCTTGGCCAGGCTGGTCTGGAACTCCTGACCTCGTGATCCACCCGTCTAGGACTCCTAAAGTGCTGGGATTATAGGCGTGATTCACCATGCCTGGCCAAAAATATATTTCTTATAGAGAATCTCACTTTGTCTCTTTTGTTCCTTGCTTGATAGTAGCTATCAACCCATTTTACACATAGACAAAGTGGAAAAGCTTGTTCTTTTTTTTTTTTTTTTTTTTTTTCCTGTAAAACAGAAGGTTCATTTCTGTCTGGGTCTGACTTTTTTAGTGGAAGAGATTATATAAGATTTCTGTGTCTGAGTTTCTTTGTCTGTTAAATTAAGATAATAAAGTACATGTGTCACAAGATATTATAAAAATTAAATGAAGTAGTTCATGTAAAATACTTAATAACTTGTTCCTTAGGACAAGTTAGTTTATGTCGCCTGTCTAAGATATTACTCCTTTGGGAAAATTTTGCATTTTAGTAGTTTTAATACTCTAATTGCATTGTGAGTTCCCTAAGGTCAAGGATTGTACTTTAGACATTTTTCTTTTTTTTCCTTGCATTTAGCACAATACTGGGCTTAGAGCAGGTGATTGATAAACACCTGTCAAAAGATTGCCTCCCAGGTGTCTTCCAGGACTTACATGCTGTAATTACTTCCAACGGACTACTCCTTAAGGAGATACAGAATGTAAATTTGTACCTAGAGTCATCTGTTCCTTTTGTAGAATTATGGCCCAAGAATCCCAGTTTTCAAGTTAAGAAGCATGAAATTGGTTCCTTCAGTGATCATTCACTATGTCATCAAAATCTTGCAATTGCAATTCCAAGATAGTAGTTAATTTAATTGTAATGAATCTATGGCTAGACACTGTCTCTCCGGCAAAAATGTAGTTGCAAATGCTTCCTGGGAGCAAATTTGAAGAGTAATGTGAAGTAGACTTGGCCCAAGAAGAGAATAAAGAAAAAACCTAAGTATTCAGGATATTTGCATGCAGTGTTTTATTTTAGATGGTGAGTTTTGGTATTTAAGTGGATTGGGATATTTAAGGTGGGGAGGAGTAAAGAAATGAAAGAATATTTGCCTCTAATATATCATTGATGATGATACAATGATAGTTACCATTTTATGAGCAATTACTACATAAAGTTACCATGCTGAGCAATTTATAACCATTGTTCATTTCATCTTCATAGCTACACTAAGAGGTAAATGCTTCCACTGCTTCCATTTTACAAATGAAAAAAATGAGGTGAAAGACAGCCAAATAGGAACAGCTCTGGATTGCAGTTCCCAGCGAAAATGCAGAGGGTGAGTGATCACTGCATTTACAAACGAATTTTTACCGCCCACAGACCAGGAGATTTCTGGGCAGAAAAGCACCACAAGTCTCCAGCATGGCAGTTACAGCAGGCACAGCAGGTCTCCACACAAAAACTCACACAAATCCAGGTGCCGTTTCAACTGGTGACTGGAACACCTGGGAGACAGGGTCACCCATTCAACTGAAAAACAGGGGACTGAAACAGGAGCCAGGTGATCTGGCTCGGCTGGTCCCACCCCCACAAAGACCAGCAATCTGAAACGCTCTGGATTGAGAGTTTCACAGCAAGCACAGCTGGACCCAGGATGGTCCAGCTCTGCTGGGGGAAGGGCATCTGCCATTACTGAGGCAGTCTGCCACTACAGAGGCAGGCTGCCATTACTGAGGCAGTCTACCATTACCAAGGCAGTCTGCCATACTGAGGCAGTTCAGCATCACCGAGGCAATCCGCCATTACCGAGGCAGTCCGCCATTACTGAGGCAGTCTGCCATAACAGAGACAGTCAGCCATTACAGAGACAGTCCACCATTACTGAGGCAGACTGCCATTAACGAGGCAGTTCTAACTATACCCCTATAAAAAAAAACTGCAAGGAAGTTCACACAGCAGCTCAGCAATGCCTCTGCTGGCAGGCTGTGACTAGGCTACCTCTTCACTGGGCAGGGCATCTCTGAAAAAAGGCAGCAGAATGACAGTAACTTATAAATAAAGCCCCACCTTCCCAGGACAGAGCACCTGGGGAAGAAAGGTGGTTATGAGTTCTGCTGCAGCAGACTTAAACATACCTGCCCACCAGCTTTGAACAGAACAACGGAGCTTACAGCTCAGCACTTGAGCTCCTATAAGGGACAGACTGCCTCCTAAAGCAGCTCCCCAACCCACATATAACCAAAGAGATACCTCATAAAAGAGAGCTAAGGCTGATACCTGGCAGGTATACTTCTGGAACAAAGATAACAAAAGAAGAAACTGGCAGCAACCCTTACTGTTATACAGCCATGGCAGGTGATCCCCAGGCAAGGAGGGTCTGGAGTAGATCTCCAGCAGTCCTACAGCAGGGGGGGGCTGACTGTTAGAATGAAAACTAAGAAACAGAAAGAAATAACTTCATCAGCAACAAAAATGACATCCACTCAGAGACCCCATCTGAAAGTCACCAACCACAAAGACCACAGGTAGATAAATCCACAAAGATGGGAATAAACCAGTGTAAAAAGGATGAAAACACCCAAAACCAATATGCCTCTCCTCCTCCAAAGGATCACAACTCCTCACCAGCAAGGAAACAAGGCTGGATGGAGAAAGAGTCTGCTACACTGATAGAAACAGGCTTCAGAAGGTGGGTAATAACAAACTTCTCTGAGCTAAAAGATTGTGCTTTAACCCAATGCAAAGAAATTAAGAACTTTGGAAAAAGGTTTGATGAAATGCTAATGAGAATAAACAACATAGAGAGGAATATAAATGAATTGATAGAGCTGAAAAAACAAAACAAGAGAACTTCGTGAAAAATACACAAGTTTCAATAGCCAAATTGACCAAGCAGAAGAAAGAATATCAGAGATTGAAGATCAACTCAATGAAATAAAATGAGAAGGCAAGATTAAGAAAAAAGAAAGAGTAAAAAGAAATGAACAAAGCCTCCAAGAAATGTGGGATTGTGTGAAAAGACCTAATCTACATTTCATAGGTGTACCTGAACGTGACAGAGAGAATAAATCCAAGCTGGAAAATACTCTTCAGGATATTATCCAGGAGAACTTTCCCAATCTAGCAAGGCAGGCCACTACTCAAGTCCAGGAAATACAGAGAACACCACAAAGATATTCCTCAAGAAGACCAACCCCAAAGCACATAATCATCAGATTCACCAGGGTTGAAAGGAAGGAAAAAATGCTAAGGGCAGCCAGAGAGAAAGATCGGGTTACCCACAAAGGGAAGCCCATCAGACTCACAGCAGATCTCTCAGCAAAAACCCTACAAGCCAGAAGAGAATGAGGGCCAATACTGAATATCCTTAAAGAAAAGAACTTTCAACCAAGAATATCATATCCGGCCAAAATAAGCTTCATAAGCAAAGGAGAAATAAAATCCTTTATGAACAAGCAATTGCTCACAGATTTCATAACTACCAGACCTGCCTTACAAGAGCTCCTGAAAGAAGCACTAAACATAGAAAGGAACAACCAGTACCAGCCACTCCAAAAACATACCAAATGGTAAAGAGCATTGACGCAATGAAGAAACTGCATCAATTAAAGGGAAAAACAACCAGCTAGCAACAAAATGGCAAGATCAAATTCACACATAAGAATATTAACCTTAAATGTAAATGGGCTAAATGCCCCAGTCAAAAGACACAAACTGGCAAGTTGGATAAAAAGTCAAAACCCATTGGTGTGCTATATCCAGGAAATCCATCACATGTGCAAGGATACACATAGGCTCAAAATGAAGGGATGGAGGAAGATCTACCAAGCAAATGGAGAGCAAAAAAAAAATTAGGAGTTGCAATCCTAGTCTCTGATAAAATAGACTTTAAACCAACAAAGATCAAAAGAGACAAAGAAGGGCATTACATATTGGTAAAAGAATCAATGCAACAAGAAGAGCTAATGATCCTAAATATATATGCATACAATACAGGAGCACCCAGATACATAAAGCAAGTTCTTAATGACCTACAAAGAGACTTAGGCTCCCACGCAATAACAGTGGGAGACTTTAACACTCCACTGTCAATATTAGACAGATCGACAAGACAGAAAATTAATAAGCATATCCAGGACTTGAATTCAGACCTGGACCAAGCAAACCTAATAGACATTTACAGAACTCTCCACCCCAAATCCACAGAATATACATTCTTCTTAGTACCACATTACACCTACTCTAAAATTGACCACATAATTGGAAGTAAATCGCTCCTCAGAAAATGCAAAAGAATGGAAATCATAACAGTCTCTCAGACAACAGTGCAATCAAATTAGAGCTCAGAATTCAGAAACTAACTCAGAACTGCACAGCTTCATGAAAACTGAACAACTGGCTCTTGAATGTTGACTGGATAAACAATGAAATGAAGGCAGAAATAAAGATGTTCTTTAAAACCAACGAGAATGAAGACACAACATACCAGAATCTCTGAGACACATTTAAAGCAGTGTCTACAGGAAAATTTACAGCAATAAATGTCCATATGAGAAGAAAGGAAAGATCTAAAATCAACACCCTATCATCAAAATTGAAAGAACTAGAGGAGCAGGATCAAAAAAACTCAAAAGCTAGCAGAAGAGCAGAAGACAAGAAATAACTAAGATCAGGGCAGAACTGAAGGAGATAGAGACACAAAAATCCCTTCAAAAAATCAATAAATTCAGGAGCTGCTTTTTGAAAAGATCAACAAAATAGACCACTAGCCAGATTAACAAAAAAGAAAAGAGAGAATAATCAAATAGATGCAATAAAAAATAATAAAGGGGATATCATCACAGATTCCACAGAAATACAAACCACCATCAGAGATTACAACAAACAACTCTATGCACATAAACCAGTAAACCTGGAAGAAATGGATACATTCCTGGACACTTGCACCCTCTCAAGCCTAATCCAGAAAGAAGTCAAAACCCTGAATAGACCAATAACAAGGGCTCAAGTTGAGGCAGCAATTAATAGCCTACCATCAAAAAAAGCCCAGGTCTAGATGGGTTCACAGCTGAATTCTACCAGACATACAAAGAGGAGCTGGTACCACTCCTTCTGAAACTATTCCAAAGAATCCAAAAAGAGGGAATTCTCCCCAAATCATTTTATGAGACCAACATCATCCTGATACCAAAACCCAGCAGAGATTCAACAAGAAAAGGAAACTTCAGGCCAATATCCATGATGAACATAGATGTAAAAATCTTCAATAAAATACTGGCAAACCAATTGCAACAGCACATCAAAAAGCTTATCCATCACGATCAAGTAGGCTTCATCCCAGGGATGCAAGACTGGTTCAACATATGAAAGTCTATAAACATAATTCACCACATAAACAGAACCAAAGACAAAAACCACATGATTATCTCAATAGATACAGAGAAGGCCTTCAACAAAATTCAACAACCCTTTATGCTAAAAACTCTCAATTAACTAGGTATCGTTGGAACGTATCTCAAAATAATAAAAGCTCTTTATGAAAAACCCACAGCCAATATCATACTGAATGGGGCAAAAACTGGAAGCATTCCCTTTGAAATCTGGCACTAGACAAGGATGCCCTCTCTCACCGCTCCTATTCAATATAGTGTGGGAAGTTCTAGCTAGAGCAATCAGGCAAGAAAAAGAAATAAAGGGTATTCAATTAGGAAAGGAGGAAGTCAAAGTATCTCTATTTGCTGACAACATGATTGTATAGTTAGAAGACCTCATTGTCTCAGTCCAAAATCTCCTGAAACTGATAAGCAAAGTCTCAGGATACAAAATCAATGTGCAAAAATCACAAGCATTCCTATACACCAATAACAGAATTAAAGAGAGCCAAATCAAGAACAAACTGCCATTCACAATTTCTACAAAGAGAATAAAATACCTAGGAATACAACTGACAAAGGATGTAAAGGACCTCTTCAAGGAAAACTGCAAAACACTGCTCAACGAAATAAGAGAGGACATAAACAGATGGAGAAACATTCCATGCTCATGTTTAGGAAGAATCAATATGGTGAAAATGGTGATACTGCCCAAAGTAATTTACAGATTCAACGCTATCCCCATCAAGCTACCAATGACCTTCTTCACAGAGCTGGAAAAAAACCCTTAAACTTCATATGGAACCAAAAGAGAGCCTGCATAGCCAAGACAATTCTAAGCAAAAAGAACAAAGCAGGAGGCACCACATTACCTGACTTCAAACTGTACTACAAGGCTACAGGAATCAAAACAGCATGGTACTGGTACCAAAACAGAGATACAGACGAATGGAACAGAACAGAGGCCTCAGAGGCAACACCACACATCTACAACTAACTGATCTTTGACAAACCTTACAAAAACAAGCAATGAGGAAAGGATTCCCTGTTTAATAAACGGTGTTGGGAAAACTGGCTAGCCATGTACAGAAAGCAGAAACTGGACCCCTTCCTGACACCTTACACTAAATTTAACTCCAGATGGATTAAAGACTTAAACATAAGACCTAACACCATAAAAACCTTAGAAGAAAACCTAGGCAAAACCATTCAGGACATAGGCATAGGCAAGGACTTCATGACTAAAACACCAAAAGCATTGGCAACAAAAGCCAAAATAGACAAATGGGATCTAATTAAACTCCAGAGCTTCTGCACAGCAAAAGAAACAATCATTAGAGCGAACCAGCAATCAACAGAATGGGAAAAAATTTTTGCAATCTAACCATCTGACAAAGGACTTATAGCCAGAATCTACAAAGAGCTAAAGCAGATTTACAAGAAAAAAACAAACAAACCCACTCAAAAGTGGGCAAAGGATATGAACAGACACCTCTCAAAAGAAGACATATATGAGGCCAACAAACATATGAAAAATGCTCATCATCACTGGTCATTAGAGAAATGCAAATCAAAACTACATAGAGATACCATCTCACACCAGTTAGAATGGTGATCATTAAAAAAATCTGGAGACAACAGATGCTGGAGAGGATGCGAAGAAATAGGAACACTTTTACCCTGTTTGTGGGAGTGTAAATTGGTTCAACCATTGTGGAAGACAGTGTGGCGATTCCTCAAAGACGTAGAAATAGAAATTCCATTTGACCCAGCAATCCCATTACTGGGAACATATCCAAAGGATTATAAATCGTTCTATTATAAGGACACATGCACACGTATGTTCGTTGCAGCATTGTTTACAATAGCAAAGACTTGTACTTTGCTTTGAACCAACCCAAACGTCCATTAATGATAGACTGGACAGGGAAAATGTGGCACATATACACCATGGAATACCATGCAGCCCTCAAAAACGATGAGTTTGTGTCCTTTGTAGGGACATGGATGAATCTGAAACCATCATTCTCAGCAAACTGCCACAAGAACAGAAAATCAAACACTGCATGTTCTCACTCACAGTCGGGTGTTGAACAATGGGAACACATGGACACAGGGAAGAGAGCATCACACACTGAGGCCTGTGGGGGGTCTAGGGGAGGGACAGTCGGGGGTAGGGAGTTGGGGAGGGATAATGTGGGGAGAAATGCCAGATATAGGTGATGGGGATGGAGGCAGCAAACCACATTGCCATGTATGTACCTATGCAACAATACTGCATGTTCTTCACATGTAAAAGAACCTAAAATGCAATAAAAGACACACACACACACACACACACACACACACACACACATACACACATATATATATAATGTAAAAAAAGAAAAAAAATGAGGCTCAGAAAAGTTAATTCTCTTGACAATGTCCCATAGTCAATATGTAATAGAGGCAGAATTTGAACCCAGTTTTGATTATTTTAAAATAGCATATTTAGCCAATTCTGTAGCTGAATCCTAAACTTCGCTATTCTTCTAATGTCAACAATAAATTAAGTAGTAATTTAAGTTTTATAACTACTACTATGTGTTAATAAGAAAAACTCCATGTTGGATAAGCAGATTTAGTTAACAATGTAATAATAACAATTTCCAGGGCCTTATCAAGGGTTAACTATGAAAAGGAAATTTTATACAGTGAGATTGTGTGTTTTATGTCTAATTTACAGCTCATCAAAGAAGATATAATAGCCCATTTTACACATGAGAAAACTAAACTCATACAACAAAAACAACTTCCTTCATTCCCAGAGGTAACAAGTGACAGAGGACAGATCTCGAATACAGGACCTGATTTTTCCTTTGATGTCTGCTGATGTAGTCTTCTACCAGGAACATGCTCTGCTATATGGAAAAAGTGGTTGGAGATAAGCTATGGAGAAGACTACTGCTACTACTGCTACTACTGCTACTATTATTCAGTCTACTTTTTAAGTTGAGTCTCAAGAGGGTTTTTTTGTTTGTTTTGCTTTTTTTCTTAAAGAAATTATTCAAAGGCATCTCTCAAATGTTTGGGATTTGAGTGAGAAATGCCAAAACATGCTTGTTCTCTTAAGAATGTTCTTCTCTGGCTGTTAAAATCTCTATGTAATTTCAGGCAAAATTTAATTCATATGTCTCTGATTCAGTTCCTAAACTTACCGCCATGTTTTGTAGAGCCCATTTAACATCTATGACCTTTGGAGTTGCTCTGAGTTACTTGTATTTAAAATAGGAAGTTAGATTTTTTCGTAAGGGCAGAGGACTTGGCCTCAGAGGAAAGGGGATCTGTTCCAAGTCCCAAGCCACAAAATGCATGTGATTTCCAAACCTGGCTGGTTTCTGCTTCTCCACCCCTCCACTGGAAGCCTCAGTGCAGTGACACTTCTCTCTACACCCAGAATTAGAATTTATCTCCCTTTTCTGTTCAAATTCAGTACCATATTTTAATATAATTCCAAGAGCAATCTGACAAGAAAAAGAAATGAAAGACATCCAAATCAAAAATGAAGAAGTAAAATCCTTGTTTAAAGATGGCATGATTCTATATGTAGAAAGCTTTAAACACTCCACATTAAAAAAAAAAACCTATTAGAACTAATAAATGAATTTGGCAAAATAGCAGGATACAAAGATCATTGTATGAAAATTAGTAGCATTTTCTTACATCAACAACTACCTACCCCAAAAGGAAAATCAAGAAAATAATCCCATTTACAATAGCATTAAAAAGAATATTTACAAAGCTATAATAATTAAAATTGTATGGCACTGAAATAAAGATAGATACATAGGCCAATGAAAGAGAAATAAACCCAAATATACAAAGTCAACTGATTTTCAACAAGGGCACTAAGAATACACAAAGGAGGAAGGATCACCTCTTTAATTAATGATGTTGGGAGACCGAGATACCCACCACATACAAAAGAATAAAATTGAACCCTTATTTTACACCTACCAAAAATCAATTCAAAATGGATTAAAGACTTAAAAGGCTTAAAGACTTAAAAACCATAAAATTCCTAGAAGAAAACAAAGGGGAAAACTTCTTGACATCGACCTTCACCATAATTTTTTTGGATATGACACCAAAAGTTCAGGGAACAAAAACAAAAATCAGCAAGACTACATCAAGCAAAAAAAGCTTCACAGCAAAGGAAACAATCAACAAAATAAAAGGTGAACCTGTGAGCTGGGAGAATATATTTCTTAGTGAATTATTTTTAACAACATTGAAATTTATTGCACAAATAACAGAATTGCTTTTTAAAAAGATGAAAAATAGAAACTATATTTAAAATACAAAAGAGTTTTACTCTTTTTTAAGTTTCCTTCCAATTCTTGTTTACGTGTACTCACAAATTTTTCACAGCTGCAATTGAAGAGAACATATGATTTGGTATCATTCAAATATTACTTAATCATAAGTTTGTTTATTGGTTGCTATTTGGTCTAAATTGTTTTTAATGACTGCATAATATGCTATAAAGTTGATGTCCTATAACATAAATTTGGAATTTTTAGATTCTTTCAAACAGTTTGAGATACGTATAAACAGTTAATACATTCAGAGTTCCATTTCTGGTATGGTAAATTAAACTGCTAACAGACTGACCCTTCTGTAAATAACTATAAACTCTGGAGAATATGTGAGGTGGGGGGGGAAGCTATCAGAAGGCCACAGAAAATGAACATAAGCAGATATATTTTGGATGAAAATTAAAGCTTGAAGGAAGGGACCAGTACAGAGTGTCCGATTTTTGTAGTTTTCGCCTTAGGTGAGACCACAATAGTAGCACAACATGAAGTAGCTAAAACTCCAGAGAAAATCCACCATTTTTCTGGCCAGAAGAACCAGAAGACAAGAGACTGGGCAAGCACAGCCACTAGACAGTAAGAGAAAAATCCCAGAAAAGAGACGTCCAAAAAAGGGTACCCCAAATTATATGTAAAAACCTGCCCAAGTCTCTGGGTGCACCCTATGGTTGCTAAAACCAAACCAAGATTTAAGCTGTCAGCTATCACAGGCAAGAGTTTATGCTTTGAGTCAAACCAAGTTAATGTCACCTAAAACAAAACATCAATGCTCCTGCAAGAAATATAATAGAATTCAGTCTGTATAACGTATCATTTGCAATATCTAGTATACGATTCAAAATTACTCAACAAATGAAGAATCAAAAAAAAAATGTGAATCATTCTCTAGGGATGACCAAGCTCTAAAATGACCCAGACATTGGAATTATCAGACAAGGACTTCAAAGCAGTATAACCTAGCTAAATGAGACAAAAGGAAAAAAATACTTGTAATAAATTAAAGATAGGAATTCTAAACAGATAAATGAAAAACATTTTTAATATTCTTAAAAGATTAAAAATGAATATTTTTAATGATAATGAAATACTCTGAAAGTCAGATAAATGAAAGTGAGATAAATGAAATCTGAAAAATATATCTGATTTTTTAAGTAAAAATTATTGGATGAGTTTTAATAGCAGAATGGAAATTACAGGAAACCATTGGTAAACTGAAGACAGAGCAATTAAGACTATGTAATCAGAAAAAGAAAAAAAAATTTAATAAACATTACATCACCCCAGAGAGCTGTACAAGTAGTTTATTTAAAGCATGGATAAGTCGTTTCTTAGAAAAAGGAGGAAAAATAATAGAACAGAAAAAAATTCGTAAAGAAATAATGGCCAAAAGCTATCCAAATTTGTTTGAGATAAATAAATGTACAGATTCAAAATAGTCATCAGAACCCAAATGGAATAAAAAAAATATATGCCTAACACATTGTAGTTAAATTGCTGTAAAACAAACCTAAAGAGAAAATCTTCAAAGAAGCCAGAAAAACAACATATTACATATAGGGAGCTGATGACTGAAATGATCACGAAATTCTTCTCAGAAATCAGAGTGGTTAGAGGATAATGAAGCAACATCTTTACCATGCTGTAAGCAAAAATCTGTCAATCTATCATGCTTTATTCTGGGACATAAATTCTATATCCAACCACTTCAAAAAGGAGACTGAAATAACATTTTCAGACAAAAGAAAATGAAGAAAGCTTTTTGTTACCACACTTGTACAAGAAGAAATGATAAAGGAACTTTGTCAAACCTAGTGAAAATGATACGGTGGGAAACCAAATAACCAAAAAGAGCATCAGAAATGGTAAATATCTGGATAAATATAAAAGCTATTTTTACTCTTAATTTCCTTAAAATACATATGACAGTTTTAAGGAAAAATTACAGTATTATCTTTCCGGGTTTATACTGGAAATAGATAGACTACATATAACAATTATAGAATAAAGAATGCAGAGTAGGGGGGCAGAACTAAATGGAACTATATTTTTGCAAGTGTTACATAGTTCATGTGATATGGCACAATATTAGTTCTAATTAAACTCTAAGATTTTAAAAAAAATTATCTTGTCCTATAAAGTAACTACTAAAAATATAATACAAAGAGGCATAGCTAAAAAATCAGTAGAGAAATTAAATGGAAATTTTAAAATATATTCAAAAATCCAGAAGAAGACAAAAACCCAGGGGAAAACAGGAATCAAATATTGAAATGATAGATCTAAATCCAATCATGTCAATGATCATATTAAAAGGTAATGGACTAGTACCTTAAGAAGTTAGTAAAGAAGTTAGTAATAGGGGAAACTGGGTGTGAAATATATGGCAACTCTCCAAAGTATCTTTGTAATTTTTCTGCAGATCTAAAACTGATATAAAAGATACAGTTTATTTTTAAAGAGGCAATGGACTAAACACTCCAGCTAAAAGCCAGACATTAACAAAATGGATATAAAAGTAAGACTAGACTATATGCTGTCTGCAGAAGACATACTTTAGACATATAGACACATATAGATCGAAAATGAAGATGTCCCATACACATCCATGGTATGTATGGGTATACCGTGCACACAATAAACATAAGACTGGAGTGGCTATATTAAATTAAATTAAACCTATTTGGAGACCAAAAAAATAAATCAGAGATAAACAGAGACATTTCAAAATAACAAAGAGTAATTTCATCAAGAAGATACGGTAATTATAAATATGTAAATGCTAATAAAAAGCTTCAAAACACATAAAACAAAAGTTGACAGAATCAAAAGAATAAATTAATAAATCAAATCATAGGAAATTTTAACTTCACTTTCTCACTAACTGATAAAATGAATTGGGTGCTATAATGGAGACTCCAAATATCAGGAGCTTAAACCAACAAGCAAAAAAAAGCTGTTTACATCTCTCTTTCTATTTTGTTGCTCCACTGTCCCCAGGAGATTGCCCTTATACCCACGGCCATGCTGGCTGTTTACTCTGTCCTGTAAGAAGAGGAAATGTGGAAAGTGCATGTCCTGTCCCTTTAAGATCATGACCAAAAGTTGGACACATATTTCTGCTCACATCTCATTGGTCAGAATGGAGTCACATGGCCACCCCCAGCTGCATAAAAGAATGCATAAGAGCTGCATAAGAGAATGGAAAACATGGTCTTTATTTTCTGTGGCTAAATGCCCTTCTATAAATCAGAGGTCCTGTTATTATAGAAGGATGGAAGAAGAAATAACAGGATATGATTAGTAGTCTTAGACATACCTCATTTTCATAATGTCTTTACTTGTAGAAGGACTTATTTGAACTAGCAAAACAATAGGTTTGCTATTGTCTTGGTTTTTTTGTTTGTTTTGCTGTGATCATGTCACGTGATTGTAGATCCTAAAGCCAGAGAAACCTTAGGGGACTGCTTGGTGCAGCTTCCACCATCAGTGTGAAAAGTAGAATCACATTTTACAGCCTGTCTCAAAGCTCTTGGGAGAGGTGCTACAGTCAGAATGTTTGTGTTCCCCCAAAACTTCATATGTAACCCCCAAGGCAATGGTATTAGGAGGTAGGGTAATTTTAGAGGTGATTATGTCATAAGGGTTGTGCCCTCGTGAATGGAATTAGTGCCCTTATGAAATAGGACCACAGAAGTTCATTTGCCCCTTCCACCATGTGAGGACACAGGGAGAAGGTGATGTCTCGTTAGGACCAGGTCTTTACTGCCCACTGAATTAGCTGGCACTTTGATCCCAGAATTTCCAGCCACCAAGACTGTGACAAATAAATGTTTTCTGCTTATAAGCCCACCAGTTTGCTATATTTTTGTTGTAGCAATTTGCAAGTACCAAGATAGAATACTGGTACTGAGAAATAAAAATGCTGCTATACAGATATATCTGAAAATATGGACGTGGCTTTGAAACTGGGTAATGGGCTGAGGTTGGAAGAGTTTTGAGGTACACACTATAAGAGGCCTACATTACTATGAGCAGACCTTAAGGGCAACTCTGGTGAGAGTGTCAGAGGCATCTGAACCAGAGACTCCATCTTGAATAGGGTCTGGGTAAAATAAGGCTAAAACCCACCAGGCTGCATTCCCAGGAGGGTAAGGCATTCTTAGTCACAGGATGAGACAGGAGGTTACCGCAAGATACAGGTTATAAAGACCTTGCTGATAAAACAGGCCGTGGTAAAGAAGCCAGCCAAAACCCACCAAAACCAAGATGGCGCCAAGAGTGACCTCTGGTCTTCCTCACTGCTCATTATATGCTAATGATAATGCATTGGCATGCTAAGACACTCCCACAAGCACCATGACAGCTTACAGATGCCACAGCAATGTCAGGAAGTTACCCTATATGATCTAAAAAGAGGAGGAACCTTCAGTTCTGAGAATTGCCCACCCCTTTCCCAGAAAACTCATGAATAATCTACCTCCTGTTTAGCATATAATCAAGAAGTAACAATAAATATTCTTAGCCAAGCAGCCCATGCTGCTGTTCTGCCTATGGAGTAGCCATTCTTTATTGCTTTCACTTTAGTCTATGGATTCCCCTCTAATTCTTTCTTGTGCGAGATCCAAGAACGCTCTCTTGAGGTCTGGATCAGGCCCCCTTTCTGGTAATAAGAGCACAGAAAGAAGAGAGGAGAGCAATAAAGAAAACTTCAGATTTCTATTTTCTATTAGAGATCATCTAAATAGTCACGAAAGATTGTTAGTAGAAATATGGATGGTAAAGACCATTCTGATGAGGTTTCAAATGGAAATAAGGAACATATTATTGGACAGTGGAGGAAAGGCAATCCTCATTATGTAATGGTAGGACTTATGAGCAATAAAATTGGATATTTAGCAGAAGCTATTTCTTAGCAAAGTGCTGAGGGTGCAAAATGGCTTTCCTTGAGTGCTTATAGTAAAATGCAGGAAGACAGAAATGACTTAAAGACAGAATTCTTAATCAAAAAGAAAGTAGAACATAAAAATTTAGATTCTCAGCCTATTCATATTGGATAAAAATGAGAAAGCCTGTTGTCATCAAGTGACTTTTTGATAAGGAAATTTGGTATGATGGGTCTTTTCAATGAAAGCCAGGTGCTACTCATCAAGAATGGAAAAATGACCCCAAAGGCATTTTTAGAGATCACAAGGTTGGCACTTCTATTACAGACCAAGAGTGTCAGGGCCTGTGGGGCAGAAGGATTTCAAAGATTTGCTCCAGTGGGTGGCTGTGCTGCTGGGCTGCCCCAGGTTTGGTTCCAGCACACCCAGTTGTTCATGAGCCATGGTGACTGCCCCTCCTCATTCAGGGCACAAGTAGTAAATCTTGATACATGTGAGATGTCATCTCTGCTTGCCCATGAGCCGAGGGGGTGTGGACATCTCCACTTAGATTTGAAAGGATGCCCATAGAGACTGGGCCCAGGCAGAGAACAACAACAGGTCAGGTCCTTGTTGTATGTCAGGTGGACCTGACATACAACAAGGATATGCTAAAGGCATATCCTTGCCTTCAGCACATGAAATGGTCCCTGACATACAACAAAGTCTCCATGAAACTTGTTGAATAAGTATCTACATGCTTCCCAATATGATTTCCTCATTGTTTGGGAGTTGCTGGGTCTATTGCATTAAAAACATGAGTTAGAAATAATTGTGACCTCATTAAGGCAAAGCCCATTGGAGGCACTGGGATGCGGATGCCCCTGAGATCCCAGACCAGTAAAGGCAGAAGCATGAGATTCCAGCCTGGGAGAGCTGTAAGCACTCAACTCCAACACAGGAGAGCTGTGGAGGAGCAGGGCAGCCCAAGGTAATGGAGGCATGGCTTCCCAGAGTCTTGGGGGCCCAACTCCAGCCTGGAGGGCAGAGCCTGGACTCAATGATTAGTCTTGAGACTTAAGGTATTGGATTTGCTAAAAATCTGTTACCCCTCCCTTCTTTCCTATTTCTCACTTTGGAATGGAAATGTCTGTCCCGTGCCTGTCCCACCATTGTACTTTGGAAGCAGAGAACTTGTTTGTTTTCATAGTTCACAGGGAGAAAAATTTGCCTCAGGATGAATCATACCTTAAGCCTCGTCAATTTCTGATTTAGATGATATTTAGAAAAGACTTTGGACTTAGACTTTTAAACTTGATGCTGCAACAAGTTAAGACCTTGGGGACTATTAGGATGAAATGAATGCATTTTGTATGTGAGTAGGATATGAATTTTGGAAGACCAGGGGGAAATGCCATGGTCTGAAGGTTTGTGTTCCCCCAGAACTTCATATGTTGAAACCGAAACCTCCAAGATGATGATACTGGGAGGCGGGGCCGTTTGGGAGGTGATTGCATCATATGAATGCGATTAATGCTATTATAAAATAGGCCTAAGGGAGTTCATATTCCCCTTCCACTAAGTGAGGACACAGCTAAAAGGTGCATTTATGAGGAATGGGCCCTCACCAGGCACCTTGGTCTTGGACTTCCCAGCCTCCAGAACTGTGAGACATTCATGTTTACTGTTTATAAACCACCAGTTTATGGCATTTTTATTACTGCAGCCCAAATATCCTAAGATGAGCGGCCTTGACCAACCTTCTTATCCTTGCCTTTAGCACCTGAAATGGTCGCTGACATACAACAATGTCTCCATGAAACTTATTGAATACGTGTCTACATGCTTCCCAATTTGAATTCCTCATTGTTTGGGAGTTTCTGGGTCTATTTCGTTAAAAACATGAGTTAGAAATAATTGTGAGCCCAATTTGATGGGGAATGTTAGAAATTTTCTAAAACTTAAAGAAAAGCTTTTATAAAAGGGGGCAGAGGAAAAAAGAAGCCTTGTCAGTCTTCTCCCAGGCAGAATGGACTTCACAACAGAGCAGGCTGAGCCTTCCGTTCTTCGTGAGTTCTGTGGTGTGACTTCAAGCCCTCTCCTCGAAAACTGTCACTCCTATTGGCTTGTGCAGATGCCTGAAATTCTGCCACTAATCATTCCTTTGGGTTAATTGAATCCCCTCATTGGAAGGTGAATAAGCTACTGGAGAGGGCACTATGACACAT
Source organism: Sapajus apella (assembly GCF_009761245.1). NCBI lineage: Eukaryota > Metazoa > Chordata > Mammalia > Primates > Cebidae > Sapajus > Sapajus apella. Next base: position 337,839 of record NW_022437050.1, on the reverse strand, counting down.
AAGATCTTTATTAGTTAACAACACCTTTCTACAAGATGATCCCATGAAAAACAGGGGCCTGAAAAGCAGGAATAATAAGCAGCCATATTTGTTTTATTACAGGGAAAAGCCCAGATCTTAGAGACCGGCCAAAAAAGCCAACTAGAGTGAAGGGAGAAGGTGAGCAGGCCAGCGCAGCCAAACTGAGGGGTAATCTGAGGATGCTAGGCACAAGGTGGGAGGAAGAGGAGACCCAGGCCCCAGCCACAGCCACCCTAACATTGCACGTGATAGCAGGTACTAGAGAAATAGTTGTTGAAGCGGAAAGTGAGGTATACTATTTATTTAATTTAGTTTTTAAATAAACATTCATTTCATGTTTATTATGAAGGCATCCTTCTAAGTATTTAACAAATATTAACTTGAATTTAACTAGGGAAATGGCATTGTCCAAAGTCAGAGTCTGAAAGCCAACTTCACCAGTTTCTGGCTGTGACCCCAGCCAGTGACCAGTGATTCATTCCTCCTGGGGCTCTTTTTTTTTTAGATGGCATTTTGTTCTGTTGCCAGGCTGAAGTGCAGTGGTGCCATCTCAGCTCACTGCAACCTCCGCCTCCTGGGTTCAAGTGATTCTCCTGCCTCAACCTCCTGAGTAGCTGGTATTACAGGCACATGCAACCATGCCAGGCTAATTTTTGTATTTTTAGTAGAGATGGGGTTTCACCATGTTGGCCAGGTTGGTCTCAATCTCCTGATCTCGTGATCCAACCACCTCCGCCCCCACAAAGTAGGGCTCATTTTTATCCCCTATAAAGGGGACACAACAGTAAAACTAACTCAAAATTATTGTGAGGAACTATCAAGCTAAGAGCCATAGAGACACTTTGTGGACTGTGAAATGTTTTGCAAATCATTGCTTATATATAAGTAAGCCTAGGACTGGCTCAGCCTCTAGAGCAAATTCCAACAACAGCAAAACCATCCGTTTCATCCTCATAACTGTTACTGTCAATTATGAAGCTTGTGGGCAGTGGGGTTGGATGACTTCATTCAAGTCCTGGTTCCCAAACTATTAGCTGCATGGCTTTCAGCAAGCTGCTTAATCTCTCAGCAATTCTGTGTTCTCCTCTATAAAACTAGGACTAACAATAGATCTACTCCATAGAGTTTCTGTGAAAACTTTTTTAAATGATAGAAATAAAGCTAAGGACGACAATCTAGAGTAAATGCACCATAAATGATACACAACTCTGCTCTTTCAAGCCTCATGGTGTTACGAAGTAGATATTATTATAGTTATTATACTCATTTCCAGAGGAAAAAGCTGAGAGCCAGAGAGGTTGGGTAACTTGCCTAATGCCGCATACCTAGGGAATGATAGAACGGGGATTCCTAGACAGGTCTGTCTGACTTAGACATTTTTGCAGCTACCTAAGCAGATGGTCTCACCGTCCATAATGACATATTAGAAACACTTAAGGAAATTCTTTAGCAAAAGAAAGAAGAATTGCTTGGCCGGGTGCAATGGCTCACACCTATAATCCCAGCACTTTGGGAGGCCAAAGTGGGTAGTAGATCACTTGAGCTCAGGAGTTCGAGACTTGCCTAGCCACATGACAAAACCCAATCTCTACTAAAAATACAAAAATTAGCCGGGCATGGTGCCACACGCCTGTGGTCCCAGCTACTCAGGAGGCTGAGGTGGGAGGATTGTTTGAGCTTTGAAAGTGGAGGTTGCAATGAGCTCAGATCGCACCACTGCACTCCAGCCTGCGTGGCAGAGTGAGACTCTGTCTCAAAAAAAAAAAAAAATGAATTGCAAAGCTAGAAAAGGATGAGGGGTGACAAGTACCTTCTCCTTAGTACTGCAAGTGCTGAGGTTAAGTTGTTGCAGAAGGAAAGCACAAAACATTAAACACAAATGCTGGAGAGGCTCCCAGAAGCCATCTGGTTCCACCTCCTGCCGAGTGCAGGCATGTCAGAGCCTGGGACAGAGCCTGGGAGGTTATGAACCAAACTTGTCTCCTCTTCCTTTTGGACCATGACTCAAACCTTGCAATTAGATATGACAGATTCTAGCCAATGGTATGTGAGTGGAAGGGATATGCGCCTCTTCCAGGCTTGGTCTGTAATCACCTCCTTTCTAAACTCTTTGGTACCATCGAGTATGGTAACCAAAAAAGCCAGATACAAAATGATGGAGGCACAAGATTAGGGGCCTGAGCTTCTGAGCCATCTGCTAGAGGAGAGCTGCCTACCCATCAGAAACACCCAGCTAGAACTTTACATGAGCAAAACTAACTCTCTTTCATGATTGAACCATTAAATAGTCTGTTAGTCCCAGCAGCAAGCATAACTTTAACCAAAGCAGGAGCCAGTGGACTTTCTGATTTTTGGCCGCTAAACTTCTGCTTAAATCCTCCAGCGGTGGGGACTTTATTTCCTCCTGCAGTATTAACTCGTTCTCATTCTTCATTTGCTCAATCCACACATCTTTATTGAGCACCTACTACATGCCAGGCGCTGTGGTAGGCACTGGGGAAGCAGTAATAAGTAAGGCACAAAGACCTGTGCCCCAGGAAGCTCATCACCCAGACTAGTGGGTAGAAAATGAACAAGGAGGCAGGCAGGAAGCATGATACGTATACGCTTTGAAAAGTAATTTGCAAGAAAGAAACAGATTGAGGAGACAGAATCACTGAGAAGAGGATCAACTTTAGCTGGAGGAAGAGAGAGCTTCAATGGAAGCTCACTCTGAGGTGATGACTGAGACCTGAGACACAATGGCAGACACCTAATCACTACACTTTCGTGTGTGTGTGTGTCTCTCTGTGTGTGTGTGTGTCTGTGTGTGTGCTTTTAATAACAGGAAAATGTGTCTCCTTTAGGTCTGCTCCTGGTCCTAATTACATATTCTGGGGCCCCAGACATGCCTATTGCTCCCTTTCCAATGACAGCTTCTTCAACATCCAACATTTGCAGATACCTGTCACACTTCTCTCCTCGCCATTGGCCCCAGGAGCAGCCCCCATGGGATCTGCAGCCCCAGACGTCTGCTGCAGGTATCAATAACAGCACGCAGCTTGCAGCAAGGATCCAGGGAAATCAGGGAGTCCCCAGGATCCCTGCACCAAGGTAAGGTGAACCCTCCCAACATCTTAGGGGTAATTGATCTGACTCCCACAATATTGCTTTCAATATCCCCAGGGCTGCTTGCTAACTGTTGGCTCCTGTCAGGCGTTTATTCACTGACATCAGTGGGGAGCAGGCGGGGTTAGAAGTCTTCAAGAGCTCCCGCTGGAAGCCTTCTCTCCCTCTCTTAAAAACAATTTATTTTTTCAACATTAAAACCATGTTCCCCCTACACCCCAGTTTGAACACCAAAACAAACCCAGCTGTCTCCAACACTAGGCTGAAACCGCAGGCGTTTGGCTTCAGAGCCAAAGAGGCAGCAGGAGGAACTGCTCAGAATCTTGCCCCCCAGCTTCCTGCCAAGCTCCACTCCAGAGGCAGGGAGGCCAGTGCTCCTCAAGGGCCCAGCCTCCCATCCTCAGAATTAACCAGGACAGCGCTGCCAGGGTTACAAGCCTGCCCTCCTCCTAAGCCTGCCCTCCTCCTAGGGGTGGAGGTGGTTCACAGGAGGCAGAGGCTAATGCTGCACGCCTAGAGCCTCTGGGTCAGCTGATCCCCTTCCCCGCACACCAAGAACGGTCTCCAGTAGCTCCGGGGCCCTTGACAGTCAGGAGAGCGGAGAGCCCATAGTCAGGCATTATGTCAACAACTGTTTTCCTTGCTTGGTTTGGGGATAAAAACAACTGCTGCTCCTTGCTTTCTCACACTTTCCACTGAGGTCACTTGGGGCAAAACTGAGTCAAGTCTTCCAGAGGGTGTGGAAATATTAGGGAAGCAAACAGTGAGGCTGTAAGCACTGGACACACTGTGCCCAGCTTCCTCCGTGGCAGGAAAGTCACAGCAGAAGCATGCACCCTGCAAAACTGGCCTTCACACCACTTCATCTTCACACTGCTTCATACTGCACTCAACCTGACCTATAGATATGATTCTCCCAACTCACCTGCCCCCCCCTCCTTCTCAGCCTCCACAATCAGGGCTGGGAGTAGGGTGAAGCCAGTGAAGCACAATTTTTTCTTTCTTTCTTTCTCTTTCTTTCTTTCTTCTTTTTCTTTCTTTCTTTCTTTCTTTCTTTTTCTTTCTTTCTTTCTTTCTTTCTTTCCTTCTTTCTTTCTTTTCTTTCTTTCTTTTTCTTCCTTTCTTTCTCTCTCTCTCTCTTTTTTTTTTTTTTGACAGAGTATCCCTTTTGTCACCCAGGCTGGAGTGTAGTGGCTCAATCCCAGCTCACTGCAACCTCCACCTCCTAGGTTCAAGTGATTCTCCTGTTTCAGCCTCCCAAGGAGTTGGGATTACAGGCAGTGCCACACGACCAGCTAATTGTTGTTGTTGTTGTTTGTATTTTTAGTAGAGACCAGGGTCTCACTATGTTGCCCAGACTAATCTCGAACTCCTGAGCAAAAGTGATCTGCCTGCCTTGGCCTCCCAAATCTCTAAGATTACAGGAATGAGCCACTGCACTGGACACAAAATTTAAGGATGTGTTCATCCTCTGGGTCATGTAGGTTCAGGGTCCATCCTGAAAGCAAGCACCTTCTTACCATTTGCACCCTTGGCGTCTCACTCTCCTCACCCTGCATAGGGCTCTGTGCATACCACTCAAACCCAGCTTTCCATGCAGATCCCTAGGGAAATACTTTATTTCTTTGATGTCTCTCACCTCATGTCCCAAACTGCTATTGGAAAGAATCTATACATGGCTTTACACGCATATGTGAAAGATCAAATCCAGCTTGCAGAGGTTTTGGTCTGGTTTTTGGCGAGATGGTACTTTAATTTTTGAAAATATGTTGCCAATATCTAAAATTCAGAAAAGTCCAAATTTAAAAAGACACACACACACACATTTCTGGCTCCTCTTGAAAACACAGAAGATATGGCCCCTCTGGGATGGGGTGGAGTGGCAGCTGCCCCTTTAGGCCCTGAAGACATGGCCTGTGTCCCTCAGTCCCCCACAACCTCACCTGTGCAAATTCACCATTTATATTACCTGCTTGGTCCTTATAAGCAATAGGGGTTGCAACCGTTAGCCTAAAGAAAAACATAAAATGTCTTGTCTCTAATGGTGCAATTTCAGGAACCAGTGACAGGCCAGGATAGAAGACTGGGGTGGACAGCAGGTGGGGAAATTTTCTGATGTCCTTAAAATCAGGCCATGGAGGCGGGTCCCCATTTCATCAGTGAGGATGCATAAAGAACTGAAACTTGAAGTTTACAGGTAGAAGAGTGTTATATGACACTATCAGGAGTGCAGCTAGCACAAAGGGACTAATGCTGTATGGCAGGAGCACTGGCGCAGGGTCAAGAGGCCTCTGTGGGCATCCCACATTCACGCCTGATCTCTGTTGATGTTGAATATGACTCCTTTGAAGCCTCAGATTCCTCTCGTGGCTGTCCCACATTCACCCCTGATCTCTGTTTGATGCTGACTGCGACTCCTTTGAAGCCTCAGATTCCTCTTCTCTTCTTAAGGAGAGTCAGGCTGGATTATTTCTTTTCTAGCTCTAACTCTTGAATTTAATGCTTACTCTTCTTAGGTGGAATTATTCTAGTGAAAGAGAGTCTCAGAACATTGTTCAGGCCTACCTTAGAAGAGCAATTGAGCGAAGATCAGAAACTACATTTCACTGATAGCATGGAATTCTGCAACGTTTGCAGGTCTCTTCATATCCTTTCATAATTTCTTTGGTTCTGCTGAGGAAGAGAACCAAATATATACACTTAGAGGAGCTCAAACAATAGCCTGACTCAATAGTCTCTTGCCTTAATAATTGCTTGTCTGTTTGAGAATTCACTAGGTGTGAAATCTACTTCACCAAAGCCTGCATCTCTGTCCTGAAGATGCTGGAAGAGAATAAAGCTCCCTGCATTCTATGCAGCCTGGATGGCAGGGTTGGTGAGGGAGTTGGGGGGAACCACGAAATATAACCACAAGTAAAAGTCCAGTCCTTATCTCAAAAAGATTACAGTAGGGCATGGAGGGGCACACAAAGCCCAGAAAATCCAAACATATGGCAGAGTTAGATAAAAGTCTATCAGAACATCATGGCTCACTGCAGCCTCGAACTCCTGGGCTCAAGTGATACTCCCGCCTCAGTCTCTCGTTTAGCCGGGACCACAGGTACCCGCCACCACTCCTGGCTTTAGACAAGAAACTTTTATATCCAGAGAGGCAACAGCTTGTGGGAAAATCAGAACAAAAAGCAAAAGCAGCACCATGTTCCTGCCCTTGACCACATCTGGAACCCAGACACAAACTGACCTTGGTAGAGAACTTGGGGCTCAGACGTGTATACATAGCTATCTCAGTAAACTAACTGTCTTCATTTAAAAAAAAAAAAAGTCTATCAGAGCTATGAATTACTTGCTAGGAAGGATCAAAAAAGGAAGGACTTACATAGGTCTAATGAGGTGGGATTTAGTAGACAGGTTGTGAAGGATGGATAGGCGTTGAACAGATGAGGATAAGCAGGAAGGAAGAAGGCCTTCAGCCATTCATTCATCCACCAAAGATGAAAGCTTCCTACTGCCTGCCGTCCTCCTAGGCATTGAGATATAGGCATTAACAAGACAGCCAGGAATCCTGCTTTCATGCCACTTACCTTCTAGTAGGGAACATAAACAAGTACACAAATACCTAAGACAATTTCAGATACTGTTAAATGCTATGAAGACTATTAAATGAGGTGATTATCATAGATATTGACTATGAGATGGACAGCGACAGCGAAGCCCTTGCTGAGTAGGTTCCAGTTGAGCTGGGACGTGAGATAATCTGGAGAAAAGAATTTCAGGAAGGAACAGCAAGCACAAAGGTCCTGAGGCAGTAACAAACAAACAAAATAGCAATATGGCTCCAGGACAGGGAGTTTTGGAGGAGGAAATTCAGAGATGAAGTTAAGGGGTAAACAAGGGCCAGATCACTTGGGGTCTGACGTAATTATATAAGGAATCCAAATGTAATTCAGTTTGCTGTGGAAAGCCAATGGATAGAAGCTGACTTTATCATTTTAAAAGACCCTCTGGCTCTTGTATGAATGGACTACAAGGGACCAAATGGAAATGGGAGTCCATATTACCCTGCTCAGGCTGCCATAACAAAATACCACAGACTAGGTGGCTTAAACAGTGGAGATAGTTTCTCTCAGTTCTGGAGGCTGGAAGCCCAGGATCAAGGATCCTAGTGAGGGCTCTTTCCCTGGCCTTCAGAAGGCTGCCTTCTCTCCTGATCCTCACACAGACTATTCTCAGGGTGTTCATGCAGAGGGAGAGAGGGATTTCCCTCCTCTCTCTCACTTCTTATAAAGCCACCAATGGTATTGGATTAGGACCTCACCTTTAGGCCCTCATTCAAACTTAATTACCTCCTAAAAGCTCCATCTCCAGATATAATCACATTTCGGGTTAGAACCAAAGTATTTGGGTGTGGGAAAGGGAGAAGGGAAATGGATGGAGAATAATTTGATCTTTAGCAGATACCAATGATGAGCTAATGGATATCCTAGCAAAACTTATTCCAGGGTTCTGAGAGAACAGGATGATGAAACAGACTTTACCCTGGTGAGAGGACTCTGGCCTCACACGGTCATGTTTATAGCCTGCTTTGCCACTTAGATACTTTTAATCACTGAAAAATAGAAGGAAGTTGAGCACAGTGGCTCACACCTGTAATACCAGCACTTTGGGAGGACAAGGTAGGCAGATCACTTGAGGCCAGGAGTTTGAGACCAGCCTGACCAACACAATGAAACCCTTATCTCTACTAAAAATACAGAAATTGCCAACGTGGTGGCACATGCCTGTAATCCCAGCTACTCGAAAGCTGAGGCACAAGCATCTCTTGAACCCAGGAGGTAGAGGTTGCAGTGAGCCAAGAGTGTGCCACTGCACTCCAGCCTGGGCAACAGAGAAGAAAGAACGAAGAAGGAGGGAGGGAAGGAAGGAAGAAAGGAAGGAAGGAAGGAAGAAGGAAGGGAGGTAGGAAGGGAGGGAGGGAGGGAGGGAGGGAAAGAAAAGAAGAAGAAAGAAAAGGAAAGGAAAAGAAAGGAGCAGGAGGGAAGGAGGGAAAGAAAGAAAAGAAAAAAGAAAAGAAAGGAAAAGAATAGAAAAGAAAGAAATCACTCTTCTTTCTAGAATAATTAGTATGGGTCTCCATCCCAAGACAGACTTTTTGGTCCTGTGGTAGAAAAGATTTCCTGAGCTAATTCATTTCGTTTATTTCTTAGTATCTTGTTTTCATCATGCCATCTCCTGCAGGAAATGAAAACAGCCAGCAGCTCCAGCATAGAGAGACTGAGAGGTCCCAGCACAACACCTCAGGACAAAGGCAGAGCATCGCAGATTAAACGCCACCATTGCTGCAGTCGCCTGCTCTCACTTTTCTCTCCCTGTCAAAGCTAATATTGAGTGTAGTCTTCCTGCGAGTTGAGCATTCTGCCATCAAAGAGTTCAGTGACGAAGCTTTCCTCATTTTTAAAATCAAGACTTGTCTCCTGTCTTTAATGCTGGATGAGTAATACCTAGATTATTTTTAAGATACTAAATTAATCTGATGTGCTGATTCCCTGTTACTGTGCAACAAATTACCTTAAAAGGTAGTGGCTTAAAATAGCCATTTTATTTTGCTCACAATGTTGTCAGGAATTGTTTTTTAAACATGACAAGATGACAAAGTATGGCCAATTCAGCAAACGTGTTGAGGACCCACCACGTCTCCACTACAACCATCTTTCCCACAAGCACACACAAACACACAGTCGGGTAGAATTCCTGGTTACATCTGGAGAACTGCAAGTCCTGGGTATGGCTGGAGTCTAGGTTCATGTGGAACCCAACAAGGGACAGTCTGCAGACGTAGACTGAGGCCAGATCCTCATGGCCCTGGAATGCCAGGGTAAGGAATTTCAACTTCATCCCATAGGGTATAGGCAATAGGGAGCAATGGAAGATTTCAGCAGGGAAGAGGCACTTTCAGATCTATGCTGGGGGATAGGCGGGGAATAGATGCTTCTGTGTGAAAAGAGAGAAGAGTCTGGAACTTTGCCCTCTTATTCAATACCTGAGGGGCTCCACAGTTAATATTCACCTTCAGCAGCGCTGCATTTTACCCTAGCCGTGTTTCTTTGCTATTGGGTGCAGCTCAGCATGAAGAGGGCACGAGTGAGAGCCGGGCCCTCCCTGTGGGAACAAGAACAAGTACTGCCCAGGTTGCTACGTTGCTCGAGATGCATTCTTACCCTGAAAGGGTCACAGTCCTTTGCCTCTACAGGGAGTGGGGAATGAGGCTGCCTTGGTGTGGCTCAGAAAACATATTGAGGCTTGGCAGCACCTGAGAACATTCTGAAAACTTCTGCCAGGTTTTATTTGTTTTGTTCACAGGCCCTTAAAGTTAGCTACAGAAATCACCTCTGAGTGCTTGGTTCCCGATGGCTCTCCAGTTCCCAACAGCTGTGGAGGGCCTCTCCTGGCCCATTTCCGTGACCAAACACTCCCTGCCGCTGTCAGGCCCCTCCTATCACAGAGGAGACCATGGCCACCGGTCAGCTCCAGGCAAAGGCACAGGGTAATTAGAGGCTGCTAAGCACCACCACAGTCATGATATTGGTGAGTTAGGGGATGAATCAAAAATGCCAGACACCAAGTAAAATATGTGTATGCTCTCATCTAATGGTCAGAACAACCCACAAAGGAGGCAAAACTATTTTCTTTGTTTATCAGATAAACTGAGGCACAGAGAGCCACTCACACAGTTGCACAGCTAGTATTTGGCAGAACCTAGATGCAGACCTGGTTCTGATTCCAAAGCTGAGACCTCTTGACCCTCCAGTCTCCTGTTTCTCAGCGCTTCCCTTGGGGAGCTGCCTCTTCTACTGCCCCCTCAGGTACCCAGCCCCCTGCACCTAGATTGTATCATGTAAGCATCCAGTTCCTCCCATATGCAGCTTCTTTTTGAGGGGAGTCTCAGTTCTGTCATTAGCTATATTAATTAATAGAATTAATTAATTAATTCTATTACCCTAGGAAAGTCCCTTCATTCACCCGGGCCTCAGTTTCTGCATCAGTAAAATGGGGATGCCATTCTGTCTTATAGAGTCAGTCCAGACATTAAGTCAATTGGTGTGTCCCTGAGGACCCGGGAACCTGGAATGGGCACATAACTGTAAAGTCTGCCTAGGACAATGCAGAAGTGGCTCACGTGGTCTAGCGGCTCAAGCCCTTCCTGTAGGCAGAGAGCACTCAGGAGGTTTCTACAAATAGATTCAAGCAGCAGGTGACTGCACCCTGGGTAGCTTGGTACCTGCCAACTCTGCTGGCAGTGCTTGCTCTTGGCTCTTTCCACAGAGAGAGGTCACATTCCAAGGCCCGGCAGCCCAGCACAAAGAAACAGCCCTGCCCAGACACAAGGAGTAGTGGACATTAGGGGTTCTGCTTGTTTTTAAAAGGCTTAGGAACCTCCAAGGCAGAGGAGAGAAGAACAGGAAGACCAGGTCTAAAGGAAGGGTGGACACTCTCCTTGTCCCTGCTGTGTAACAGAAGCACTATCTCCCCAGGGTGGAGACCAGTGGCTTTCCCAACAGGCAGACTATGAACTGCTCTGCTCAGACTTCAGACTTGGGTCTGGATTAAAAGGAGCATGTAAGCTCATGTCATACTTGCTGAATCAGTGTCCTAGGGCTGCCATAACGAAATACCACAGACTGGTGGCTTAGAACCACAGAAATGTGTTGTCTCACAGTTCTGGAGGCTGGAAGTCCAAGACCAAAGCGTTGGTGGGGCCGTGCTCCTTCAGAAACCTGCAGGGAAGGGATCCCTGCTTGCCTCTTCCAGCTTCTGGTGGTACCAGGCGCTGTGTGACAGAATCACTCCAGGCTCTGTCACGGTTTCCGCTTGGCGTTCTCCCTGCTTTACCTCTGTGCACTCTATCTCTGTATCCAAATTCACTCCCAATATATAGATATATTTTTTTTTGAGACAGGGTCTCACTCTGTCAACCAGCTTAAAGTGCAATGGTGCAATCTCAGCTCACTGCAACCTCCACCTCCCAGGCTCAAATGATCCTTCCTCCTCAACCTCCCGAGTAGCTGGAACCACAGGTGCACACCACAACACCTCGCTAATTTTTTGAATTTTTCATAGAGAAGGGGTTCCACCATGTTGCCCAGGCTGGTCTCAAACTCCTGAGCTCAAGTGATTCGCCTGTCTAAGCCTCCCAAAGTGTTGGGATTATAGGCATGAGCCCTGTACCTGCCTTTCTTCTTCTTATAATGACACCAGCTTTTTCGGATTAGGTCCCACCCTAGCAATCTCATTTTAACTTGATTACCTCTGTAAAGATCCTATTTCTAAATAAGGTCACCTTTCGAAGTACTGGGGATTAGGACATCAACATATCTTTTTGGGGAGACACAATTCAACTCATAACACCTGCCTTCTGCATACTGTGTTTAGTGGGGAAAAAATGGGGGCTCAAAAGATTTGAGTTTGAGCCCCAGTTCTACCAACAACTGGCTGCTTGGTTTTGATGAGTGATTTTGACCACAGTTTCTCCTCTTGCTTATTCTGGGAAAAGATTAAATGAGATCATAGAAATCACCAAATTTATAGCCTGAAGTGGCCTCTGAGATCATCCAACATGTCCCAAAGTGTGCTCACCAGAATATTAATCCTACAAAGTCCCCTGGGATGAAAAGGAGGGCTGGTTGTGTGAGTCCCTCTCTCAGACTCTATGTGCATTAGCAGAGGGAAGGCCCTGAGAAGTCGCATAGTAAACGTGCCTTTGTTTGTCCCAGCATCTCCCAAACGCGTTTCGCTATGGACCCTGTTATTTGGATAATCCCTAATAGAAATCTCTTGATCACTGATCTACACTTGGAAAACACTCATGTAGTAATCCCTTTAATGCACATTAGAGAACAGGATTTAGACTTAGATCACCTTTTACCTGCTCCCAATTCTCTGTCTCAGACTCAGCTTTGAGAAAACCCAAATTGAGACAGATGGTTTTTCCTGAGATAAAAACACGTTTACTGCTAATTTTAAGTGTTTAACATTCTTTTTAATACTATGTACTCAGTAACTTTTCAAACAACACAGAAAAGAATAAGGAAAATAAGTAAAACTCACCTTAAATCTTCCTACCCTAAAATAACCAGCTGATGTGTATTATTTCTTTATTACTCTGTTACTTCTGCCACCTTTTTTTTTTTTTTTTTTTTTGAGACAGGGTCTCACTCTGTTGCCCAGACTGGAGTGCAGTGGCTCAATCTCAGCTCACTGCAACCTCCACCTCCCAGGCTCAAGCAATTCTCATCCCTCAGCCTCCCCAGTAGCTGGGATTACAGGCACACACCACCACACCTGGCTAATTTTTGTATTTTTGGTAGAGATGCGGTTTCACCACACTGGCTAGGTGGGTCTTGAAATTCTGGCCTCAAGTGATCCACCCGCCTTAGCCTCCCGAAGTGCTGGGATTCCAGGTGTGAGCCACTGTGCCCAGTCACTTCTGCCACCTTTTGATTGCATGAGAAGGTAATGAGGCTCAGGAACTGGCATAGGAGCTGAACCCAGAATCTGTAAGTTCAGAAGCATATCCTGATATGAGTTGTTGCTTAAATTATAGGCAAGCCGCATGGTCTTCTTGTGCCCAATTCTTTCTTACCCCTTTAGAGAGCAAGTGTCTATGGCAGAGTCTGAAAATTGATAATATTCATGGCTACCATTTATTGGGTTCCTACTACATATACATGATATTATATTATATGTTATTGCCTCTAGGAAATTAACTTAATCCTCACATCTACCCAAGGAGGCAGGTGATATCATTGAGGCTTTGAGAGTTTGACTTGCCTCAGATCTCACAGCTGCCAGCAGCAACAGAGCCAGAACCCCAGCTCTGAAACCGATTCCCAAATCTGCCTGACTCTGAAACTTTCTGCATGACTGTAACTCTGTGACTTCATACATCATATGCAGCAGACATCAGTCCTATTTTCTGACCTCTCAGCTCCTGTTAAATGCCTTTGCTATATTTGGAATAGTTTTAGCCCTGCGCATCCCACTACTCCAAGGCAAAACCCAGAAGACTTCAATCAAATCTGAGCCTTCCTTGCAGACTGGATGAAAGTGTGTCCAAGGTTTGGACAATCAGACACACTCCTATAAGACCTTGATTCTAAGAGAGCAACTCAAGTAAAGAGACTTTCCAGGGTTCCACTGTGCTGGCAAGGATGGCAAGAAGAGGTCTGACTTTTGGGGTGACAATGTTTGCAAGGCTGAGATCTTGGCACAGCAACAGTGGTGGTTTCTAAGCCCTAGAAGCTCAGTGGGACAACAGCAGGGGCAATGGTCTCTCCATCAGCCTAGTTATATGGAGTAGTGTTTTCATTGCTCCTTAAGTTTACCTTCAGGCCTTCCTCTCCATCTCTCCTGACAACTCTGAGAGCTCTCAATATCCTTTTGATAAACTCCTTCTCTGTCCAATCAGCCAGAGTCAGCTTCCATTGCTTGCACCCAGAAAACCTGACAGGTGTGTGCTCTGTCAGTGAGTGAGAGACCTCTTACTACACAGAACTCTAGTGGCTTTGCATGTCTACAAACTACAAAGCAATTGACAGACAGCTCTGTTTATTGGCCAGTTTCTGGCCAATTTCATTAACATAGACAACAAATTTATTAGATCCCAAAGTGAACTGTTGACCAAAGTGGTACAAATTGGTTTAAACCATATTGATTCTATTACCTCTCAATTGCCTAGTTTCCAAGTCACATTGTATTTTGTGCCTTGAGTCCAGGTGTTAGAAGTCAACAGGAAACTAAACTTTCTTGAATGAGTCTTCTGAAAGAAATTTCATTGAAAATCATATTTATTTTTTAGTCCAGCGCTTCTCAAAATTTCTGGTCTCAAAACACCTTAAAAATATTAAAGATTCAAACAGGTTTTGTTTCAGCTGTATCTGTCTATAGTGAGAGAGAGGCATCGTTTGAAATTTCTGCACTTCCCTTTAGTGTCTGGCTTTTTAGAAGACAACTGGGTTCTCTGTTTCCTTCTGCATTTAGTCTGTTGTCTGTCACATATCATGTAACCTCTGGAACACTCCACCATACACTTGTGGACATTGAGAATGAAATGGAAAATATCATTTTCGCATTATTATGAAAAGAGTTTTGACCTTACAAACCTAAAAAGACCTCCCCAGTCTACACTTTGAGAACTTCTGGCCTAATCTCTAAACCTGTTCATGTCTTACATCTTAGACTGCAACTGAGTCACATGACAAATCTCTTTTATATCCTTACTGTTAACCTAATAATGTGGTCTCATCCTTCAGAATCATTCTATTCACAGGACTACGTAATCTCTCTGCTTGATTAAAAAAAATTCTGCTCAAAAATCAGAAAACCTCATTCTGCCACTAACTGGCTGTATGACGCAGGACAGATCGGGGACCTTGGGTAAGTCCATCAGTCTCTCTGGCCATTAGTTCTTCACTTGCCAAATAGATACTTACTTAATTCATAAGATTACTTAAAAACCAAATTTGTACACATGAAAATACTGGCCAGGCACAGTGGCTCACGCCTGTAATCCCAGCACTTTGGGAGCCCGAGGTGGGTGGATCACAAGGTCAGAAGTTAGAGACCAACCTGGCCCACAAGGGTCAAATGTCCATCCTGAACCAATTGCCAAGGTTTAGGTAATAAGATAAGCTGATTGGCAAAGCTAATCAAAGTGCACCCTGGAGCTAGGGTAGAATGACTCACGCAAACCACCTGGCTTGAAAATTCTGTGTTCTGTTAAGAAATGACAAAATAGGATTCGTTTTTCAGAGAACAATCAATGAAAGTCCAATACAACATCACAGGTCTGTATTTCTTGACCATGAAAGATGATCACAATATACTATGCATTGAAAACTTAAAGAAGAAGAATATGCCTGAGAAGATTCCCATCTTACAAAATGCATGTGTATACATGTACACGTATATATGTATGTAATAATATGTATACACATATGTGTGTGTGTGTGTGTACACATACTACATCTGCTTAGTGGTAATGACTGGGATGGGATTCTGGATAATTATGCATTTTTGTTTGTTTTGGTTTTCTACCTTTTATATAATTAAAAAGTATAGTATTTTATGTAAAATTTCAATATAGGAACAAGTCTAAAACACAATGCGAAGCATGTTCACCAACCGTCCCATTTCCTGCTCCCAGCCCCCTCTAGTCTTCCACCCTAGGACCTAAGGCTGACCTTACCAACCATCTTTCATGTCACCTAATGAAACTCTAGGCAAAGGGTTGAGCCAAGCTCAAGAAACTTCTCCCATCTCTGTACATTTTACTTCAATATCCCTTTAAAAAAAAATCACAAAACTAGGATCTCTTGCTCAGAATAGAAAGCAGTCTATTTTCATTCATAAGCAATTCTGGTTTCACTGGTTCTCTTCCCTCTCTTCCCCTCTCCCCAAGCCCTCCACCAACTCCCATGACCTCATCATGGTATTTAGAATAATAGCCTTTTCCCACAGGTCATCAGTTTCTAAAATAAATATATTTCCATCCACGGAAGCTGCAGAGTCACTGAAATTATTATACCTCGGTTCAGAGTCACAAGCTCATTAAAGACTGATTATTGTGCCTTCCAAAAAGAATGGCAGTAGAAGAAGCAGGATGATTATTTTTTATTTAACTAAAGAGGGAGATGTACAGGCAGATTAGCATAAAAATCGGCTGTGGAGGAGGCAGTTGAGGTAGCTAGGAGGTAAGAAAATGAGACAACAGCAACCATCTAAAGTCTTGATAATCTGAATTTCCCTGAAAGACACCAACGACAATGAGGCAGTTTGGTCAGAAGGAAGAAAACTTAAGACTAGAAATCAGGAATTCCAAATCCCATCCTGTTCCTTCCTCCAGTTGGGACTTTTTCTACCTCTCTGAGCCCTTGAAATTAGGTAAAATCAAAAAAAAAAAAAAAAAAAAAAAAAGGAAAGAAATTAGGTAAAATCAAGGATAGCGACTGACTGACCTCCCTCCACTGCCCTTTCCTTCCTCTTCCTGGCAGCATCCCTCATCCTTGCCAGCACCTTTCCCAGCGAACCCAGATGTGGGCTGAGAACCAACACTGTGCTCTAAGCAGCCACTCTCCACTTATCAAAGTGAGCACATGTCTGTTATCCCTAGCCTAAAGATTTCTAAAATGCCCATAAAATTCTGACATTCTGATTTGTCTCTGCTGCCCTGGGCCTGCCTCGCTTGCTAAAAGTTCATAGCTGGCATTTAACAATCAGTCATAACATCATTTATTAGCATCACTTAGAAAAACAACCGATAGTTATGATATGCTGGCTTTTGAGAGGAGATTGAAACAACGGTGACACGTCGAACTTTAAATGTCATAAGGACCATCACATGCAAGAGGCAGTCAGTATAATGTGTGCAACCTCCCAGAGATAGGACAGGGGCCACTGAGTGCAGGTTACAGGAAGACTAAGGGCGTTGTTTGCAAGACAATGGGCTGATCCATACAAGGGCATTTCTCAGTCTCTGGAGCAGGCAAAGTGGCCTCAGCCACCTCCAGGGGAGGCTGTAGAACACCAATCCCAAGACCAGCACCTACAAGGGCCAGGCAGGTGTTGTAGCCAGGGTGTGTGGCAGGGTGTGGTGAGCAGAGAGCACAGGTCTAGTCTGGTGGGGGCAGCCACTTTGCAGCCTCATGTTTCTCCCTCTCTCCATTCCCTGCCTTCCAACTGACCTACCTCCTTTCGTGCAAGCCTCCCTCCTGTTGTTTTCCCTGCTAAGCAACGTGTCGTGTCTGTCTGGGTGGAGGCATATATAAAGAATGAGAAGATAGCGTGAGTGGCATGGGTGCCATGGGAACAGGAGCAAAGAGATGGTTTGGTATAATGGGATTGACGGAGAATAAGACATGCACTCTGGACTCTGAAAGGGAGTTGGGGTCTACTGTGCATCGTTTAAAAGGCAGTGTCCTCCAGGCAGGAAGACAGCAAGAGCAAAGGCACTGAGGAAGGAAGATGTTGGCACAGAGAGACTATGGCGAAGAAAGACATAAAGCAGAACTACAGGTCCCAGGCAGGCCACGAAGGTGCTCAGATGCTTTGCAAAGTAACTTGGGCTTTATGATGCAGGTTAGAGATTTTCACATTTTTCCTTGATTCTTTCCCAGGATAACCCTCCTAGCCACTGGCCCCGCTCCTTATTCATGCCTCACCTCAGAGGGGGAATGGGAAATAGGTACAATTCATCTGACCGATGGGTTTGGGAGGAGGAAACAGCATGGGTGGCTCAGCCCCGGGGGACCTGCCTACTGCAGAGAATTTGTGCCCTGAGCTGACCCTGCCATGGCATCAAAGGCAAAGGCCCTCCCCAAAGCAAAGCACACGGTGGCCTCACTCTGCAACCAGATAAGTCTGTCTAATTCAGTGGTGGAATTATTTAAATACCTGATTAGCCAGTACACCTAAAAGCTGCATTCTCCAACCAGCCTAAGCAAGAATGAAGGTGAATATTTTTTCCTTACTTGCCTCAAGTGGTTTCCTCAATTGGTTCAGAACTCAGGCTTGCAGTGGCAGTGAAACCTATGGTTGGCCCCTGAAGCCACTAACAACAAACCCCTCCCCAGATCTACCCAATTTCAGGGGTTGAAGTCCAAGCATATGCCTTTGAAAAAGTTTCCAAAGTGTTTCAAATACACAAATAACTTCATTATTTGTGTATTAATAACGCCTGACATAAATACTGAGGAACCATAGAATGTTTTTGAGCAGGAAACATGTCACAGAGATTGACAATTGCCTATCCAAACATCTATATTCCCCATCATCTTTATTAACAAAACCTCTGGTTTTATTTAGAGTATATATGTGCCTCCCCAAAAGGACAGCATTTCCCAGGCTCCCTTGCAGGTAGATATGGCCATGCAACTGAGTACTGGACAATGAGATAAAAGCAAAAGCATTGTGGTAGCAGCTTCTGAAAAACTTTCTGAAAAGGCAACTGGCATTGGCTCTTTTTTCCATCATGTTTAACCTCTTCCTCTAAACTTCTGCCTAGAATATGGATGTGATGGCTGGAGCACTAGCTGCCATCTTGAACACTGAGTACAGTGGCCACACTCTTGGCCAAATAGAGCTAAAAGCTGCCAGAAATCTGAACCCCTGATTGCCACGGGACCACCCCCTATTAGAAAAAGAAATAAAGCCCCATCTTGTTCAAGCCTCTATTCTTAGTTTTGGATCATCTGCTGCAGAACCTAATCCTAATTGGAAGAGAAGGAATACAAACCTAAGTGTGTTTTAATCACACCACTCCCCATGTTAGACATATCTAAATTATTCAATCAACAGATCGAGGACCCATAAGGTGTCAGGCACTGAGAAGAAAATAAGGGACAAAGCAGATTACATGCTGCCCTCTTATTAATCACAAAATATTGTAGAATATAGGTGATTATTAATTAAACAATTACAAACAGCAACGAGAACAACAAAGGAAACACATGTGGTGATGAGATAAGAAATGGAGAGGTGGCAGTGATAGAAGACCTGTGGTAGTCAGAGAAGCCTCTCTGAGGAGGTGATACGTAAACAGAGGCCTGAAGAAGGAAAGGAATCCGCCAAGTGAAATAGGAATGGAAGGAAGAGCTTTGCAGATAGAACGTATGGCACATGCCCAGGCCCTGGGGCAGGAAGAGCCTGGTCAGAAAATGAAACTGGAAGCAGAACAGGGTAGCTGAGGCATCAGTGGAGCAGAGATCATAATTCTCATAGGAACTGGCATGACCCATTGACAAGGAACAAGTTCATTTGAACATCTGTCCTGTTAGATTTCATTTTAAACATTTACATCTCATATGAAGTAACTTTCTGAGTATAATGGATACCTCTGTGAGACCAAATGGATTATGATCATGGCCAAAAGAAAGGAGCAGACAAGCTTTTATATATTGTGGAGCTGAGGGAGGTGGTGGTGGGAAAACAGACGGCTTTCCTGTTGGGGAAAAAACTTCAAGGAGAGAAGAATATGTCCTTTGAGTTTATTCATAAGTCCACAAAGCTCTGCTTTCTTAGCCAAACACACCACACCCTGGGAACCTTCAGATACCAAATATTAGCATCTTTCAAGAATTTCCACCGGAAAGGCAGTGCCTAGTGGTAGCATGTCAGGATGGAAGGGAGGTATAATTTTTTTTTAAAGGGGAAAGTTGCAGTGCTGATGACAAGGAAGAATAATGGAAGAATCTAAATTTCTGACAGTTTATCTAAACCAAGTTGCAAATATCACCTAGAACAGAAAATTAAGCAAAGATTTCTTATAAAAGCAAGTTGATGCTCCCAAAGCATTGACTCTCAACCCCAGGGAGGCTAAGACCACTGGGGCCCTGGCTTCAAAGTTTCAAATAGAGACACTGGGTCCATCCCCAAAGATCTGGGTTCAGTAAGCTGGGGATAGGGCTCAGGAATCTGCCTTTTTAACAAGCATCAGGTGTTTCTGCCATGACTGAGAAACACTGCCCCATTTGGGTTTGGGGAGTGAGAAACAAGGCCAGAGCAAGGCTAGAAGAATAGAGACTCATTGGGTCTGCACAGCCTGGAGCCGCATTCATACTGGGTTCCCTGCAGACACCCTCAACAACTCCTTGCCCGCCCCCACTCTGTCACAGTCTGCTGGCAAAACCCCAGCCCTAAATAAAGTCCACTTCCTAAAACCCCTAGCAGCTCACACTGTAGCTACAGAAGAAGACACACACACTGCTGACTAGTCTCACTTTAACTTTTTCAGGCCACAAATTATAAATTCCCACTGATCTTAGACTAAAGCCAATGACCCCCTCCATGCTGGGGGACCCCTGCTGCTTCTTTCCTACTTAGAGACTTTGCTGATATATTTCTCCCCTTTCTCTCCTATGTGAACAGCCTTTCCTTCTTTGCTGGATCATTCCTTAAGCCTACAGAGATTCATGGTAATACCTCCCACCGTCTTCACTCCCACATCTCCCTCCAGCTACCATGCTCTTTCCTCTGCCTCCCTTAGTGCAAACTTCCTTGAAAACATTGTGTCTTCTTGCCACCTGCAATCCCTCCCCCACTCATTGTCTTTGCCATCGTCTTCACCAAGTCTTCCAATCCTCCACTCTACTGAAAGATCTCCTCCTAAGGTCCCAACCAACTCGTGTCACCAGCCCAATGGGTCACCACTGCTTTGCCCCCATAATGCTTACTTGTGCTGCTAGCACATGGCACAGTTGATCACACCCCACCTTCTTGGAACGCTTTTATCACTAGACATCTAGGACCTCACCCTGTCCTGGTTTCTCTATCAACTCTTTGGACTTTCTTGTCAATTTTTTTTTGCTACCGGATCTTCCTGACCTTTTGACATAGGAGGGCCCTTGGGCTCTGCCCTGGGTCTTCTCTCCAGCTTCTGTTCTTACTCTCCTGATGACCTCATCATTAAAGCCCTGTGGCTTTAAATACCATCCATATACTCACCCCAAATTTTTATCTTCTGCTCTGGCATTTCCTCTGAATCCCTGACTTGGATTATCTAACTTCTCATCAACATTGCCCTTTGAACATCTTTTCAGGCATCTCAAAGTTAGTATGTGCAAACCAAATCAAATTCTCAATTTCTCTTTCTCACTCCCATTTTTAAAAGTATTTGCGCCTCCCTCAGTGCTTTCCTTTGTAGCAAATGGCACCTGATTCACCCAGGATTTCAGCCTAAAACTGTATCATCCTTAACACATGTCTTTCTCTCACACTTCACTTCCAATCTCATAGTGGTTCCTGTGCAATCCAAGGCTCCAACATCAAAAAGCATCTTAAATATGAGCACTTTTCATCACCTCCACCCACACTGTGGCCCTTCATCCCTCTACTGGACTACTCCAGGAGCTTCTCAGCTCCTCTCCCTGTTTCTGCTCCCGTGGTCTGTTCACACAACAGCCACAGTGGCCTCCTCCATCATTAATCCAGATCACGTCATTTCCTTGACCAACACTTTCTAATCACGCTTGGGATCAAGTCAACAGCCTTTATCGGAACAGCAAAGCCCCACTCCAGGTTCAGCCACCTGTCAACCCCATCGTCCACCACTGTTCTCCTCACTCACTCTACCCCAGCCCTTCTTGCTGTCCTTCAGACAGCCCAAGCTCAGCCTCCATGCCTTTGCCTCCATTGGTCCCTCTACCTGGAAGACGTTCCATTATGTTTCAACGCAAACCTCACCACAACCACAGAGGGTCTTCTCCTCCCCACCTCATTCTCTCTTTCTTCACCTTGCTTTCTTTTTCTTCATAACCCTTAAAACTACCTCTGGTAAAGCAACTAACACAGGAACAGAAAACCAAACACCACATGTTCTCACTCATAAGCGGGAATTGAACAATGAGAACACATAGGAGGGGAACATCACACACCAGGGCCTGTCAGGGAGTGGAGGGTGAGGGGAGGGAGAATGTTAAGGGAAAAAACTAATGTAGAGACAGGCTGATGGGTGCAGCAAGCCACCATGACACGTGTATATCTATGTAACAAACCTGCACATTCTGCACATGTATCCCAGAATTTAAGGTATAATTAAAAAAAAAAAAAAACCCTACTTCTAGTAGGCAGACTAGCATCCCCCAAAGATGTCCACATCCTAAACCCTGGAGCCTGTGAATATGTTACCAACCTGGCAAAAGGGGCTTTGCACGGGTGATTAAGTTAAGGATCTTGGGAAAGGGAGATTATCCCAGATTAGTCACATGATCCCGATGTAAGCACAAGGGTCTTTCTAAGAGCAAGGCGGGAGGGTCAGAGTCAGAGGAGGAGATGTGAGGAAAAAAGCAGAGGTCTGGGTGATGCAAGAAAGGGATGAGCTGAGGAACATGGGCTGCTTCTATAAGCTGAAAAAGGCGAGAAATGGGTCCTCCCCGAGAGGCTCCAGAAGGAACATCGCTCTGCAAACACCTTGATTTCAACCCCATGTGACACGTGTCAGACTGCTGACCTCCAGAACTGCAGGATAATACATTTGTGCTGTCTTAAGTCATTCTGTTTGTGGTGATTTATTATGTTAAGAGCAGGAAACTAACACACTGACTGATGTTACATTAATATTTCATATTATTTGTTCAGTATCCTTTCCTCCAAAGAATGCAAACTCCATGAGGGGCAGAGACTTAGTGTGTTCTTTGAAGCATTTCCAGCACCTGAAACATGCTCAGGCAACATCTAGAATATTTATTGAATGAACAAACAACCACTCTGAGTGGTTGGGGTTTTTTTCAATGATGAAAGACAAAGAAGAAATTGGAGCTTGAATTTAGAAGTGACTAAGGGCACCCCATAGCCCCCAGTGTACTAAACCCACACTATAAGTCATGTTGGCCTGGAATTCACAAGGACATCTTTTTCACCTGGGGCTGAGATGACTCCATAATCTTTTTGCCCTCTGCTCTTGTCATATCTGAGCTCATTAAATTCCTCTGATGCAACTGCAAACTCCCACATCACAGTTGCTTCTCCTACCCCCATCCTCACCACCGAATGTACTCACATAGGTCACTTCTGGCAAAATTAGTAAGTATGAACTAAGACTTTTAAATGACTTTGGCAACACCCAAAGATGTTAAAATCAAATGCTCTTCTTTTTTTTAACTTCTGCTTCCACCTCTAGTATAAGAGGAGATGCTTCCAGAAGCAATTAAGAGAAATCGCTCCACCTCTGTGCTCAGTTTCCTGCCACTTGCAATGTGTTTCCTGCTCGTGAAACCCACGTTGGTGTTTAGCTCCTCCACAGATACATCTGAGAAATAACTAGGTGAATAATACTGTAACTCACCATCTGGAAAGTTATGGACTCTAACCTCATGGCACATCTTGTAACTATCATGGACTCTTGCTTGCCAGTTATGGAGCGCCCTCCTCCAACTGTTTTACCACAAAATGGAATGTGCTGGTCCATGTGACCAGGTGGCCCTGCAGGGGCACTAACTTTAGGCGTGATCTGATGGTCATCAAGGCCTGGCCCCTCTACATCTCTTGACTCTGCCCTCTCCATGATTTCTTCATTCTCAAGCTCTTTATGATGCCAAGAGGGCTACCCTCTCCCTGACTTACATCCTTCCTGCTTCAAACCCAGCGGGGAA
The DNA here is from genome assembly GCF_009761245.1 of Sapajus apella. Taxonomy (NCBI): domain Eukaryota; kingdom Metazoa; phylum Chordata; class Mammalia; order Primates; family Cebidae; genus Sapajus; species Sapajus apella. Next base: position 314,572 of record NW_022437050.1, on the reverse strand, counting down.
GAAAGCCATGCTACTTGCTCAGCAGTTCTCTTTGGCCAGAGTCAGGTCCTGTGCCCATCCCAAATAATTACTGTAGCCAAGAATGTGATGCCAGACCTGAACTTCACAGGCTGGTCCCTGTAGCCAAAGGTGGAGTCAACATCACTTCATCTGAGACAGATGAACTGCAAATGGAGTTTTTTCAAGAGTTCTAAGAGGAAATCAGGTGCAATAACCAACAGAATTCTGAAGGGGTGGATGCATGCTGATGAAACAAAAGATGAGATGTCTCTATGAACATCTCAGACACATGGTCAATCATCTTCTGCCAATTCACTGCAAGGAACAGGGAACTCACTGCCTTGCAAAAGCAATTTACTCCATCTTTTATCCTAAATTGTTAGAAAAAATCTTCCTTACCTAAGGTCATGCATAACTTGTATGAACTATCATTGACTGTTCTCAGAATAATACAGGAGTATATCCAGATACATGACAGCCCTGTAGATATTTAAAGGCAGTTTTCATAATTCTCTCAAGCTTTCATTCTATAGGCAAAATATCCTAATTCCTTCAACTATTGAAATGACATTTCACCCTTCTTTTTATGAGCTCTGACTTGTCAACATCCCTCTCTAACTAGAGCAGAACCATCACGTACATCGATCTTGACACTATAGAGTCATATCTCACATAGAAAGTAGACTAAAATTAGCACACAAGGCAAAAACTGAGTATTACCTAAATTACCCTTGAAAATGGTGCTGCTTTGTGGAACAGCATTATTACCTCTCAAGAAGTCCAACATCTTCAGATTTCTCCAGTGCTAGATCACGTTCTTTACTAGATCAAATGATCAGTTGCTTGCATTTAGGAAGTCACTTGCCCTTTAAACTTGGCATTAAAACATGCATCTGCAACAGATTCAGACTCAACACAGAAAAGTACACATACTTGGAGAGACACAAAGGAAATGAAAGTAGCAAAGGAAATAGCAGATTAACAAATCCCAGCTTTGATTCAACCTAGGGCATACACTCACTGAGTGGCAGGGCAAGCTAAATTCTCCCTCTCTTAACATCTCTCTGTTTCTTTCTCTCTAATCCCTCTGTACCTAATCCAGCTGTCCCATTCAAGTCCATAGACTAGAAATAAGACTTGATTATACTTCTATTTATAAAATCTAAAATCATTATCTGGTCAGGCATGACGACTCAGGTCTACAATCTGAGCACTTCAGGAGACCAAGGTGGAAGGCTCTCTTGAGACCGGCAGTTTGAAACCAGTCTGGGCAAATACACACACACACACACACACACACACACACACACATATATACATATATACATATATGTATACATATATATACATATATACATACATATACATATATATACACAAATATATACATATATATATATAATTATCCACATTGCATTTTATATGGCAGTCACTTTATATTAGTTTATGTTAAACTTACTCCCAACCAGACTTCTAGAGTTTATAATCTTTTAGCAGAAGGCCAGTTATCAAGTCAGAATTCCCTAATACTCTATTTATATAATCAGTTATTGGAATTTAAATATTGTCTGCTGGGGGGAAATAGGGGAGGGACAGTGGGGGGTGGGGAGTTGGGGAGAGATAGCATGGGGAGAAATGCCAGATATAGGTGAAGGGGAGGAAGGCAGCAAATCACACTGCCACGTGTGTACCTATGCAACAATCTTGCATGTTCTTCACATGTACCCTAAAACCTAAAATGCAATTAAAAAAAGAAAAAAAAAGAAAAGAAAGAAAATAAATAAATAAATGTTGTGCCTTAGTATTTACTTCTGTTCAATTTCATCCTGCTGATTTTACCCATGATTCTTACCTATGATGATCATTTAAGGATCCCAATTTCATCACACTGTGCATTTTTGCCCTTCCTAGGTTAGTGCCAGGGATGGATCTGATAAACCAGAGTCCAACTCAATGTTGCTAAAATTATGGCCCAAATGAGGAAAGCCTGAGTGCAAAGCCCTGAGGCAACTTGTCCACCTCTTCATTCTTGCTTGCCAGATATAGTTGGTCACTCTGAAAAAAAAAAATTCTAATCATATATCCAAAAGAGATGCTGCCAAAGTTCTGTTGAAACCCAGACTCACTGTGCATGTCACTCCCCAGAGCACCAGTCTCGCCGCCCCTCTAAAACCAAATGAGTTCTTTCTGACATGACTCTTAGAAACCAAACTGAAGCACGCAAAGTACTCCTTAATCCAATTGCCCTTCATTTTCTATGCAAAAACCCATTCCAGAATTTTGCTGCCAGCTGACAGCAAGTGGAAGGTTGTTCTCTCTCTTTCATTAAGGTCCACTAAAAATTATTTCCCAATGTTGTGCATCAAGGTTAGATTTATTCTAGGAGAATACCAGGAATACTGAAGCTGGGGATGAAGGAACATAACTCTCATGTAATCTGTGATGGATTGTGTCCATGTCCCCAACGATTCCCAGTCAAAAAGTTAGACATCCTTACCACAGTCTGGTGGCTGTCAGCGCCCTCCTGTGGGAGGGGCATACCTACAGTCAGCCCTCTATATTTATGGTTCTGCATCCACTCATTGAACAAGCTGTGGATCACAAAAACAATAAAAACAATACAACAGTCAAAAACATACATTTTAAAATACAGTATAATGACTATTTACCTAGAATTTACATAGTACAACCATGCAACACCCATAAAGACATTTTGGTCAATAACAGACCACATATATAAGGGTGGTCCCGTAAGATTACAATACCATATTGTTACTGTATCTTTTCTATGTTTAGATACACAAATACTTACTATTATGTTACAAATGCCAACAGTCTCCAGTACAGTAATATGGTGCACAAGTTTGTAGACGAGCTGCAATAGGCTATCCCACATAGCCTGGGTGTGTACCAAGCTGTACCATCTAGGTTTGTGTAATATAGTCCTAGAATGCTCACACAATGACAGAATCACCTAATGATGCATTTCTTAGAACCTATTTCCATCATTAAGCAATTATTGACTATATATGGTATAATAAATAATCTAGAGATGATTTAAAGTATACAGGAGGATGTGTGTAGGTTATAGGCAAGTACTACATCATTTCAAATCAGGGATTTGAGCATCCTTTGATCTTGGTATACACAAAGGGTTCTGGAACCAATCCTCTGAGGTTACTGCGTGACGACGGTACTTCCCTACCCTGTTAATGGTAGGCTCGGCCATGCAGCTCACTTTGGACAAAGGGATAGAACATATGTGAAGTAGGCCCTGTTCAAGCAGAAGCTTTCAGAGCCATTACACAGCTCAGTACACCTTCATCAGGGCTGCACTTTCTACCTGGGCCCACAGTGAAGATTCCCAGTCATCAATGCAGAGAGGCAGCAAACCCATGTCCACAGCTAAAACTGGCAAGAAATGGACCTTTGTTACCGTCAGCCACTGAGATTGGGGATCATTTGTTATCACTGCAAAGCTGATACATAGTCCATCCTTGACCTTCAAACATAAGGAAATCAAAGCCCAAAAACTTTAGATGATTCGCTTGTTAGCATAGCTATTTAATAGTTAATCAGTAGAACTTGAATTCAGGTCTCCTAATATTCAGGTCATCCCCTTACCTTGCAGTGAATGAACGTGAAAATGTTATCAAGAATAAAGGATAAAGCTCTTAAAGATAATGAGGAAGCCATTTTATTGAGGTTATTATAGTCACCCTACTGATATTAATAGGAGACCTGTAAGATAAGAAATAAGATGTATTAGATGGGAATTTAGATATCCAGGGTGTACCAGCCACATCTTAAAATTGGCAAAGTTTGTTTGGAAGTTTTTAGTTCAATAGCCATCACAGTGCATGTACCCACCATGGAACTATCACTGGCAGAGGTACTGGGTGCTCAGGTAGAAATAAGCCCCAGCCACTCTCCCCACAAACCTATAGCCTAGTCTGTCATTTTTACAGTGTGACCTGTGGAAGACCTATCCCAGGAAGTGCCATTTGTAAACAGTTGGGTACACCATATATTATTTTCTCCTTTCTCAAGAATTCATGATGAAGTTAGCTTAGTAAAATTTGAAGAAGTCCTATGGGAAAAAAAAAAAAAACCTGCTCAACTTTATTTAAGCCAGTAGCTCACCAACTTATTTGACTGGGGAATTCCCATATTGAATAATACCTTACATCCTGTGGAACTTCCAAGTACAGCCTTATGGAAACAATACCCCAACTCTACTCCAGGTGATACTTACCCCTCACCGCAATCAGGTCAGTCATAAGAAGAATGCTACCAGGATACTCTCTGTCAAAAGTGGTTAGACCTTGATTCCCCCATTTCCTCTGGTCCCCTTCTTTCATTTCCACCAGTAAAATTATTTCAACTGTGCTTATGGGATCCTGGAGGGGAATATTTTGATGTAGATCCACCACCAGTCCTGGGTAAGTTAATCGCTTGTTTACCAGGAAGGAGCTTCCTGGAGCAGGCCAGGAGATGGGCCTATTTTGGTCCAGGCAGGTGGTAAATCACAGCGTGGAGACAGCTGCCCACTCCTCCTGCTGTCAGGCTGCCTTGGGAGATGTTCTCACTCTCAGCAGTCCTGCTGCTGCTCTTCTAGAATGTCACCCTAACCCTGCAGTGTTAAAACAGAGCTGGGGTAGGCAACTTGCCTGCATAATGTATGTAACCTCCCTTATTCACACCTTCTTTCTGCCCAGAGTCACAAGAATCCAAAGGTTGAAGGAATTCATGTTTAAAGCTCATCTGGTCCAATACCCTCATTTTGCAGGTGTGAAAGCTGAGGCATGGAGAGGCTGAATGACATGCCCAAAGTTGGTAAAGAGTGACAATAGCCCAAGCTCTTGGGACCCCAAATCTAAGATGTTTTCCATTCTACAATGATGTGCCCGTAATAGCAAAGGGTTGGAAAGAAGCTATGCATGCACAAACTGCTATGATGTGAATGTATATGCGTAAATGTGCACATGCTTTGAAAAAAATACAAATAGCGTCATACTTCTGGTTCTGCAACTTGTTTTTGTTTTTGTTTTCACATAATGACGTTTGAACATCTTCCCTGTGGTTACAGATAAATCTATCTTCTTGCAAAATTTTGGTCTCTCTGTTTTGGCTCTTGTCTTCCCATCATCTGTGCTGAGCACAGCAGTCAGAATAATCTTTTTTAAATGTAAATCATATGCTATTACCTCCAGGCTTAAAAACCTTCAATGGCTTCCCATTACTCCTACGATAAAGGCCAAATTGCTCAACCCGATGTCTCAGGCCTTAGGTGACCTTACTTTCCACTGTCCCCTCCCTGGCCTCACCTCTGTGCAGCCACCTGGGTTTGCTTCAGTTCCTTAAAGGAACTTGGCTTGTTCCCCCACCTCAAGGCCTTCTGGAATGTTCTTCCCTCTCATTAAAATACCCTTCTTGCATGCATGTACACACAGGTACATGTGTGCACATATATACCTATGCACATGCTCGCATTTACACATGCACCCACACACACATATGGGTCTTAGAAGCTCAGCTCAAACAGAACTTCCTGCTTTTCCTGACCCCTCCACTTCCCACCCAACTCCAGACTTCATCAGACCTGACACTACTCACTCTTGTAGCAGCACCTATTTTTCTTTAAGGCTTTATCCCAGTGTATGCACGTATATATGCACATTTGTAGAATTATTTGATGAACACATTTTCCCTGTGACACTGTGAGATCTCTAGGGAACGGCAGGTGGCTTGATGCATCATTGTATCCTCCACTCTTAACCCAGTACCTAATAAATAGTAAATCCACAATTAATATTCATAAAATGAATAAATGGAAGTGCCAGAGCAATAGAGGATGTGTGCAGTTGGTATAGGAAATATTGTCAAAGGAAAGAAACCCCCTTTCCCTGAATCAGTCTGCACCCTGGAATCAAGTGGGCAAGTACAAATTACAGGCCTCAAACTCAAGTTTGAGAAGAATATCACCTTCTTTATTATTTAAAATCAATTTATTCCCAAAGAATGGAGATGGAGGGGTAAAGTCCTTATTGGAGCACCCCGTTCCTTCCCTCTCCCAGCTGTGAATAAGAACCACAGTGCAACTGTGTGATGGTCTGGAAACAAGAAAAGCATCTGTAACCTCCAGCCTATCATGAAGCCCCTGATTCTTCTAGGTCCACATCTGTAGTGACCTCTTGCTTGGAAGGCCCACTCTCTTTTGATGCCCCACATAGGACACAGAACTCCACTGTGACCCAGATCCCCAGCCCCAGGATCCCACCTTCCTGGGAGCACCAGCTGCCATCCCCATTGGGTCTCTTTATCCCCTTAAGCAGCTGCTACAGAAGGCTCACAGCTTCCCATGGCCAGAGAGATGTCCATAGAGAGCAGAAAGCATCACTCTTTGAGAATGTGCCTAGGAGATGCATCCCCTGGTCCCTACCCCAGGCTGCCCCTGCCCCAGACCTCTCTTCCCTTCCCTTTCCAGAGAATTTCTCCTTGCCTCCTCTTTCTTCTCCCCCACAAGGCCACCTAAGAGCATCTCTTCACAAGATGCAGATGAACCACGGGTTGCAGGCTGCTTCTGTTGACAAAAGACCCTGAAGCAAGAAGCCCAAGCTACCTGTTTAACATGGGGAGGAGGAAGGCACTAGAAGGAACTCAAAAACACATTAATATTCCAATAAATCACAAGTCATTGCCTCACACATCATTCTGATGCCTTTTACACCCCCACTTCCTGCCTGAGCCTGAGCCAGCTGCCATGTGCGAAAAGGTTCCGAGGGGAATGGGAGGGAATGAGGACCAGAGGAAAGACAGGAACTTGAAGAGGGACATAGAGGGTCTAAAAGGATTCAGAGGCAGGATGGGGGCATCTGGTAGGGCATGTCCCCAGAGCCTTCACTAGGAGACCCTTCTCCCTCCTCATGGTCACAGATGGCCCCTGCCCTGCCTCTACTTTTTTCAAGGTGCTCTTCTGAAACGTTGATGGTAGAATGGTTCATACCTACCTCTGTGGAAATTCAACTGAATTTCATCTAGGGGTGATGAGAATGGCAGGCCTCAAGATCAGGACTCTTGCAAAGGGCAAGTGGTGAGTGGTGGGTGAAACTAACACTCCCAGTGTTGGACTGCTAGGCAGAAGGGAGCACAGGCCCATTCCTTCCCAACTAATCAAACAGAAGGATCTTCCCACCTCATGGAACACAGATGAGGGTCCCTGCTCACCCAAATCACATAAATGCATAAGCTGTGGCCTCTCAGCCCTTAGAAGACAAGCCAAGGGGTAGACTGTGAGCCCACAGCCTGAAATTTAGTATGAATCCTCCACTCTCAAGTCTGGACCTCCCCATCCACAGAGCTTTTACCTGAGCCCAGCTGATATCCCCAGCAGCTCGCAGCCCTTCCAAGAAGACCTTCCCAGCTCCCACTCTGGCGCCAGCCCTTGGGTCAACCACAGGCGGCTGGGATGACTTATTTTCTTAGCTGATAGGTAGCAGCAGCCCAGCTGGCTCATGCCTCAAAGGCAGGAATTCCTCCTCTAGCTCATCAGCACTGGTTTGTGCCAACGGGCCAGGGAGGGGACAGACCTGGACCTCCCACAGGCCCCTGCCTGGCACCTGGTTCAGGACTCAGGCTGTAGTCAATGGAGCCACTGATTACACAGGCCCTCTCAAGCTCAGCCTGCGGTGTTATCGGGAGTCGAGTATCTCCTTACTGCAGGCCCTGCTTGTCCAGAAATCTCTACCTGAATCCTGGTGATGATAAACAAGGTCATTGCGAAGGCCTCACCTCACCTTGTTTTAGACAGAGATAAGAAGCCCAGAGGACTAAATACCAATGACTGTGTCGGCCCCCGATGAATGCACTGAGGGGAACCCATGGCTTTGTATCAACAGATATCAACTGTATGGCATTCTGGAACCATCTGAAGTGCAGATACAGACATAGTTTTAGATACTCTCCAGATGTAACTACAGCCTAGGTGAAGAAACCAAACTAATGCAATGAACTGTCTTCATCCAATAAGCATTTACTGAGGCCAGGCATGGTAGCTCACACCTGTAACCCAGCACTTTGGGAGGCCGAAGTGAAAAGATTACTTGAGCACAGTAGTTCAAGACCAGCCTGGGTAACATAGTAAGTCCCCAACTCTATATACTTTTTAAAAAGAAAACATTCTGATCACCTACTCTGTGCTAGTCACTGTGCTGGGACAACAGCTGTGACCAAGAAGCCCCTGCCTTCCTGGAGGTTATACTCTCATGAGAATAAGAAACAAGAAATTAACAAGTAATTTGTGATCAAACTTAATGCATATTAGCGCATGTTGAGGAATGCAAAAACAGGGGGGCTTCAATTAGAACATACTATTTTTTAAAAAAAGCCTTCCTGGGGAAGGCAGAAGGGAAGAGAAGAAGACAGAGACCCATGTTACAGAGGCTTGGAAGGTAGACCGTGCATAGACACACCATCTCAGAAGCTAGTGCAGAAATTGAGATATGAATAGTTCCTCATGTTCAAATCCCAACTCCACTACTTGCTGTTGTTTGATCTTGGACAACTTTCTCACTTGGAGCCTCAATCGTATCATCTATAATAAGATGGTGATAATAACTGCCTATTTCATAGGGTGGCTGGGAGGGTAAAGTGGGTTAATTAACACAAGAAAGGCCCTTACTTAGCAGAGTAAGTCTTCAATATGCAATCACTGATATTGTTGTTATTATCACCAGAGCTTAGCTGAAGGTAGAACAAGGGAAATCATAACAAAAGACTGAATCCAAGTTCATCCTGATGGAACAAAGTCATGGGACTTGGTGATACACTAGGTCTTGGTAACTGAGAAGGAGGAAGAACCAGCATTGATTCTCTCATTGTTGATCAACAGAATGGAGAATGCAATGAGCCCTGAATTAGGACATCGAAAGGCCTGAGCTTGCTTTCTGGCTCTGACATTTGGTGTCAGGGTAACATTGGAAAATCACTTGAGACCCTTTGCCTCAGTTTTCACATCTGTACAATGGAGAAAACACTGGCTGCTTTGCCTACCTTACAAGATATCACAAAGCTAGCAAAAAAAGTGAGTGTGATGGCCTTTTAGTCATGTCATAAAGTCCTACCATCATGGGAATTATTATTATTCTAAAGGTTGTAGCTTGGGAAAACAAAAGCACATGCTTCATACTGAATCTCCAATGACGATAAAGAGATTCTAGACCTCTTTTCTTCTTTTATTTGCTTTTCAAAGTTCTGGGGCTGTGCTTATCAAACTACTGTGCCTACAAAATACCTGGGGATCTTGGTAAAATGTAGTCTGATTCAGGAGGTCTGGGGAGAGGCCTGGGTCTCTGAATGTCAAACAAGTTCGCAGGTGAGCAGCTCACTGCTGCTGCTGGTCCACAGACCACACTTTGAGTAACAAGGTTCTCTAGTGGACCACATAGAAAAAGTGGTCATATTCCTCAGGATGAGCTGACAGAGTAGACAAAGGGGAGAGGTGTTCAGGATCCACAGCTGTAGGGTCCCAACCAGATGCCCACCCCCTTTATTAATAATCACTCTGTGTGTGCCTGCTAAGTATCAAGCACCATGCTAGATGCTTGGCAAATATTTGCTCATATAATCCCTGCAACATCCCTCTCTAATTGTATTTTACAGATTTGAAAAAACTAAGGCCCAGAGAAGTTAAATTATTTGCCCAAGGTCACACAGCACACAGTCCTTCTACCTCCAACTCCAGGGCTGAGCCCAGAGCAGAAGGTAATAAAACGCAGCACATTCTGTGATCAGCTCCCACTCCAAACCACAGAGCAGAAAATCAGCTGCTGAACATTCACTCCTTAAGGCTGAGTCATTCCATGGCAATGGCCTAAAGAAACAAGTCCCAGATCTTCCTTGGTTCCTGTCCCACCAAACGTGCCTCTCGCTTCCATTCTGTGAGCCACCAAGGATCTAATAAACCTCTTCCTTTTGCATATCCCAGGGTTTTAAAGCTTTGGCTCTGAAGCCAGACTGCCTGGCTACCCATCTTGGCTTTGCCACTTACTAGTTACTTAACTGCTCCAAGGCTCAGTTTTCTCATCTGTAGTGTAGGGATAAGAATAGTACCAGCTCCACAGTGTTGAAGAGGATTAAATGCTATCATGCATGTTAAGTGCTTAGCCCAATGTCCCACACACAGCACAGGCTCTATAGCTGTTTCTAGTATGATTATTAAGGTAAAATAAGAGCAGGTCCTTAGCCTCCATTATACGAAATCAGCTCACCACATCCCAGTCACCTGACGCCCCTCCCCGGAAGCCACCAGGATTTGAGGTCTTGGGCAAGCGTGAGTGATTCGCACCCTGGCAGGAAGTTCCAGGCCATTGCACCTGCCAGCGGTGCTCAACTCTGCTTCTCATAGAGAATGGGGAATGTGTCACATTTATGGGGGCCCTTTATTGCACATCAGGGAAGCACTTTGCACAAATGTTTGGATTAACTTTTCGTGATTCTGGCCCCAGGCCTGCTATGAATCAGTCTTGCAGTCCCAGCTCACTCACTCCAGAGATGGGACTGAGGCTGTGGTTTCCATCCCTGCCCGCCTCCCACCCCTCCTTCCTCCACTCCTACCTGCTGTCACCAGCCACCACCTTGAATCCCTCAGGAACCTGGGATGAAAGAGTTGTGGGGTAATGTGAATGACAATCGCCACGCTGGCCCTCTAGGATGTATTAACTGCTATTAAAAGATACTCCAAGTCATTATTGTAACATTGCGAAGACTGAGCTGATTGCCACTAATCTCAGACTCCCTTTGTGTTCCTAATGGAGGGGAGCCGCCTCGTGTGAAAAATCCCATTTTGTATCTTTCTTCTAAAATTTAGTTTAAGAAAAATAACTAGGGGCAAAATGTGATATTCAGCAATTGAAAATGAGTAAGATAAGGATTTAAGTACGGAGCAAGTGAATCACAAAATAGAGCTTGGTGCAGTCGGGTAGGCATGGAAGAGAGCAGACACACAGGAGGAGCAAAGGGGTAGAGGTTGCCAAATGCCCTTCCGATCTGCTTTCACTACCTCTGATGACATCCACAAGAACTCTCTTTTTGTGTTAGTGTGTCTTTAACACGCTTGGACATAAGACAATCTCCCTTTGTTAACAAACAGAGAGCAGGCTCACACCAACAGGCAAGCAGCACAGCTTGCTTGGGTTAAAATCACCGCTAAGGCACAAAGGCACTTTGTGACCTTGGGATGTAAAGACTCAGCGTCTTGTCTGTGAAATGGGATTAATAGTGGTCCTTCTTTCATAGACTTACCATGGGAATTCAATGAGTAACTTCACAGGAAACAGGTTTGGCCCTCCGCTGATGTGAGCAAGCATTATGTGGCAGCTGACGGTATCTGAATTGAATATAATTGCTCTGTTCTCATTGTACTTATTTTTAGGATTATTTTCTACTTGAGGAACATGATACTGGTTTTTCATTTTTAATAGCAATACGAAGTATATTTGTAAGAGACGTACTTAAAGTCACCCAAAAATAGTGTATTAACAATAGGACAGATAATGTGAGGTTGTGGCAAAAATCATGAAAGTGGTACTTGAATAACTAAATTTTGGGAAGCCTGATCCAGTCTACTTTATTCATTTTACAAATGAAAACCTGAGGCCCAGAGAGGGAAAGTGACTTCCCCAAGGTCACACAGCAAGCTAGCAGCAAAGTGGTTCTAGAATTCAGAACCCAGTTGAGTGTATTACCTAACGCACCGTATTCAGGTCACTAAGTTGATCATGTCTTAAGAATCAACAAATTAGAAGGTATCCCTGGAAGTGAGTGGTCACTTCTTTGACATCCTGGTACTTAAGCTATTATTATGGAAATCCTCAACTACAATGAGCCACTTTGCTTTTTTTTTTTTTTTTAAAAAAAAAAGGAAATAATATCATTTTCAGGGTTTTCAAAGAATTCAGGCAAGGCACAAAAACAATTCAGAACTAAGGATACTGTTTTCTTTGGAGCATGTATAAGATATGCCTTTGGGTTCCTAATTTCTTTTCATAAAAGCATATGACTAAAGCAGAAAAGACAGTGATGACTTTTTTCATAAAAGCAAAAAGGGCAGGCGAGAAAGCATTTGTTTCATTGGAGGACAAAAGATGAATTTATGTGGTCCAGTGTAATCATAGCATAACAAGATTACATTGCAGGGGTAAAATCAGTACAGTGGCAATCGGAGAGCAAAAAAGAAATTGCTTTCCAGCCCTGTCTGAGTGGTTCCTGGCTTCAAAACTGAACAACAAATTCCCAACCCTCTCCAGTTCTTTCTCGTTAGTAGGCAGGGCTGGGGACCTTTTAATTTCCAACTTCCTTTAGATATTGATTACTTGTAAGTGTACTAGAAACCAGACAGCAGGCTTAATTCTAGTAGTAGGAATGAATAACCACCTTCGTCCAGCACCTGCTGCAATGAGCAATGCATTAAACTTCTCCACCTGTGAAGAGTTTCTTCCTTTCTTTTAGGAAGATTGAATTTGTGTCTTATGACTAGAATCCGGGCAAAAAGGAAGAATTTGAGGTGAAACTAGAAAAAGAGATCTACCTAGGAGTTATCCAGTGACCATGAGTGTTCTCAGGTGTATTTCCCACTCATTACTCTATTTGAGCATCACAAACTTGGAAGTCCTCAGTGACCAGGCAGGGAATGGAAATGGAGGGAGCTGTCTGGGGAAAGTGGGGACCTGGAGTGTCCCTGCCTCTTTAAAGGGTGACAGCAACTCAGCTGCAGTCACCTGTCACCTTGTGATGTAGGCTCAGTATTGCCAGATAGTCTCATCACTAAAGAAATGCCAGAAACCTAGATTTTTGTAAATTGCTCTGATTTTTAAATGTCAGTGACTAGTTTGCTTTTTTCCAAAATTCAGTGTAGGCTCAACACAAGCATCAGAGTGTGGCTTCAGCCTGCAGGCACCTCTGCTCTGTCCCTTCCCCTAACCAGTCTCACTCTCTCTGGTCTCCAATGCCAAGCATGAACAATGACTTTCCAGTCTAGATGCCAGCCGGGACCCCACCGGAGCGCTATATCTGCACTTCTGTGCTACGACCCACCTCCTGGTTTGTGTATGTATGTGTAGTTTTTGGCTTTGTTTTTTATTTTTTGGACCAACGTTTAAGGCATTGATTAAGGAGAAGGAACCAATGAAAGAAATAGAGGAAAAGAACCCAGTTGATGGCATCCAACATGGCAGAGAGGTCAGGATGGTCCCTTGTTCTTCTTGTTCACGGTGCCTGGTTCACAGAAGGTGCTTAATAAATCTTTGTGAACAGATGACAAAAGAGGATAAAGTGAAAGACAAATGGAGTCACTATGTAATCCATAAGGAAAAATGACCAGGACCTGAAGCAGAAACTATCAGCCACTGAAATGGAATCAACAACAGAGAAACCAGAGCTTATAAAATCAGAGGTCCAACTAGGAGAGAAAAGAAAGGTAGAGAATTTAAAATCCCATAGCCTGAGCCAAAATTGGGATGTGTCATTTGGAGACAGAAAGCCTAAATTTGAATCATTGCTCTGCTAATTAGGAGCCATGAGATTTGGGGCAAGTCATGAATCCTGCTGGGTGTTGGTTTCTACATCTGACAACAGGGACTAAGATTATCTAGCTCCATGAGATTATTAGGGGATCAAATGAAACAATGGAACTTAAAATGCTTTGCAAACTAAAAGACACCCCAGAATGGCGAGGGGGGAACAGGAGAGTCAAGTCATGTAGAAAGTGGTGAGTCAGAAGGGCAGTGCAGAGCCAACATGTTTCTTGGGCTGTCTGCATCATTTAATGTGTCAAGACGGCTGTTGGCCTTGCCCTTGGCTTGGATCACCCTGATTAACAGGTGCCTGGCCAGTCAGAAGTTTGACTCCAACTAAGCTGATTGGACAACTGAGTGGGGAGGAGCTCCTTAACTTGGCCAGTGATGGAAGACAGCTAAGACAGCAGCCAAAAGAAAAACCAACCTTCTCCATCCAGCTCAAGGATGACTGGATTATCTGTGAAGCTCATCTGACAATCTGTCTCCAAGGGTATATGTGAAAAAAATCCTTCCAGGGCCTCATTGCTGATGAAGAGGGCACACCAACGAACGAGCTCATTCAGGGTGTGAATTATTTATGTTCATGGAATGCAAGTTTACACAGCTCCATTAACAAAAATTACATCTGGCAACCACTTCTAAACAAATGCAGTGACTGTGGTTTTAAGTAGTGAGCTAGACAATAAAGTAGAGCAGCTCCTTCAAGCCTGCTGAGTAATTCCCTCCTTGACCTCAGCAGCTGGAAGCTTGATAAAGGGTTAGGAATGTGGGCTCTGGAAACAGGTAGACCTGGTTCAAATCCTAGCTCTGTCACCTTGGGCCACTTAACCACTCCGAGTCTCAGTTTCCTCAGTTGCAAAGTGGGAATAATAATAGAAGCTACTTTCAAGAGCAGTTGTTAGGATTAAATGAGATGACCTTTGCAAGAATCTAAGCACAGGGCTTCTCTCAAAGAAAGCAGTCCAAAAATGGTAGATAACGTATTCACTGCTACAGTCACTTCGTACTTTTACTTACTGGGATTTGGAGGATTCTAGACTGTGAAAAGATGTGAACAACATTGAAGTAAGACTATTTCATACAAAGAGTTTCTTTTCTTGTGGCCAGAGGGCATCTTGAAGGCCCATAAGAAGCTTTTGGTAAGACATAGAGGACCCCAAATTTAAAAGCCTCTAGGCAACCTGTGAGCTCTTCAACTAGAATGGCCCCACTTTGACCTGCTTTTTTATATAGAAGCTGTATGTACCATTTTGCTTGATGAAATGTTTTTCACTACTAAAAATAAGTCAACCTCTTCGTTGTACAAAGAGAGAAGCTGAGGCCCAGAGAGAAGTGACTTGTCCAAAAATACATTGTGAATATCTACCAGACACAGGGCTGGTTTTTTATTTTTGTTTTTGTTTTTCTGAGACGGGGTCTTCCTCTATTGCCCAGGCTGGAGTGCAGTGGCACAATCTCAGCCCACTGCAACCTCTGCCTCCTGGGTTCAAGCAATTCTCAAGCTTCCCAAGTAGCTGGGACTATAGGCATGCACCCCCATGCCCAGCTAGTTTTTTTGTACTTCTAGTAGAGACGGGGTTTCACCATACTGGCCAGGCTAGTCTCGAACTCCTTACCTTATGATCTGCCTGCCTTGGCCTCCCAAAGTGCTGGGATTACAGGAGTGAGCCACCATGCCCAGCCAGGACTGGCTTTTATGTCTCCAAATGTTTGTCAAGCATAAATAAATTAGTCTAAATGATTAACTATTAGGTAATTAATATTCTCAATACAACCATGCTGTCTTTAATTAGATCAATGTTACACCCTGTCCAACATGCTGCTTCTCCTTTGAGACATAGGCTAAAAAGATCTGTCTTCTATCCAGATACATGGAGAACCTCTCTTAGGCACACATACACCTTGTACCTAGGATCTGCAGTACCACGCAAGAATTTGCACATTCTGTTATTTAGCTTTTGCTTTTATTTTCAAACCAGTTCATAAAAGAGCAAACAAAGCCAAATTAAAAGAGATTGGGAGGAAATAAAGGAGAGAGAAAAGAGAATCTATGAAATCCCATATTAGGCAAGTTCTGTATATATACAATGTCTAGTTTCCAGGAAAGCCATTAAATTATTGTCCTCACATCCTCACATGCAACCTCAGAACTGTCAGCTGTTGACTATTTATCTGAACCAGGTCCTGTGCTTAACATGTCACACGTGTTGGTTTTCTCATCTAGATCTCTCAAGTACTCTATGAGGCAGGTATTACTATTCCCATTTTACAGATGAGGAAAACAGAATAGAGAGAATTAAGTAAGTAGCACAAGATCACAAGACAGGGACAGAGCCAAAATTTGAATTCGCATCAGCATAACTCCAGAACTCTTGCTTTTAACCACGGTATACAGTGGATTCACCTGTAGCCACGTGTAACTTACATGAATTGAACTAGATATATTCAAATAAACAATCAAAACAAGCAGAGAGAGAAAAACAAGTGAACAGTGAACGTGATCTCACCTGTCCTTCTTCCCACTGACCATGGACCCCAAGATGAGTGTCAGATTGCATATGTGCTTTGATGGCACCTCCACGGCCACACACACCTCATCACCGCCACATGCAGAGAGTGACTCTAGGGTTTAAAGACACACTTTAAACACTTCACCGAAGTGTAAGCCAGCTGCATCATCTGAGGCTCCAAGAAGCAGTAGTGATCTAGTCCAAGACTGGGAGAAAAATGACTGCATTCTATCAGTCTCCAACAAGAGCAAGAAAGCCCTTCAGAGGGACACTCAGGGAAATTTTGACTATAGTCTGTTTTTCTGCTTAGGTGCTCACTTGAGACCTCCCTTAGGAATTGTGTCTTCTGCCTCTGGACTGAAAGTGAGCCTAATGGGGAGGCAGGAAGGCCAGCTTCTGGCTCTCACTCTGCCACCACACTGGAGTGAGATATATTCTGTCTGCCAAAAAAGGATCACTTAGGGAGCCAAATGATTAAGAAGCCCTCACTTGGTATTTGGATTTAGTCTCCGAGGGCTGCGGGAACTGGGTTAAACCAAGCTGATCTCTATGAGGGACTGTCCAGACCCTCAGGAGATTCCACATCTCACACAGAGGACATCTACCTGTACCTCCTCTATTCCCAACAACTCCATCTTGTTTAGTGCTTCAGGCAATCCTTTCCCTGGACCTATGGGGGAATAAAAGGGGACAGCCTCTTGGCCTGGAGGTACAATTGTGGCTGGCCTGGGGCTCAGACTTAGACTTGGAAACAAAGACAGGCTGCAGCCCCTCTCCATCCCAATCAGCAACGCCTGCTCAATCCCAGCAGCTGACCACTTGATCATTCATAATCTCAGTGACGGAAGAGGGTGTCAGGAGCCAAGAAAAGGAAGGAGATCCTTTCCAGCCAACTGCAATTTGAGCTGTCCAATCCAAAGTTTATATTATTAAAAATAAAAAGAAAAACGAAAAAATTGACCAAATGTGGTTATAGGGAGGCTGAGACGGCACACTGTAGGGCCTCTTGGCGAAAGATGAGGACTTCTTATTTCAGCTAGCGGCTTTCGTCTTTATCATGCTAAACAACCATTCACAATAATTTTGTTTTCTTTAAAGGAATTGACCCGTTTTATTCGAACAAATAGAACAGTTGCTTGAATACCAGGCAACACAGGCTTCATATTCTTCTGCAGCTTAGCAAAGTTTCTCAAATAGCAGCTTTGCAGCCTGCCTGGGCTGACGAAACATGTAACTTAATCATCTAGGGCCAAGAGCCAATGTAACTGCTGGAGGAGAGAGTTAAACAGAGCCTCTGTGGTAATGAAGGTCCAAGGCTCTATGGAACTCAGTGGACAGCAACGCTCTTTGGAGCTTGACCCTACTACCGTAGTTAGACCCTTGCCCAATTGAACTTCACCTGCAAATACTGAAAGGACCTAGAAACAAACACTCCTAGACCTGTTTTTCTGCTTGCATTGCACTTTATAGCACAGTAGCCCCTGACTTCCTTGGTCTGCTCATTGGAGAGGGACCCCAACCGGAGGGCTGAGCTGTAGGTCAATCTACTTAGCTAAGGCTCAAGAAACCAAGCCCCACCCTGACTCCAAGGCTAAGGCAGGTAACCATTTGCTACTAGTACCTTTATTCTGCAAACAGTTTTAGGGAAGGGTGCATAGGTGTGTGTGTGTGTGTGTGTGTGTGTGTGTGTGTGTGCACATTTAATATTACTATTGTATATACATATATATATCATATGCATATTTCACTGTTATACAACTCAAGAACCTTTCTCTCCTATAACTCTTTTATTCTCAAATTGGATTATAGATAAGTCTTTTCTTCTCTTTCCAGGTTATAACTTATGAGGCCAGAATTTTCTCTTGTATCCCTACATTGAGAGAATGCCAATGGATCTTAAAGGAGGAATCATAGAGATCCATTTTCCAGTCCAATGCTTGGCTCCCCACCCAGAGCCCAGTACAAGACTGGATCACAGTGGCCCTCGGTAAATATGTGGCAGCTCAATCAAGAGGCTGGTTAAAAGACTGACTGGGGTTTGCCCCACTCAAAGGCAACTTCAGGTCCCTGGGTCTACATCCTTGATTATGCTAGAGCTAGAGAAGACCCCAGCCATTGTCTTATAAACACATGCACACACAACAATTGTAAGCTCTACAGGACAGGTTAGGGTGTCCCAGTGCCTTCAAGGGGCATCCCCTGAGCCAAGGATATAAGCCCCAGTAGTTCATTTGGGGGGGTGATCCCAGAAAGCACCAGTAGGAGATTTGGAAAGTAAGACGGAAAGGCAGGTAGCCAAAACATGATGTGTTAATGAGCAACTGAGTCAGATTCCCACTGGGGACCTCTGGGTGACAACGTAGCATGTGCCTCAGAGTTGCCCCTACCAAGGGGTATTTTCTACCAACTCTCATCTATTAACTGAAGGCTTCTCCTGCAGCTCTCCGTCCCCAGCACCCCCAGATTGCCCTGAACTTTGGCAAAGCATGCTAAGAAAGCCCAGTGCCAGAGTCCCAGGTGCATGCAGCAAGAAGCTGGGGAGTAAAGGAAAGATGAGTCCCTGCGGGTGGGAGCAGGACCGTGAGAGCAGCTGACACGGCTGGAATCCCCGGTGCCTATAGCAGTGCCTGGAACATAGCTGGTGTCAAAAAATCAAGTTACATAAATGAATGCATTCGTCCCATTGGTTTTACAAAACTTTGCAAAATTATCTTCAAAGGGAGGACATTTTCTTCAAAGGAAATCTTATGAACAAAGTTCAAAATGTAAAAGAGATTAAAGGAGAGTTGGCTGATTTAAGGACCAAAGCCCCATCTTCTCCCTCCACTATCTACAGACGCAGGTGAGGAACATTCAAGGTGCCTCAGAGAACAGAATGAAAAGTCCTGGTCTAATTCATTGGCTTATTTTACAAACAGGACAATTGAGTGCTCTGTCTCTGGTTCACTGGTATAAACTCCAGTGAATATTAGCATGCCATCTCAGTCTCTTCTTTAAAGCAGAAAACCATGAGTTAGTGCTGAAAATCAAAGGTAGCTCAAGGGAGAGTTGGCCAGTGAGGGTGGGCGCCATCCCTGGGCTTTGGCTCAGACTACGAACCTCCCCTGGAAGCACCTGGGAAGCCCTGGCTGAGGACTGGGATGTTCTTTCCCAAGACTGGGGGAAAGGAAGAAGCATTATTGCAAAATCATGACACCTCAACCGTCTCCAAGAACACAAGCAGTTAAGTCCAATGTCATTTGGGTCCCATTGCTCCAGAAGCAAACTTAGTAGCCAAGGGGGATGTCAGCACCATCCATTGTCACTCTCACAGAAGCTGCTTTTCACAGCTGCCAAAGGGGCTGTCACCTTGGACACACGTGTAGAATTGAGTACCCTTGTCCCTGGGAAGATTTGCTGGGCAAACACATCTTGAGCGAGTGGGGTGGCTGGGAACAAAACTCCTGAAGAAATTAGAAGCACAAGTTTGTGCTAGAAAGCCAAGTTAGAGGTCACTAAATTGGAATGTACACTCATGGACAGAGAGAAAGCGGTAGAAGGAAAGATGCGTATCCACCTCCAGGAGCTGGACATGTTGGGCTTCCTGTGGCAATGTTTGGATCACACACATGGTATTCACCCCTATGAGTCTAGGTCTCTTGCTGCCAACACTGAAAACCCCAGACCAGCTGCCTTCCCTCTGGTCTTGACATTTTCTGAACATCAGGTGAGGCAGCCCAGTCCGCCTCCTGGTTTTATGGATGCAAGGGGAAACACACCTCTTCTTCATTCTCTTTGGAGCACCCAGCATTCCCTCTGCTGACAAGAAAAAGAAAAGAAATAATAAAAATGGTTTGGTGTGAACCCCAGTGGATATTAGCATGCCGTCTCATTCTATTCTCCAAAGCTGAAAACTAATGGATCATTCTACCTGGGACAACTTGCCCCCTCTCCTCATCTTACAGATGAAAATGTGAGGCCCAAAGAAGTGACTTGCCTAGGACGGCAGTTATTTGATGAAAGGTCTGGAACTAAAAGGCCAGTTCTTTCTGATCTCTGGTGCATCGCCTCTTTTTCTAAACTAACTTTAAATCAAATCTACCTTTTGTTGTTTTAGCTCTGCTTTTATCCCCCTTTCCTTTCCTTGTTTCTCTTAGTTTTTTTTTTAATTTTTAGCTCTGTGCCTGGCACATAGACTTTCATTTAATGTTTGTTGAATGAAGTATTATGTGAATAAATAAATGCATCTCCCTTCTGAGGGAAAGTTGGGGATTTTTATTTATTTTATTTTATTTATATGTGATGGCATTTCATTATGTTGCCCAAGCTGGTTTCAAATACATGGGCTCAAAGGATTCTCCACCTCAGCTTCCCAAGTAACTGGGATTATAGGTGCACACCACTGTGCCTGGCAGGACTTTTTAATTCATTTTTCAGTCATCATTGATCTTTCAAATGGTACACACATAAGCATGTTGGATAAGCTGAGTTCTTTAGAGAAAGTTGAGATTGCTAGATGCAGTCCAGGGCTCAGAATAAGAAGGGGTGATAAAAATTCAGCAGCATTTGGTAGCAATTGAGAAGACTGTTACAGTAACACCTCCTTGGAGCGTTCTCAGATCCTTGCCCGTAGCCCAAGGCAGAAAGAAGTTCAAGAGCTTGCCTAGTGGCAGGCTGAAATTACTTCCAGTTCCAAAATTCTGTAATTCATCACATCAATTGACCTAAAATCAGGATATCCCTGCTGCTGGCTGTAATCATATCAACACCCTCAAAACACTCAGCCCGATAAGGTGATTTGTAAAATCTTGTTCCTGTCCAAAACAGCCACGGTGATTGCCACCTAAGAGAGAAGTCTCTGGACATCAGAATGTCTCTGGTGCAGCCTGAGCTTGTCTCTTTTGGTTTTACCTACTTAACCTTAGCACTCAAGCATTGCAAAGCCAGCAATAGGTTTCATCTTTGTTAATTGGGATTTTGCTATTTACTAACCACTCCTTTTTTTCCCAATAAAACAGACTGACTGTAAACACAATTTTTTTTTTCGAACAGCACAGACACTAACAATGAAGAAAATTAAAATAGCTGTCAACATTTTATGAGCATCCTTCTTTTCACTTCCCTGATTCTATCACCTAACATTGGAACTTAATCCTGGTGCTCTCAGTGCTGAGCACCACCGTTTTTGTTTTCGTTTTTTTTTTTTGTTTTGAGACAGAGTCTTGTTCTGTCACCAGGCTGGAGTACAATGGCCTGATCTCAGCTCACTGCAACCTCTGCCTCCTGGGTTCCAGTGATTCTCCCACCTCAGTCCCCCTAGTAGCTGGAATTACAGGTGCCCACCACCATGCCCGGCTAATTTTTGTATGTTTAGTGGAGGCAGGGTTTTACCATGTTGGCCAGGCTGGTCTCGAACTCCTGACCTCAGATGATACACCCGCCTCGGCCTCCCAAAGTGCTGGGGTAACAGGCGTGAGCCACCACGCCCAGCTGCACCACCTTGCTTTACACGGCCTCCTTCCATTCTCACAATATCCCACAATGTGGTGACTACTGGTTCCATTTTACAGATTGGAAACTGAGTCCCAGAGAGGTTGTAACCTGCCCAAAAGCACACAGCCAGTAAAGTGACAGAAATGGGTTTCAAATTCAGACTCCATTTCCAAAGGCCAAGTCTAAAAATAAAAATAGCTACTAACTTTTTTACCTTTACTATGTGCCAGGCGCTATGCTACGTGCCTCATGTACATTATCTCAGATCTTTGCAACAAATTGAGAAAGTAGGCTTTATTCTATGATTGAGAAACTGAAGGCAAAGAAGGGTTAAGTGACTTGCCCGGCATTAAACAGTTAGAAAAATGCAACCAAGAAGCAAATTCAGAATTCCTAACTCCTAAGCCTCTGCTCTTAACTTGGGAACTACGTGATTCCCTCCGCTCCATAGGCTGAGACAGATTTATGCATAAATGGAGTCATATGCTACACTTTATTCTGTAATTTGTTTGCTTTTCTCATCGGTAAAGGTGGGAAGTTTTTTGTTTTGTTTTTTGGCCTTTTTCTTTTTTTTTTTTTCTTTTTTGTGACAGAGTCTCACTCTGTCACCCAGATGGGGCTCTCACTCTGTTGTCCAGATCTCAGCTCACTGCAGTCTCCGCAATTCTCCAGCCTCAACCTCCCGAATAGCTGGGATTATAGGCGTGTGCCACCACACCTGGCTAATTTTGGCATTTTTAGTAGAGACAAGGTTTCATCACATTGGCCAGGCTGGTCTTGAACTCCTTACCCCAAGTGATCCACCCACCTCGGCCTCCTCAAATTCTGGAATTCCAGGTGTGAGCCACCACACCCAGCCTGGTGGATTTTCCATTCTTATCTGTACACTTGAAATAATGTGACCCAATCCTGCTCCCTTAAGCCAACAATTGGTGCTTCCTCTGTCTGGTGGTCCCTCTATGTGATCACAGCCCCACACCCTGGCCACTGATCTCAGCCATCTTGCCCTCTGTGACTCCTTGACTCCTTACGTTTCACTCACCTTCAGTTTGCCGTCTCACACCAACCCCTGAAACCTGGAATTTCATACAGGCCACTGACTCGGACCTCAGGTTTCAGACAAGCCCTCATTACCCCGATTTGGCCACTTCTGACCCAGACTCTGGAAAGATACATCACCCCTTACAGCCAGCTACCCAGGACTCTAGCCATCAACACAGCCCTTGCCTTGCAAACAGTTGTCCTCCCCACCACTCCCCTAGATTTGCCCTGGCTTCATAAACAACTCAATGACAGAAAGTCCATCAGATAAGCTCTAAAATTCCTATAGTTAAAAAATAGCATCTAATGTTGTCACTTCACTGAAGAAGGGAGATAAAAGTTTCTTGATAAACATGCACAGACGACCCCACTCTGAGGTTGAACTATGTCCATTACTCTGCTTAAGGTAACCTAGCTGTGTGACTTTGGGCAACTTACTTCACCTCTCTGGTTATCAGCTTCTTTATCTGCCAAGTAATGGGTAGAACTAGGGAATCCCAGGTCCCTGAAAACTCTGAAATCCTATTATTCTGTGATTGAAAGAAATGACAAGCCTGGTAGCTATTACTCCTATCAATGTTTTTGTACAATCATTAACCAAACTAATGAGACTTTCTGCAATACAACTGCAAAGTTCACTTTCAGAGAGAAGGGGTGGATTTGGGAAAACTGGACATTGCTGGGAACCAAACACTGAGTTGATCATAGCGTGCTGTCAACAGTGAAAGAAAATCTAGGGGATCCTCACAGAAATGGGGCACCCTTTGGAATGAAGGAGCACTTTTGGTGAGTCAAAAACTATTAGCTGACTGCAGTCAAGATGAAATCCACTTTGGAAATGTTTGGGGTTTTTTTTTTTAAGTTTGGCTCGATCACTTGTTTTTCACTGTTCCTTATGTAATCTTGTGAGATGTGGCGTCAGAAAGTCATAAATCATTCATGGTGCTTTGGGGAACAAAGAAAACCACTGTGCAAAGCACATACAACTTAAAATGTAATGAGACAAGTTTGTGCGTGAAACCTTAAAGAAAAGCGTAACTCACATGGTTCGTAGCCAACATTGATCACTAATTCTCGCAGTCTCTATATGTCTCAGTCATTTGTTTCTGGTTTCTTGCGCTTCATTTTAAATGGAGACTGAGTTAAAGATATAGCCGTTACAACTGCATTGCATTTTTCCAGGAGTCTTAAAAAAGATGCTATAGTAGTGGCATTTTTGGAAACGATTCAAACTGGCAGATTTTTCTTTCCTGCTTGAAGAAACCCAGAAAGCCCCCCTTTTTGTTCAGAAAAATCCCTTTTTCAATATGCTTGTCACTGCTGTTCATAATACCTATGCATCAATTAAACTCTCTTTGTAAAATATGCTCTTCCTCAAAACCTACGTACAAAAACACAAGTAGCCCCTGGCAGACGTAACCCATAAAGTTAACTCTAAAACATTAACACCTTAATAAAAGTGGTTTAGCTGAATTATTTCTGACGTGGCAGCTCGCTACAATGAGGTTTCTAACAGACAGGTAAATTATGTCTTTTAAATTCTCTTTCATATTTACTAACTCATTTGAGCTTCACATAAGTAGCAAGGAGAGTTGTGTGTTCATCATTAATTTACTCCTAGAATAAACTATTGACTGCCAAGCACTGTATAAGAGTTCTAAAGATACAGACAAGATAAAAATGCCCAGCCTGGGCAACACAGCGAAACCTCATGTCTACAAAATTTTTTTTGTTTTTAATTAGCCAGGCATATTGATTTGTGCCTGTAGTCCCAGCTACTCAGGAGGCTGTGGCAAGAGAATAGCTTGAGCCCTGGAGGTCGAGCCTGCAGTGAGCCATGATCATGCCCCTGCACTTCAGCCTGGGCAACATAGTAAGACCCTACATAAAAAAAAAAAAAAAGATGGTCCAGGCAAGGTGGCTCACACCTGTAATCCCAGCACTTTGGGAAACCAAGGCAGGTGGCTCACCCAAGGTCAGGAGTTCAAGACCAATCTGGCCAAAATGGTGAAACCCCATTGCTCCTAAAAGTACAAAAATTAGCTGGGCGTGGTAGCACATGCCTGTAATCCCAGCTGCTCTGGAGGCCAAGGTAAGAGAATCTCTTGAATCCAGGAGGCAGAGTTTGGGGTGACCTGAGATCATGCCACTGCACTCCAGCCTAGGTGACAGAGTGAGACTCTGTCTCAAAAAAAGAAAAAAAAAAGATAATAATGGTATTTGGCTTTATGCCACTCACAGTGTAGTGGGGAACAGACACATAAAAACCATTACAGGGAAACAAACCAAAATGAGAATGTCTCCCGAAAGTTAAGTGTCTTGTCCCATGTCAAACAACTAGAAAGTTCTGGAGTAATAATTTCCTGCAAAGTCTAAGGTCTCCAAAGTGTCAGTTCAGAACATTCTTAACAACATTCTACAGTATTTTATGAATGGACAAATTTTGATGGAAGAAAATGAGGAAAAGAAAGCTCCTAAACTGAGGTTCCAATATTAGAGGAATAAGTCAGATTAGTTATCTCAGGAACCAGGGAGTGGCCAGCAGAACTGAGAGACATTTCTCAGCAGAACAAGGAGAAGTAGTCCCATAGATCTACTTCATAATTTCTCCCAGCAGGTTGAAGTGATGTCCAACCTAGCACAGCATCTGGCATTGGATTGGTGCTCAAGAAACATCTACTTACTCTCTGTTCAATTGAATATAAATTAATCATATAACCTCTTGTAGGTATGTTACCAAATGTCAAACAGTTGCTCACTGCCCCTCCCCCAAAATCCTTGAAATCTCAATGATGTTGCCTTGAACCCCAAATTCTACAGCCTGGGAAAGCCTTAAGCCATCCTCAAGACCTTTGCATGTTTCTGGTGTTGAAAATCTTATTGTTGGCTCACTAATTCCATTCTACCCTGTGTACCAAGGCATAGTGCTTTCTCTATTTTACATGAGAATTTTATTTGTATCTGCCCTTTGCCAAGCTTTCAAGAATTCACTGAAGATCACACAGTTCTGGGGAGTGATTCCATCATGTACAGTGCAGCACAGCTGATTCACCATCTTGCTGGTTCCACCACCCTCTCCCTTGCCCTCTCTCATATTTCCCTCTCCCTTTCTTCCTCTTCACTCAGGGACAGCTCTACTTGCTGTAAGTGCTTTACAGTAAGTAGACTTGTCAAGGGGTTTTTCTCCACAAAGGTGGATCTCTCCTTGGAAAGAATTCTCAAACCAACTGCTAAGACAATAAAAGTTTTCCATGCCTTATTCAACCCATGACTGAAATCAAAGATGTAGACCACTGTTCTTTATCTTCAGTGTTTCCTTTGACCACATGATGAAAGATGTCAGAGTCCCTATCATAATAGAGCTCCTTAGTGCTCTCCTAACTCAATGGAAGAACTGCTTTCACCTTGGTCCAATTGCCAGCTTATCTACCTAATTTTGATTCTCTGGAACCAAAGGCTTTCTTCACTGAAAGTGTGGTCTAATGTGTTCTGGATCTGTAGCTACAAACAACAGGAAAAAAAATCATTAAACACCCATTGCAAACAAAGCAAAATGCTAGGGAATGAGAGAGAAGTATGGCCTCTGTTCTAAAAGAACTCATGAGCCCAGAGGTGGCACCAACTTACCACATAATTTTAGGAAAATGACTAACCCCCAAGCCTCAGTTCCCTCATATGTAAAATGGTGATATTATCAACACCTACCACATAAGGTCATTGCAAAGAATAAGTAAGGTAAAAATAAAACAAAAAGGCAGAACATGTAAAGTAGTTGGTTTGGTACCTGATTAATAATGACAAATTATGTACAAATGAATCCGTGCTAATTGCTCAATGAAATGGGAAAAGATGCATAATATAAGGCAGACTTTGACAGGTTTTACAGAAGAGTTACAATGTCCTATGGGGAAATATGGGAGGGAAGGATTCATTCTAATTTAGAGGATTGAGAAAGAATCCTCAGAGTAGATAGAAGCTAAACTAGGTGTGAAGAATAAACAGGACTGGGACAAATGATCCGGGGAAGTTTCCACGAGGTGTTGAGAATCAGTGTTGAAAACTTGTGTATTTTTGGTAGTGTTTCATTCTTGAAGGATGATGATCTTGGCTCCTACCAGTTATGGTGAAAAACTACGTTGCTATATTCAGAAATGATTTGGTTAATAGAAGTCTTTAAAGCTTTGTGGCTAAAACTCTACCTGATCCCTATGCAGTCTATGGGTGGCATAGTTTTTATAAGGCCGGAGGTTACGTTACCTGAAAGATCATTTAGATCAATACTCATTAGATGTCTCAACTGTTGTTGGGGGTACAACATCCTTATTCAAAAGCCGACTCATTATCAGCTCATACACCTCCAATGATAGAAAGTTCATTGCTAACACTATTTTGATCACAGTTAATATACTGAAAAGAACCAGAGAATAGGAAACCCACCAGGTTCATGGGAGATCATGGTAAGAAGGACATAGTTTCAAGAAAGTATAAGTTCTAAAAGGGAACTTAGTTTGACTCTAAGCAAGCCATTCAACCTCTCTGGACCTCAAAGCATCTCTCATGTTGCTTATCGCTCTAATATCCTAAAGCCTCAAATAAAAAAGGTAGCAGAGATTGAACAACATATTATAGAGAAAAATCAACTAAAACCAAGCATGCATACATATTTTGTAATTTCCAGCTACAAAATAAAGGGATTATTATTACCACTATGAAAGCATTTCATTTGAATTCAACAAGCATCATGTCAGTCCCCAGGGTTGCAGAGCTGAATGATCCTACTCTACTCCACCCTGGACAACCCATGCCTAGAAAGCCTTGTGTCCAGGTGTGGGTGCCTTAATTTAACAGGTATACCAGTACACTATGGTTTGGCCAGAAGCTGGAGATATAGCTGAAACATAGGCTGTCATCTAAGTAAAAACTCTTATCAGAGCTATATGAGAGGAACTGAAATTCGTTTAAACTACTTAGAGCAGAACAAGGGTCCACAGGTAAAATTACCACAGAAGTGGATTTCAGTTTTACGTAATGAAAATCATCCTAGTTATTAAAGTTGCCCAACTGGAAAAGCTAATGAATCCTATTGCCAGAAGTACTTCAGAAGGATCTGGAGAACTAACTCTTAGAATAGTTGTAGAAAACATCTTTGCACTGGCTAGGCAATTAGTCCAGAAGATACACAGTAATATGGATCATGATTCATTCATTTCTTCAACATATATTTAGTGAACACTTCCTGACTTTGGGGCCTGCATGCTTGGGTTGAAATCTCCGCTGTGCCAATTCCCAGCTGTGAGACCTTGAACAAGTTAGTGTCTCTGTATCTTAGTCTCCTCATCTACAAAGTGGGAATAATAATCATTCCTGCTTCAGAGAGTTATTGTGAGGATAAAAGCAGATGATTTATGTAAAGCAGTTTCTAACAGTGCCTGGCACATATTGCATAATCAAATAATATTAGACATTAGTACCAGTAATATGTGATATGTTTTTGCTATAATATATTGCAGTCAATGGCAGGCACTGAGCTAGACACTAGATTACCATGGTTAAGAAAACAGACATCAATCCTAACTTCCCTGAGTTTAAAGTCAGCCAAGTGGTTGGAGGGTGAAAAAGATAGCAAACAAAAAGTCACAAAAACAAATATAGTTTCAAAATGTGGCAATGCTATGAAGGGAAAAAAGAGAATGCCATGATAGCATATGACTGAGAGGAAGAAGACTCATCTAGACTGGGAGGTGCAGGGAAGAGTTCTTTGAGGAACTGACACTTAGCAGTGTAGATGCGTCCCTGCACCAGTGATTTAGAGGGGTGCCCTCATGCTTGACTTATTTTAAGTCCACAGAGAAAGTAAGCTGTCTATCTGCAGCAGTGTGGCATCACCTGGCAATCTGATTCCCAATTTGTGCCTCAAGCCTAACATTGGCAGTGTAAATGTAGACAAGTTCTCTTTGCTTTGGCTATCAGATTCCATTTGACTTTTCTCTGAAATCTATAAACTCATCAATAAATCCATCCAGCCATCCAACCATTCATTTATTGATCTACTGGCCAATGGGAGATTCAAGGATATGTAGCACCCAATGTCAAAAAATTCTGCAAGGGAAGCCGATATGTGTGTATAAATTCCTGTAAGTGAAGATACATGGGAGTGATGGAGGGAAATGGTATGGAATTTTTAAAAGTTAGAAATTCAGCACTAATAAGGGCATGAGAAGCTGTTGGGAAAGTGGCGTGTTGAAGTATACTGGGGATTCTAAGCAAAGTGAACTCAAAGGAATCAAATCTTACTCAGCATTTGTGTTCTAAAATCAATGCATAAAGCTCAAAAAAATAAATAGAAGATAGTCAAAAGTTCTCTTGAAAATCCCTTATGAGAGACTGTTGGAAAATGAAACTATCTCTCAAAAAATTCAATACAGCCACTGGGTCCTGTAGTCCTGAAATCAATTGTTGCTTCAGCTGAATTTGTGAGCTTGCTTTAAGGGGCCAGGTTGTATGAAATCTTCCACATTGGACCCACATATGGTGTGATGAGATGCTCATCCTGTGGAAAGACCATGGGAGTGGTGAGGAGGGGTAGCTGTGGCGAGGAGGAGTAGCCATGGCCATGTTTCCTGCATCCTGCAGGGCAGCACTCACCACTCAGCATGGAAAAGCAGGCAGAGCCGTCCCTAGCAGCTTAGCCATCAATTTGCTCTGCTCTCAGCTTCTTTTAGTCTACCTCTTCTTTTTATTCCTGGTCAACTAAATAGTTACCTGTATATGCATTAAATATAAACATAATAATGTGTCCAATGTAACATGGTTAAAGACCCGAGGTCAGCAAAGAACTGGACTCTTCAGGAAACAGCTCAGTGGCCCAATATAACTGGAAGGTCAGGTCTATATTAGTCTCCTAAGACTCCCATAACAAACCACCACAAACTCGATGACTTAATGCAATGGAAGTTTATTATCTCACGGTTCTTTCTAGAGAGGAGAAGTCCAAAAATCAAGGTGTCAGCAGGGCCACACTTCCTCTGGAGGCTCTAGAAAAGATTCCATCCTTTGCCTCTTCCAGCCTCTAGTGATTCTAATTCACTGTGCCCTTGTATCTCAACTTTCCCTCTCTTTTATTTTATAAATACAACAGTCATTGAGCGTAGGACCCACCCTAAATCTAGGATCATCTCATCTCAAGATTCTTAACATCATTTCCAATAAGGTCACATTCACAGGTACCAGGCTGGTGGGGTGGGCTGAGGACTTAGACACATCTTTTGGAGACCTGCTATTCAACCCAATACAGAGTCTAAGAAAAAAAGTTATAAAAGTAGATTGAAGCCCCTTTTTGAAAGGCTTTGAATGCCAATTTTGAATGACTTTGAGGTTCTAGCTCTCTGCAGGCTTGTGATGATAGCAACTTTTACTTGCATGCTATTTAAACATCTCTCCACAGGGTCTCCTATTGTGCCTTACTGTTCCTCTCTGACACCCTGGAGTCCTTCCCCACTACTTCATGTACTCATTAGGGATCCTGCAGTACAATAAGCTTTAATAAACTTGATAAACTTCAACATTGCTTTTTCATGTCCTAATCAAAATTCCCAACCTGTATCGTATCCTCTACATGAGTGATGATTAATCAACTAAAATAATCTTATAAGATTAAGATATTCTTATGATTAAACAAATAAAATAATCTTATTTTAAAATAATAAAATAAGGCACTGGCTCGCCAACATTGTTAGAAACTGCACATGTGGCCTTTGGAGTGTGTCTATGTTAACAAGTGCTCTTGCTTGCAGAGATGCAGCAGCTGCTGGGGACAACACCCGAAGCAGGGAGAGAGAAATGCCCTGACTAGCTGCTGCCTCTTGTCCCCAAAATATCTCTGGCCAAACTCAACTAGAAGCCAGCTAACACAGGAGCCCAGGAGCTGCAGTTTGCAAAGACAAGATCCCTGTGATACAGAACAGAGGCAGAAAGGGAAAGACACGATGGGAAGACAAGGGGGCCCCAGACCAGCACACTATTATCCCCATTCTACAGAAAGGGACATGGAGCTCAGAGAAAGTGATATCATTGCCTAGAGTCATGCAGCTAGTGAGTATGAGTGCGGACTTTGAATCCAGGTCTGTCGGAACCATAAAACAGAGGTCTTCACAGGTCTTGCCTGGTTCTCACTACCATCATAGAAATTTCACTTGCTTTGTCTGACTGCTTGGTCAGGAGATAGATGAAGGTTCTGAGAGGCAGCTTTATGGCTGTGAAATCTGCAAGAAAACCTTCCCTGGATTCAAGATCTGAGCTTTTTTTTTTTTTTAACTTTAAGTTCTGGGATACATGTGCAGAACATGCAGGCTTGTTACACAGGTATACATGTGCCATGATGGTTTGCTGCATCCATCAACCCATCATCTAGGTTTTAAGCCCAGAATCCATTAGGTATTTGTCCTAATGCTCTCCCTCCCCTTGCCCCCCAACCCCCAACAGGCCCCAGTGTGTGATGTTCCCCTCCCTGTGTCCACGTGTTCTCATTGTTCAACTCCCACCTATGAATGAGAAGATGCAGTGTTTGGTTTTCTGTTCCTGTGTTAGTTTGTGGAGAATGATGGTTTCCAGCTTCATCCATGTCCCTGCAAAGGATATGAATTCATTCTTTTTTATATGGCTGCACAGTATTCCGTGGTGTGTATGTGCCACATTTTCTTTATCCAGTCTATCACTGATGAGCATTTGGGTTGGTTCCAAGCCTTTGCTATTGTAAATAGTGCTACAATAAACGTAAGTGTGCATGTGTCTTTATAGTAGAATGATTTATAATCCTTTGGGTACATACCCAAGATCTGGGCTTTTTGAAGGATACAGAGTTGCTATGCTCAGGCCTCCTTCAGGAAAGAACCCACTGAGCCTGCTGCTGCAAGTGGCATCAGCAGACACTCTAGCTGTCAGCTCGAGCTTGGTGGCCTCAGCTTCAGAGAGCCACCTTGCCCAGGAGGGTACCCTTCCCTGATAGCACACATCCAATCAATGATAAAGGCTCAGTCTTTTGGGCTCACTGAGGACAACTCTAATGAACATCACAGTTCGAATTCTCCCTCTGTCCAATCCTGTTTCTTCTCTCTTCCCCAAGTGCCAATCCCAAACAACAAACCCTGACCCTGACAGCCTATGACAGGCCTTGTTGTTGTTACTGTGCTCGCCTTAGAGCCCCTCAGTCTACACGTATAGTGGATGATGGTGGCAACAGGAGTGAAAGCCATGGCAATGACCATCGTGGAGGTAGTTTCACCTCCTTTCTTCTCTAGATAGTCTGCAGGCCTGGGGTTTTTCTGGTTGATTTAGACAGACAGCAAGTGGAGACACCATGAAATGGTGGGGCATTTCATCATTTTTTTGATGATCATCCCTTGCTTCATTCCCCCAGAATGAATCACCAAACTTGTATTTGATTGGAAGGTCAGTGGAAACACAGCCAATAGCTTTTCAACCCCACCTCTTGTTTATTATGCAGAAGGCAGAAAATGTCTTCTCAACTACTTACTGTCTTGATAGTGTCTCCTGCTGGAACTGAAATACAACCTAACATTCTGTAGCCCTTCTGGGCTATTGGGGTCTTCTCTCTAGAGGTAGCCTAGATTCATTTCTGCCTTTCTGTAGAAGGTTCCCTCTGAAGACCCCAGCATGCTTGGAGAAGTGCTCAGACCCACTGATTTCTAATGCCAGCCCCGACAGCCAAGTAAAGACCTGAAGCGTGTTGGGGCTTCCAGAAGCCACCAAGTCCACCTCTCTGCCCCCAGAAAGAAACCCCCACCACCAACAACATACTCACATTTTCTTTCTTCAAAATGAAATAAATGCCTTATTTTCTTGGCTATCCCAGCTCACCACTGTCTAATCAGATGACATAAGCTCCTGAAGCTCTGCAGAACTGTGGGTGGTCTCCTTCGCAGCTTTCTTCCCTGCCGACTAATTCCTGACCTTAACCTTCTTAGGTGTCAGTGCAGCACCTATTATTCATGACTTCATTGACATTTCTTCCAAATCCCTGAAGCTGGTGGTGACTCATCCTCTCAGTCATCGAGAGGCATCATTGGTCTGTACACAGTACACAGCGTGAAGTTCATGTTAGCTGTTCTCTGATGCCTTGCAACAAAGATGCCTTCAAAACTTTTAATTTGATGACCTGGAGGTAAACATGAAATTCCCAATTTAGCCTGAAGAATTAAATTAATCAACCTGTGTGAGTCGTGCAGGGACAAGGACTCTGGACTTGCCCCCTTGAGGGTCAGAGTCCTCAGGTC
This sequence comes from Sapajus apella, assembly GCF_009761245.1. Taxonomy (NCBI): domain Eukaryota; kingdom Metazoa; phylum Chordata; class Mammalia; order Primates; family Cebidae; genus Sapajus; species Sapajus apella. Next base: position 281,683 of record NW_022437050.1, on the reverse strand, counting down.
CCTAGAAAGTTAGTTTAACAAAGGTCTAAAATGTCCACAGCAGTCCAGGCCTTCCCTAGAGGGACCTGTTTGAATTGACTCATGCACCCAAACTCAGTTTGCACGAAAGGAGTATGTCCTTGCATTTTCCATGGAATATTTTCTTTCACTGAAAAGAACTGAACATTTACTGAGCTAAACGGGAACTGAGAATTCATGCTCCTGCACAAAACTTGTGTCTTCACAGCACTAATTAAGTCAAACAGGATGACAATTTTCTGGGAAGTTACATCAAAACTCCTAGCTTTGTGGTCACTCAGTAGTATAGATCCCCTCTACCCCCATTCTTAGAGCATGACCCACACTGACATTTAGATAAAAGAAGGGGGCTTTGGTAACATAATTCATGGTGGAGAAAACAATAGTGGCCTTTTCAGTAAAACCACGCATAAGACTTATGCTAAGAGAAGGTTTACCTGCAGGATAAAGGCTTGCTGGCTTGCAGATGTCCTACCTTAATGTCAGGACACAGTTATATCATTTTTTCCCTTTTCTACCCTCCTCTGTTCCCCACTCCCATATAACTCAAGCCCACAACCACAGCCCCTACCCAACAGCAAAATCTAAAATGAGTCACTGACAGCCTTAAGGGTCAAGCTCAAGGAAAAATGAAACTCTGGGGTTAAACCCAGGTCACAAATATATGACCCTGAGACCACACATAGTGCACAGATATGTCAGTTTGGTTCATATACAGTGTCTTACTTTAAAATTTGAACATGCATTTCTAAATTGAGAGAGACCTCAAATTCCAGTTTTCCAATTTCTCCTGAAAAATAAAAATATCTGGCCACACCTGGGTAGCATTACTACACAACCAGAACCAACTGGAGCTCAATAACCAGCACCAGCCCCTTCGCAAGGGGCACACACTCTCTAATTCACTTCCCTTATGCCACCCAAGTTCCAGTTTTGCATAGTTCTGCTCTGGCCCCTTCAGGCATCCAGGTTTGAGTCCTCTGAATTAAAGCAGGGAAGGGAGAAGAAAATGGGAGGGTCAACTGAGTAGAGTTTTCCCTGATGGTTTTTTCAGATGCTTTGGTATAGATGGAGCAGAATACCTAACTAAAAGTTGCTTAAACAATAAGGAGTCGGGAGTCGGGCACGGTGACTCACACCTGTAATCTCAGCACTTTGGGAGGCTAAGGCCATCAGATCACTTGAGGTCAGGAGTTCAAGACCAGCCTGGCCAACATGGTGAAACCCTGTTCTACAAAAATTAGCCAGACGTGATGGCATGCACCTGTAATCTCAGCTACTCAGGAGGCTGAGGCAGGAGAATTGCTTGAACCCAGGAGACAGATGTTATAGTGAGCTGAGATCACACCACTGCACCCCAGCATGGGGGACAGAGCAAGACTTGGTCTCAAAACAAAATAAAACAAAACAATAGGACTTTTATTACTTCATTCAACAAAAGTCTACACGTTGGCAGTTTCAGGGTTAGATTGTGGCTCAACAATGTCAAGACTCTGAATCAGCTTCTCTGCCATGTTTTTGGCTCTCTCCTCATGGTGTCAGGATGGCTGCCAAGCACCACATCCTCATACAAGGACATGCAAAAGAAGAAAGAGAGAGAATGAAATTTCTCTTCCTATGTCTCTTTCTTATCAAGGAGCAAAATCTTTTCAGAAGATTCCCGAAGACTTTAACTCAGATCCTGTTGGCCAGAACTGAACCATATGACCATCCCTAAATCAATCATTGGTGAATGGGAATAAAATTGTCATGTCTCTGAGTGAGACCAAACATGGCTCATTCTCTAGATCCAGAAGAGGGGGTCCATCTTAGCACACTGCTGTGGACACAGTTCTGTGAAAAAGAAGATGGGGAGAGTGGTAGGTGTGGGTGACACATACCGTTTGTGAAAGGTGTGGCCATGGGGGGCATCCTGAGATTCTGTTATGGTGACTCTGTGTTGGAATGCTGGGAAACTGAACATGTGGCTGAGTGGAATCTGCCTCTGTGGGGTCTGTTGAGGTTATAAGTAAAAAGTAAGGGACCATTTGTCCCTTCTTCTGGACTCTATATATGACCAGCTGACAGTAAGGTCATTTTGTTGTGAACTCTACCACTCCTCCCTTTTACCGTTAGGGGCCTGGCGCTTGTGTTTCAGTTACTTGTCTGGTCAGCAAAGAGCAGGTTCCCATCCCTACCAAGGGCCCAGAAGTTGTTCTCTGGATTTTATTCCCCTAAGGGGTGCATAAAAGGGGGTTGCCTTTGAGAGCAGTCTTGGGACTCAGGCCTGCAGTCAGAAGGGCAGCCCCTCTGGTTGAAGCTCTTTACAAAAAGGACTGATGATGTGTTTTCTGGAATGGGAGCCTCGGGTCATAAATCAAGGCTTGTTGCCTGACCCCAAGTCACCTCCTCAGAGCTGCAGGCTCTGAAAAACACTTAGCAAATAAAGTTTCAGCTCCCTTTCCCCCGTGCCTCCCCTCCACTCTTTGTAAACCACTCTGCTAAGCTAGAAGAACTGAGCAAAGCTGATGGCTTCCAAAGACCCTGGAACAATAGGAGAACTCTGTCCGAGCCCCTTCCCTCCCTCTGCACCAGATGGGAAGGTCGTGCCAGGAACCAGCTCTGGGGAAGTCCTTCACGCCCTCTGGCTGCCGTGCACCCAATCCATGGGTGCAACAGCACATCAGTTGGCAAATGTCAAAAACTGAGAAAATAGTAATTTCAGTACTCCATGTTGATGTCATGCTCTCCAGCCTCCTTGTAAACACATTCAAATCTCTTACCTCATCAGGTCCTCCTGATGACCCTGGGCAGCCACTAGGGCAGTGGTCATAAAAACCATCAAAGCACAGTCATCATAGCCACTATTATATTGATTCCCTACTGTGCACCAGGCACTCTGCTGGGCACTTTGCATCCATTATCTCTGTCAGTGCTCTCAGCCCCATAAGGTAGGGACTGTCCCTAACTCCACTTTATTTTTATTTTATTTTATTTTATTTTTTTTTTTTTTGAGATGGAGTCTTGCTCTGTCACCAGGCAGGAGCACAGTGGTGCAGTCTCAGCTCACTGCAACCTCCGCCTCTCAGGCTCAAGTAATTCTCCCGCCTCAGCCTCCTGAGTAACTGGGACTACAAGTGTGTGCCAAACACCCAGCTAATTTTTGTATTTTTAGTGGAGACGGAGTTTCACCATGACGGCCAGGATGGTCTCAATCTCTTGATCCACCCGCCTTGGCCTCCCAAAGTGTGGGATTACAGGCATGAGCCACCGTGCCTGGCCTCCTAACTCCACTTTATAAGCAAGGAATCTAAAGCTCAGAAAGAAGGGGCAGTGTGCCCAGGGCTGCCCAGTTCACAAGCGACAGAGGCAGGCTTTAAGCTCAGATCTCTTCAGTTGAAAGTCTGGGCTTTTAATAACTACTATTTTATTCTCCCAGGCTAGGAAGTGATGTGTTGATGGCAGCTGGGATGAATGCTCTTGAAATCTATTTCCTGATTCTTCCTTCTCTCCTGAGACTTACTTCCTGTTTTCTGACCTCTTCTGGGAAAAACCTGAGTCTCAAGTGCTGGATTGGGTGCTCTGTAACCTAGAAGAGCAGGCTCAGGTCTCTTCAGCTTGGTCTTGTTAGGACTCCAGGGCTGAACGAGCCCCAAGAATCCGAGGACCAAATGCCGAGGCAATCTCAGGCAGCTCTGACAGTCTGGGATGTCAGGCCCAGCAGGCCTAGAGTTGCCCTCTTGAATCAGTCAGGTCCAGAGATGAGCAGCAGCTGTTACCTAAGCTATGTCGGGGCCAGGAGCCAAGGTAAGGGTCAAGGACCAAGAGGAAGAGCATGTGAGGGCTGAGCACAGCGTTTGCTCTGGGCAACTGGGGTCCAGTCCAAGGGGCCTCCTGCCCCAGCTGGAAACAAAGTTCCAGCCACACATCTGAGCCAATTGAGAAGAGAACTCTCACTCAGAATAGGGCTCCAGGCCAAGGAGGGAGGCTGGGAAATAGGGAGCCAATAAACCAAACCATCTCAAGCAGTTCTGGATTCCCTGTTTTCCATGTGCAATCTGTCCAATTAATTCAACTAAAATGTTATTGGCTGATAATAATACCTCATTTCCCCTAGGTAACACATATAAGAAAGTGAAGTAACCTATTGCACCATCTTTAATCCCTACCATGACTCCCAAAATATAGCAGGTATTAGGGAGTCTCCATTTTACAAGTGAGCAAACCGAGGATTGTAGAGATTAGGTGACCTGTGCAAGGTCTTCTACAAGAAATGACAGGATTAGAGTCCTAGTCATCTTAGCTCCCTAAAAAATGTTCTTTCTTCTCTATCATGTATCTTACTCAAGAACCAGAACTGTGGGGTCTTTACACACTGAGGTATTGCATAGATCATGCATGTATCCATTTATCAACTAACATCTGTGTGCTTGGTGCCAAGAGTGCCAGAATGGATGAGACAGACAGCCTGTACCCAAGAAACTTACTGCACATGCCCCCTGGACTTTTCTGATGTCCCTCAAAACCCAGCAAAGAGCCAGCTGCCTCCTCCTGTCCCCACCCCAGCCCTGGGTGAGGCAGTTCAGGTCTGCTGTTGCATATTCCTCATGCCACTTTCTCTGTTCATTACAGAAACCACACTGTTGACAGAGGCAGGGCTGTGGGGCCAGCAGATTAGAGTGTATCATTTTGAATCTAAGCTGCATCCTCCACAATCAATGGTCTCTGCTGTCCCAGAGATTTGTGTTTGTTTGGGGTTAGGGGGATTTGCTCGGATTAGCATAGAGATTGTCTGTGCACCGGGGAAAGGGGCCCAGCGACTGCCAATGGACCAGCTGGAATGCAGTCAGCTCGGCTCCTCCCATGAACCACAGCTCTGGAGTGACACAGCGCTTCTGCTGGCTCCAGCAGCAACAGGCGCCTGCCTCTAAGCACGGCGGTGGGAATGACATCTTTTGGTTATCTGATCACTCTCCATCACTGAAACTCTTTAGGAATAATTCCAGCCCCCTCTCCAGCAGCCAGGGCTATAAATAAAGATTCCCTGGGGATTCTGAATCCTGCCCTTCCTTCATCCTGGCTGTCTCTGTGACTCATTCCACAAGCCAATTCTTATTCCATCTTCTTGATTACAGGGAGGGAGGAGTGAACGTCTGTGCATATCTGCCTGCATGCTGTGTGCATTGTCTTGGTTGCAGTCCATATGCATGCATGTGTGTGTCTGTGTGTACATGTGTACTTACCTGTGACTCAGTGTTTAAGCTTAGAGGGCAGAGAGGTGGCTGAGCACGGTGGCTCACACATATAATCCTAGCACTTTAGGAGGCCGAGGTGGTTAGATCAGTTGAGCTCAGGAGGTCGGGACCAGCCTGGCCAACATATGGAGAACATGTCTCTACTAAAAATACAAAAATTAGCTGGGCATGGTGGCGAGCGCCTGTAATCCCAGCTACTCATGAGGCTGAAGCAGGAGAATCACTTGAACCCAGGAAGTAGAGGTTGCAGTGAACTGAGATCGCGCCACCGCTGCACTCCAGCCTGGGCAACAGAGCAAGACCCTGTCTCAAAATTAATTAATTAATTAATTTAATTTTAATTTTAAAAATTAAAAAAATAAAGGGTAGAGAAGAGATGCGTTCCTTATACAGGTTTCAGTTTGGCAATGTTAGCTAAGGCTCGATAGTAAACCACATCTACATTTATTAAGGCCCTTTTTGGGCACTATCCTATGCTAAGCAAGGTGAATAAGTCACAAGCTCCATCATCCTCATAGACTACAACTGCTTAAAGCAAATAAAATCCCTGAGGTGGTGGTAGCAGTTGAGAGCAGCATTTCATAAAAAGAAAACCCTCACCTATAACAGAGAAGAGTAAAGAAAACACTCCCTTACTGAGTTCCTTTTTCCCTATGTTAGACACTTACTAAGTGCCACATAATTCATTCCTTACAGCAGCGCAAGAGAGTTTCCCATCCCAGTTTTCAAATGTAAGAAAACAGGCCTAGAGAAGTTAAATAAGTGGTCTAAAATCACACAGACCACATGGGCCCAAGGTGAAATGTGAATTCAGGGATTTGGGGCAGAATCTTAAAGGTCATCTCATCTAAACCTCCGTCTAATGCCTGCATCTAATCCTACAAAACTCGTGAAAAGTGGTCATTCAGCAACCTGGTCAGAGAAACTCGACCCTCAAGACAAGAGTTTCCACCTTCAGGCAGTACCAGCCTCTAGGAAGCTCTCCTCTGTGTTGAGGCCAAATCTACCCGCTTTTTATGTCTACCCACCCAAGTTTTCTTATGCCCTCTGGAGCCAATAAAGCAGTTCTATTTCCTCCCCCTTATCACTGCCTTTCAAATAAGTCATCTACTGTTTCCTTACCTGGCCAGGCCATTCCACATTTGAAGTTATTTTAAATCCCTAAATATTTGTTCATCACTGTATCCTTCATGCTGGTACCCACAGTGCTGCCACATCTGGGTTAGGTAAATATCAGTTGAGTGAAGGAAGAGATACATGAGCTCTTTCAGGGTAGATGGTGCCATACGTTGCTTTATTAAGTCTTTTGTCTTCATTAAAGATTGCCTGGTTGCCAGGAACAGTGTATTCTGGCTACTTCAATAAAAATTCAGGTATGATGGAGGGATTCAGAGGACTCTAAAGACAGCTAAATGTAGAACGATTACAGGGGCTTGTGGAATGAGAACAATACCAGAAAGCTTTTCTTTCTCTCTCTTTCTCGCTCTCTCTCTCCCTGTCTCTGTCTCTACCCCTTTCTCCTCTCCCCCCACCCACCCCCGTGTTCTATCTACCTTCATTTTGTGTATCTACTACATTCTCTTCTTAGCATGCAAATTTTCTCTATTGCACATGGCTCAACACAGCAGCTATCCCAAAGACATACCCCACACAGCTTCATGTCGGTCAGCATCTAAATGACAGAGACTCTGTGTCTTAATAGAGAGGCATCGATTGGTCAAGTGATCACTCCTAGATCTAACAATCAGCAGTGGTTGTCAGGCAGTGGAGAGGAACCTCCTAGTACAAAACGTGGCTGCATTAGGCATCTCTTTAGCGAGGTTTCGAAGGCTGCCTTGGAGAGGAGGGAAGAATCTTTGGGAAGGAGTATGAGTGAATAGAATAGAAATGCTGACATCTCTTGTACACCTTTAAATATCAATATTATAAATTGATCTGAGAGGTCAGGATGCTCTCAGAGAAGTATGTTATCCTTAGGATGTCCAGACATGGGCTCTAGAAACTGGAGGCTTTCAGAACTTCGTGCACTTGTGAAATTCTGATTCAGGGCCATGAAGCCCCGGAAAGCCTGACTAGTGGCATGGGTGGCCCAAAATGGCTGAGGCTTCTCTCTTGCAGAAGAACATTGCACTGGACATATCTGTGGCTCCTTAGCATCTTGTCAATGATTCTGGCCATCTCTGGAAACACAGAAGATCCAATCCACAAGTGCATAACACAAAAACAGCTCATTTTTTTCCTCCCTGTATGCACAGAGAAAGTTTGTATGTGTTCAGAGCTGAAGATTATGCAGTAGGGAGGGGATGAAGAGGAGGGGACTATGGAAATGTGACTGTTTCATTTAAAAAAAGTGAATAGACTTGTAGGCTAGAAAGCCCCTTACAGATCATCTAGCCCTGTAGTCATCAAAGGATGTGCCTCAGACCTCTAGGGTTTCCCAGAAGAACCTCAAGGACCAAAAGAGGAGGTAGCAGGAAAGTATTCAGGAATCCTTCCTGGGTAGACAGGATTCCACCCACCAGCATCCTCTGGCAGCAGTGCAATTCTGCTGTTCTTAGTTTTATATGTTGGGTTGCTATGTATTGTTTCAATGGTTTATAGGTGAGGAAACTGATTGCAGAGAGGTAGAGCAATTTGCCCAGGGTCAGACAGTGCTGCTTCCCAGCTGTGCTGACTCCCAGAGCTCTCTTTCTGCTGGCACAAGTCACATTGAGACAAAAAAGAGAACAATTATTTCTGACAAGGAAAACTGTCATGAGAGCTAACCATCTGTGTCTTCCACCTGCACAAAGCATCAGGCATTCACTATTGACATGTTTCCATCACCCAATAGCCTGATCATACAGCTGTGCTTGGTAGTATCCAAGCTGTAGAACAGGGATGAACTTGTGACTTCAGGGCTCAAGCTCTCTAAACTGCCAAACTTGCTCCTTGGGTGTCCGTTCATTTTGCAATTAGCTAATTGGCAAAGGGACCCTGTAACTGTTAGGGCAATTTAAATGCAATCAACAGAACTCAACTCCAATGAAAGAGAGAGAGAGAATGTTGAGAAGCTCTCCAAACTAACAATATCAAGATGTCGTGGCTGGAATAAATGACAGCCAACCAATCTTCCCAAGATTCAAGGTCCTAGGAGAGGGAGACAGACTGGATAAGCTCAGTTCACATGACTACCTCTTCACTGGCCACTGACATTCTTGTGTGCCAGTGGCTGGTTCTAGGCTTTCCAGGCCACCGTATTTACTGGTACTCTTGAGCCAAGTCTTGACTTGTCATTTAAGCAAGCTCTCTATCTCACAAGTGGCCCTTGCTCCTTCTCTTTTTTCCTCCTTCTAACTTGGTTCTTGTCATGCCTCCACTCTTATAATCAAAAGACCCACCTCTTATCAAATTCCCAAGAAGAGTTTCCCTGAGTTCCCAGTGTCTTGCAGCCTGGCGTGATGATTCTTTTATTTGACTCACACATGTAATTTTCTACCATGTCCTCTCTTCTAGGAACTTCAGAGAGGTTTCTTTAGGATTGAAACAGAGGGCAAGATGCAAAAAGTGTTACATCCAAAATTATCCCTTCTCTAACAGGCCATCCGAGAATTAGACTCAAACTTAGAGTCAGTTCAGTATAAGACTTAAAGGGCAACTCTTGTCCTCCACCTTGGTTGAAGAAATTTAGCCTAGCGCAACAGTCAGTGCCAACATATGCTCTCACTGGTTCTCCTAGAAGGCCTACAGGGACTCCATATAAACAGGACCTCTGTGTCAGAGTCCCTGCAAGAGGACACAAATTAGACCCTCCCCATGGACTTGGCTGCAAAAACACTTAAACACATAATGTCCAAAGCTACTTCAAGCTCTAAGAGTCTATGACTCCCTGATGATGCGAATGGAATTTATTTCTTAGAAGACGGTGACGAACATCTTACTCAATGAACCATAATTCACTTCACCAGATTCCAGAGACTTCCTGGCTGGTTCTTGAGAGAACTCCCATGGTGCTGAATTTCTGCCACTTGCCTGGGAGTTTATGACATCAGACAGCAGGGTCTAACCTGACCTGTGGAGGAAATTGTTTTCTGCAGTATGAGGCAATAGGTTCATATATACCCTCAATACCAAACACATCACTTTCTAGTTGACTCAGGCCAATTGACCAGTGGATGAGTGATTGCCGATGGTTGAATGAGTTGATTACTTGCAACAGAGAGAAGTGATCTGTGCCATCTTCTCCACAAGAAGCCTTTGTTATGGCCTAAAGCCAAAAATAAATAAAAAGAAAAAACCAATTTAATTATGGATGTAGAATTAAGCTATGCTTCAGGATTGGGATGCAAAAAATAATTGATTGTCCCATGTAAGTGAGGAATATTTTTCCAATCCCTAAATGGCATGCTATTATGTTTGGGTTGAAAACTCATATGCCGGAAATTTGAAAACTTAATTCCTCATGCAAGAGCGTTGAGAGGTGGGACTTTTAAGAGGTGATTAGGTCATGTGCAAGGATTAATGCCGTTATTCAGGAAGTGGGTTTGTTATTACGGAAGTGGGTTCCTGATGAAAGGATAAGCTTGTCCCTTTCCTCTCTCTTGTGTAGGTTTTCTTGCCCTTTCAACTTCAACTGTGGGTTAATACAACAAGAAGGGCCTCCCTAAAATCAGGCCCCTTGACCTTGGGCTTCCCAGCCTCCAAAAGTGTAAAAATAAATCTCTGTTCTTCATAAATTACCCAGTCTGTTATATTCTGTTATTGCAGCACAAAGCAGACTAAGACATGGTTTTTTCTCCAAAAATGGGAGTGGTTTTTCACCAATCTAGCCACACTGGTTCTTCTTTTTAAAAAAAAATGTGTTGCCGGGCACTGTGGCTCACACCTCTAATCCCAGCTCTTTGGGAGGCAGAGGCAGAAGGATAGCTTGAGCCCAGGAGTTCAAGACCAGCCTGGGCAATATAGCAAGACCCTGTTCTCCACAAAAAGGAAAAAAACAAAAAGACAAAAAAAATGTATTAACTATGTAATCTGTGACCATAAAACACAGACAAGTCAGCCAAATGAACTAGAAATGTTCAAATCTACCACCGTGCAATCCAAAACACTATTTGAGATGGGCTTGCCATCTTGAATAGAGAAAGGACTCCTATATATATGACTGAAAAGGCAGATGCTTTTGCACATAATCAACTGTATCCTCTGCTCAGTTGCACAACTCACTGTTGTGAGTGACAGGCTGGAATCTTGAAATTAATTTCTTCTGGCTGGTTCTTAGTAGCTCAGCACACCTGGGAGTGTTTGGCTATTCCACCTGAAGTGTTTGTAAGAGGGGAAAGAAAGTTGGAAGCAGAAATTGTACATCTCAGCTGCTCTCTCATCAGAAGACGCAGGACCAAGTCAGCCCAGCCCACACTGAGAATGCTGAGTAAGATCAGAGTCACAGACTGTCGGAACAGGAAAGAGACTGGGAGAGCAAGCAGTCCAAACAAGAAAGTGATGAGAATAAATAACAGTAACAATAAAAATAATAATAGTGAAATTTATTTATTTTTCTGGAGATTTTTGCCAGATGCCTAGCCAGCATCCACATCAGCCTTCTTCTTTCTTAATAGAACCTCAATCAACTTCCCTCCATCTAGCCTCAGGTGAAAGTGACTGTAGCCATCAACTCCAGGGTGAGTTCCATTGGTCAAATTCTTATAACCAGTGATCGGTCACAACAGGCATGTGACCCAGTTCTGGCCAATGAGACAGAAGCAGGTATTTGCCAATGGGATTCTACAAAAGAGTTTCATTTCAAATAGAGAATCTCAGGAGAGACATACTTTTTCTTCCTCTGGACACTAACACTAACACATCTGGATGTGATGCCTGAAAGTGATGTAACCATCCTGCTATCAGCCTAAGGTTGGAGCCAATGCTCAGAACCACAAAACAGAAATACAGGAAAACCCAGGTCTTTCATGACACCACTGAGGCAATTATTTAACCAACCTTGAAGACATCCTCTTCCAGAACTTCAGTTTAAATAAAGCTATTGCACATTCTTTTTTAAGCCACTTTAAGCTGGAGGTTTGATGAGCTGCAATCAAAAACTTCCCAAGTTAAACAGTGTTTACCATGAGCCAGCCTCTGTGCTTGGAACTCTACAAGCATTATTGCACTTAACCCTTGTGACAACCCTCTGAGATCAATATTATTATTAGCCTCATTATACAGTTGAAAAAGACTAAAGCTTAGAGAGATTAAAAGACTTTCTCAGAATCAATTCATAGATATAGAGACTAGATTCAAAATTTAAGCAGTCTGACTCCAGGGTCTGTGCTTTCAATCTCCATTTTATGCAATCCAGAAAAGGGAAGAACTTGCTCTAAAAAACAGAGTAAGTTAGTATCATTCAGGGATTAAAACTGAGATCCAGTAATCTTTCAATGCTTAGGTAATGACGATGATTTTGGAGAGCAGGAGCTAGTGTAGCCACTGCCACCGCCTTAAACCAAGGCATCCTTTCTCATGGGACCCATAGACTGCCTTAAATGTCTGGCTCTTTTTTCTAATCGTTGACCACATTCTCTGGCTCTCTATGCTCATCTCCCTTCCACCTTCTTCTGCATTTCTGCCTTTTCAGCTCATTAATTGACTTTTTGTAGCCATTAAAGAGAGACATGTGAACCTCCTGGAAAATCCCCCATGACAGGAGTGAGATCCTTGCCAATGAGGAGTTTTTACCAGCAAGGAAATTAAGCTGTCTGCTGGGAGCATGGAGGATGAGTTGGCAGGTCTCCCATGCTAAATGGTTTCATCTAGATTCAGTGAGTCTCCCAAGCCAGGTGACAACTCAACAGTGCCCAGCAGTTCAAGGCATAGGAAGAAAGCAAACAGTTGAAGCTGCCTCATGCTAAGGATAAGTCACAGGGGGCCCTGCCACAGGGACCTCATAGGCCTTGGATTGTCCATGAGCAAGGAGACATATTGATGATGGCAATGTCATCATGGTAATAAAACAAACAGGAATGGAAAGCCCACTCTTACATTGCAGGGTGTTGTGATTATGAGCGTGGTCTTATAATTAAGCAGATACAGACCTACAGATCTGCCTCTCAGTTCAGTTACTTGCCAGCTGATAAATTAAAAAAAGAGAGTAATGGAACTTTCCCTGAATTAAGTTTCCTCCTCTGTATATATAAGTAGGATGGTTGTGGAGATTAGATATGATGAGTATAGTACCCAGCACCTAGTAATGCTCAATACTTTCTAAGATAATGATATTGACTTCAAAGATGATCATGATCATGATCACGATGAAAAATTGAGTGGATACATGGAAACCATCATTCTCAGCAAACTGACAGAAGAGCAGAAGATCAAACACCGCATGTTCTCACTCATAGGCGGGTGTTGAACAATGCGAACACATGGACACAGGGAGGGGAGCACTACACACTGGGGTCAGTTGGGGGGAAATAGGGGAGGGAGGGTGGGGGGTGGGAAGCTGGGGAGAGATAGCAAGGGGAGAAATGCCAGATGTAGGTGATGGGGAGGAAGGCAGCAAATCACACTGCCACGTGTGTTCCTATGCAACAATTTTGCATGTTCTTCACATGTACCCCAAAATGTAAAATGCAATAAAATAAATAAATGGGAAAAAAAAATATGTGTTAATTCTCATGATCAAAGATTCTCCTTAATAACAACTCAAGACAGGTGTCAGACTCATTCAAAGAAACTCTCTGCCTCTGTTTTGCCCCATGTTGCCATGTTTCTTCCCTCCTTATTGAAAGTACGATTCAGTACACTTGAGCTTTAACCAAACCATCAAGCAGCTCTTCTGTGGTTGGCTACAAAGATGATTTCCCATTATATCAAGCTGTGTTAATGGTGAACGCCCACCTCAACTAAGTACAGACAATTAGTCAGGGTACCTATGGAGTTGGAAAAGATAAAGCAACACATATATAGTTAATATCAATAGAGGATGTTGGTTACAGGACAACTAAGCTTCAGTGTTCAAAGCTATTATAATGATCTTATCAGCTTGATGTTGAAAAGACTTCAACTAACCTTACTCCAAGATTTCCCCAGGATTCCATCTATATCCACGATTGAGTCTGGTGTGGTTATCCAGTTGACCAAAATATACATGCCTTGTTTTACATGATTTTGAGGGAGACTTGCACCCAGACTTCTAAATCAAGTGGTATAAGTCAGGCCGTGTTTAGACTACAATTTGAGCACTGCATGGGTATCATATTTGGTTGGTTTTGGATACCTACTTGTTTACCTGAACTTTGGTTTACATGAAGCTATTACACTTCCTTTTTTAAACCACTTTGAGCTAGAAGTTTGATTAGTTGCAGCCAAAAACATCCCACATCTCGTCATGTGCCAGCCTCTCTGTGTAGAGGTGGAATATACAGACGTCATCTAGTGCAGGGTTATAACTATGCTCCATGGAGCCGTCGCATTTTGGTGGAAGTACCAACAAGGGTTTGGGGATGAGGGAGCAGTAGAGTTCACAGAATTCTAGGATGCCTAACCCTCATTGCAAGCAGTGCACCTATGTCTGTTTTCCATTTTGGGCTTACAAATAATATCATTCATAACTTTTAAAAGAGGTTTGTAAATCACCCTCCTGATTGAACCCATTTATTTTTCAGGAGAAAAATATGCAGCCAAGAGAAGTCAAGACTTGCCCAAGGTTGCACAGCTAGCTACTAGTAAAATCTGACTAGAATTCCAGGCTTAGAGATTAGCACACATGCCTAAAAAGGGCTATTGGAAGCATTTTTTTTTTTTTTTTGCAAACATACCCTTCAAATCTTCATGGTCATCACAGTACACATCGACAAATATTACTGTCATATACCTACTATGAGTATGTGGTACTTGTATTTGGCACCTTAGAACTTAGGAGAACAGAGTGTGGGGGTGGTATCAGAGAATACTTCATAGAAGAACTAATGCCTGAACAAAGTTTTGAATAGTGGATATGAGTTCCCCAGATGCAAAAGGGAAGTAATGGAGTCTAATTGGAGTAGGCTCCTTCAAACATGAAACCTATTTGGAATTGACAACTATGTTATAAACGTAAGGTATATTATTCTTACCAAATTACCATGTATATCAGTAGAGTCTAGTCAGGAAGCAAGAAGCATATTAGGTATTTCAAATAGAGGGGATTTAATCCTGAAACCTAGTAATAAACTGTTGAAAATAATAGAATAACAGAAAAAAAATGGGAAAGGAGAAGTAGCCCAGAGAGTAGGAACTGCAGAAAGTAGCTACCCCTCCTAGGGCTGGAGCAAAGATAAGACTATATTATTATCTAAGCCCAGGAATGCACTTATGACTGCACCACTGGGGGTGCCAAGAAGGGTGATGGAATCACCAAGGAGAGGCCACCAAGCCAGTACTAGTGCCAACACGGAGAGCTCATCCAAGCTAGTACTGAGCAATTATGACTAAAGTTGGAATTGTTAGAGATACATCACTCCCAAAGACCACATGAGAAACAGTGAGAGAGAAAGAACATGGCTTCCTGCCTTCTCTCATCTTCCAACCTCCTACCAGTGCTTCATACTGACTGAATCTACCAAGGGAGCCTGGGATCTGTGGTGGGCAGTGGTCCAGGACATGAGATGCACAGCATGGAAGGGCAAGAATGGTGCTGAGAATAAACAGGAAAGTAGCCACCACACTGTATTTTCTAAATGTAACATACTTTATAGCAATTCTTCACAGTTCTCAAATTCAAGGTCTATCCTCCCTCTCCCCACCACAAATACGCATCTACACACTGATGTACCCATATAGCAACAAGTCCAGAACACACAGCAGTGGGCATTTGTAAGTTTTTTTCTGACCAGTACTTGAAGCCTCTTCCTACTGGGAAGGAATTCCTCATTGTCCGAAGATGAAACTCTAGATCCCTGTCTTGCCAGCTTCCCTTGTAGCTAGGAGGTGGCACATGACCCAGACTCCATCAATCAGTGGAACTAGTGATACAAAGAGGTAGAGACAGAGAGGTTCCATCCTGATGGAGAAGTAGCCACATCCAGGTTTGAAGAACCATAATGGTGGTCACACTAGTGGCTGCATCTGGGGTTCAATGACATTTAAGTTCCAATGGCTGTGGCATCCACATCCTTACTAAACATGTTCTGTCATGTGATTTGGCCCTTATCCTCTAGACTTCCCAGTGATTTTGAGAACTACCCAAATCTTTTCAATAATCTCATTTTCTGTTTAAATCATCTAGAATAACCGTCTGTTGCTGGTAACCAAGAACATGACTAGTATAAATTCCTTCCTTGTTTTGAAACCAGAGATCTTCTATCTTGAACTTAACACAGGATTGTTTAAATGTTTTAGGGAGCTTCATCTCCCATGATATACAAAAGAAATGGACAATGGCAGATAAATAGACTCTGGCACAGAAGCCTCCAGAAGGTGCTAAGATATACTACAAGCCTCCAGCATCCAGAGGTGTAAGAGCATGCTATCTCCAGCCATGACCAGGGGCAAGGGGTGCTTGCCTTGAAAGTCAGGCTCCAGACCCAGCAGTAGACTCGGAGTTGTTTTTCTGCCCCTCTCTCAAGGATTCACCCTGCCAGGAAGCTCTTGATTCTGTTGCGTTTCCTGCCATCTCCCAGACCGTAGATGGCCCCAAGAAGCACTGTCAGAAACAACTGAGCTCTACTGCCTTGCAAATTCAGAACCCCCAACCTCCTCCCAATATCAACCAAGGATTTTCCAGGGTTAGGATACTTTCCTGCTCCTCCTATTCTAAATTGCCATCTATTAAATTAGTCATCTACTGCTGCATAATAAGTCGCCTCAAAACGTAGAGGTTCAAAACAACAATAGTCATTTATTACTGATCATCGTTTCTGAAGATTGGCATTCAGACAGGGTATGGTTTAGATGAGTTGTTTCCATGATCCACAATGTTCAGAGATCTCATCAAGAAAGTTGAAGGCTGAAGGCTGCACTCACTTACAGGTTCATTCATTCATATGTCTGGCTGTTGATGCTGACCCTTGGCTTGGGGCCTAGCCATCAACTGAAACACCCACACATGTATGTGGTCTTCCTTACACATGACAGCTGGGCTCTAAGGGCCAGACAGAAACTGTATTGCCTTCTACAGTCTAACCCGGGAATCCACACAGCATCACTTCTACCAGATTCTACTAGTCAAGGCAGCTACAAAGATCTGCTCCGTTTCAAGGGAAGAGAACAGGAACAATCCTCCATCCCCACCCCAAAGGTGGTGTGTTAATGTCTCACTGCAAGACAAACCTGTGAGATGGGAAATCCACTGATGTGGCTATCTTGGGAAAATACTTCCTACCACAGTCACCTTCAATAATTCCCAGGTTTAAAAGACTTCCTTGAACTCATTCTCCTTGGATCATACAGCAACTCACGCTGCACCTACCACTCTAACTATATCCCCTCAGTGAGTCCAGAATATCCTATACCCACCCACCCTCTAAGAGGGAAGCTATGCTCAGTGAGTTCCAGATGGTCTTCTGGCTCCTTCTTCTGAAGAAAAACAAATAAACAAACGCAAATGTCAACTCAAAAAGCCTCCCTGCTACAAGCGTTAACCCAACGATACTAATTTCAAGAACCCCTCAGAGCTATCTATGCACTGCTTTTGCTGGCACAAGCTTATTAAATCAATACATTCCAAGATGACTTTTCTGATGAAAAATGTAAATAAATAAAACTACACAGTGTCAAGTGCAAACATGGCTTGAAAATCACTCACACCGCTCTTCCCTAGATCAATTTCCACCTACTTCAATGCCATTGGTTAAGAGCTAGCCCCTCAGGGACTGACACCTCAGCAAGAAGTAGGGCTCTACATGAGCAATCTGGTTGATGGGGGAGGGAAAAGCAGGTAAGAAGGTGCTTACACAGTCAGGAAGGGGAGACTGGCACACTCGAGTTAATGTTTCCAAGCTAGGGATCCTGCAGCAGCTGGATGACTTGGAGGGGGAAAGGCACCAAATAAATTGACTGTGCTTTTAACCCTCAGGCAAAGCATCAGTGATTCATTGTTGAGAATTTTCATAACACTCTCCTGCAGCCCTGCTCTCTCAGGTCTTCAGCTGCAGGCCTGGCCTGACTCTGGATGAGACAAGGACAAAATGGTGGCGGGGAAATCCGAATTGGGCACAAACTTTCAACTGCTCAGTCTAGGCCCTGATTTTGGTAGGGGAGAGCTGCCTTAGGATTCAACCATGGCTACAGAAGAGGAGTAACTCACACCTCTCAAAGAGCTTAAGTTATCAATGCTGAAATTTGAAAGGGGTTCCTGGTGGTAAATGAAAATAACCGCTATCCTTTGAAGATGGTTGGTTTGTGCCAGTCACTGAACTAACAGCAGTATGAGCATCATATATTTTTTTAAGTTCTGGGGTACATGTGCAAGATGTGCAGGTTTGTTACATAGGTAAATGTGTGCCAATGTGGTTTGCTGCACAGATCATCCCATCACCTAGGTATTAAGCCCATCATCCATTAGCTATTCTTCCTGATGATCTCCCTCCGCCCCCTCAACACTCTGACAAGCCCCAGTGTGGGTTGTTACCTACCATGTGTTCTCATCATGCAGCTCCCACTTATAAGTGAGAACATATAGTGTTTTGTTTTCTGGTCCTGTGTTAGTTTGCTAAGGATAATGGCCTCCAGCTCCATCCATGTCCCTGCAAAAGACATGATCTCATTCATTTTTATGGTTGCATAGTATTCCATGGTATATCCGTATCACATTTTCTTTTTTCAGTCTATCATTGATGGTCATTTAGGTTGGTTTCATGTCTTTGCTATTGTGAATAGTGTTTCAGTGAACATATGCATGCATGTATGTTTATAATAGAATAATTTATATTCCTTTGGGTACATACCCAATAATGGGATTGTTCGGTCAAATAGTATTTCTACCTCTAGGTCTTTGACAAATCACCACTATCTTGCACAGTAACTGAACTAATTTATGCTCCCATCAACAGTATAAAATCATCCCTTTTTCCTCCCAACCTCGCCAGCATCTTCTGTTTTTTGACTTTTTAATAATAACCATTCTGACCAGTATGAAATGGTATCTCATTGTGGTTTTGATTTGCATTTTATGAGCATTATTTAACTTAATTAATTAATGGAATTAATTAAACCCATGTCATTGAGTACCTATTACGGTTTCCTGAAGCTTGTATTCTTTGAGGCAGATGCTGTTAGAGCTGGGACTGAAAACAGCTCTGTGGAATTCCAGAGCCTAACACATTAACCACAAAGTTGCAGAACCCATTTCTAGTAACTTTCATGCCTTTGGTGACTTGAGCAGTAGGTGCCAGGCATCCAAGGGTTTGCCTCGAGATTCAGGGCTAAGCAAGCTGAACTAAAAGTTGAGTATATATTGATAATCTGTAGAGACAACTCACAGGAGGCTTTAACAGACCCAGGCTATGTAAAAAGATTGTCAGAAGAACCAGTCAAATCTGGGGTTGAATCGCAGCTCTGCCAAATATCGTGTGAGTTAGTTCACCTCTCTGCAAAGAGGGAATAAAACAATTAAATGAGATAATGAGCTTATGCCCAGGGCTTTATCCATAGGAAGTGATGAAGTAATGCTTAACAGGGATGAATATGAGAATGGAGATGCAGCTTGGAAGGAGGGGCTCCAAGTGGCACCAGAGCCTGGGAGCCAGGACTGATAGCTGGGTATGTTGCAAAACAAAGCAGAGCACAAGACATGCATGCGGGGACCTGAAAGGTGAAGACTAGGAGTTGTACTAGGCCAGGAAGAAGGGGAAGGTCAAGTGTCCAGATTCAATTATTTCTTTCCTTCATTCGTTCAGTCATTCAGTATTTCCTAGCTTCCTGCTGCATGCAAGATGCACTATTGTGCCAAAAGGAGCAGAGAACTGGGTGCTGTCTGTGGAAGGTGGGCCGATAGGCAGTCACGGGCTCAACTGTCATCAAAAGGCTTTTGAAAATACCAGTCCAGAGATTTAGGTGCTGCCCTGGTGGGTCAGGAAGCAAGCAGAAACTTGCAAGTTTTCCCCACAGATCAAATAGCTTCACAGGCCCTGAATCTGCACAAGGTTCTGGGAGTTTAATAGGCCACAGGGGCCTGGATTGGAAAGGCTTCTCTGGATGCTGTGCCCAGCCTGGACCATCCAAGTAAACCTAATCACTCTTGGAACCAAACACTAAGGTAGACTCAGTTTCAGGGGACTCAGGCTGGCCCCTCACATGGCCAGAACATCCACCTCCCTGGGCAAAGGGCCAAGTAGTCAACAGCCACACTTTGCTGAAGTGCCAGAAACCCCCTCCCCACAGATAGGCCCTGGTGCCCCACAGGGAGACACCATTCAGACACCATTCAGCTTCCTTCACATCTACTAAGCGCCTACTATGTGCCAGTTCTGGTCTTGGCCTGAGGCTACGACCTTAAATAAAACAAATGTGATCCCTGCCCTCTTGGGATTTATGTGCTGGTTGGGAAAACAAACAACTAAGAGTCTGCAATCCTTTATCTAGAAACGCTTGTCACCAGATGTTTCAGGGGATAGAGAATTTTTCACATTTTAGAGAGGTTATGTAGTTCAAATACCATATAGTATGCTATACTCCATAGAATCCAGGCTAGCACATCAGAGTCGAGCACATTCACAGTTCTGTCATCATATATATAAATATTTACACCAAGACGGATAAATTAAGTAGGCAGATAGTTTTGCATCGGTTTAGGTCAAATTATGCTACAAAAACTGCAAATTCATTTCAAAAATAAACTGATGTGTGCCAAACTTGGTTTTTTTTTTTAACATTCAGTTTTCAGAATGTTTGGAATTTCAGTGTTATGGAGAGGAATTGTAAACAAATTAATTTTAGTTTGTGGTACAATAAAAGAGGACAATATGGTCATGCATGAGGCAGGGACAGAGCAACTTCAGGGGAGGGGCCCACTCACCATGCAGGACCCTTCACATGCATTCTCTCACGTCAGCTTTCTAGCCCCAGGAAGGTGATGTTGTCACTATCATTTTACAGGCAAGGAAAAGGAGAACCGGTGCCATTAAGAACCTCATTCCGGGCCAGCACTCTTTATGTTCCTTTTAGCACAACAGAGCATCAAACAAGCACCATCATGATTTTACCATGTTCCCATACCTCTGCTAGTTCTTCAGTTTCTCCTTTAAATCAAATCATGTTTTTAATGTATATAAATTCATCTTTAAAGGAAGCATTGTAGAACTACTGTAAATGGTAAGACGGTATCTCTGTAACACACACAAAAATACACAGCTCTTCAATTTGTTCAACACTTGCCTCTGTGCCACTTTAGCACTAAGTAGCCTGCACACTCTGAGAAAGGCTGACCTAGGCTGACAAGTGGAGCCAGCCAGAGCCTGATGCTCTTCCTCTCACAAGGCACTGCCCTTCTGGACCAAGATGGCAGCAAAAACCACATGGACCCATTTCGTCAGCTTACCACATCCCAGGTCCAGTGGCACCTTCACCTTCCAAGGAACTTGTCCTCATCAGAATTAACTCTGAGAGCAGAAGAAGAGTAGCCACCAGGCGCTGTGTTACATGCTTTCTTTACAAACAATACCTCCTTGAAGCTTCACCACCTAGAACCAGATGCTACTGCTACCCTCTTAGGAAACAGGAAACTAAGACAAGGGGACACCAAAGTCACACAGTTACTAGAGACAGAGCCAGAATTCAAACCCAGGTCTCAGGTTTACAAGCTTGTGCTCAGTATTTACAATCCCACATCTCCTTAAGATCATTCCCATCCTTTCTGTGCAGCAAACCATTATGGCACACGTTTACCTATGGAATGAACCTGTACACCCTGCACATGTACCCTGAACTTAAAAGTTGAAGAAGAAAAAAAAGATCATTACCAACCTCGCTTTGGCATTTCAGGGCTCTCTGCAGCCCAGATGTATTCAAGCCCTGACATACTGTTTTGCATTTTTTGTGCTATCTCTGCCCCATACACCAGGTTGTGAGCTCCTGGAAGGCATGGTCCAGTTTCAATGCTTCCAGACCAGGTGAGGTGCTGCCTGTAATCCCAGCACTTTAGAAGGCCAAGGCAGGTGGATCGCCTGAGGTCAGGAGTTCAATGCTCCCGGTGGACTATAGGGGCTATGAAAGCAAGAATCTCTTCTGTTTCATTCACCTGTGTCCCCTTCACATAGTGCTGTGCCTGACAACTACAGTAGGTGCTCAATAAACACTTGTTGGTGAATGGATGAATGAAATGCTATATTGGTATCTACCCATAAATCTGGTATTCCCGGTACCTAGCACTGTGCCTGGCACATAGAAGGATCTCAGTAAATATTTGTTGAATCATTAAATGGTAGTCCTGTTACTTGAAGATGAAGCAGAACTAAGATTTTGACATTCTACTTTCTAGAATTCAAAAGAATGTGAATTTTAAATGGGACTTCCTTCTGTTAAAAATAAATAAATAACCTAAAGGAAGGAAGGTAAAAGGAAGAAGACAGGACATTAAGATCAATTTAGATAAACATAAAATTTTAAAAGCTTTGGATATGAAATCACACCTGAGCCCAAATGGAGCCATCTTCTGGGGAACGTGCTTCCACGAGTGTGCTTGCCATAATTCCCAGCTCTTGTATCAATTCTCCCAAGACTGATGGCAACAACTAATTTTAAGTGATTAAATGTGTTCATGGAATTCTCAAGTGTTCCTCCTGAGTCAGGTGGAAGGTGTCTGCTCAGGGAGGAGAGGAAGCATTTAAAAAGCTATTGTTCAGTGAATGCAGGTGTGGAAGAGTGGGGAGGAAGGGTAGAGGCACAGGCACCCCGTATTTCTCAGGGTTTGGAGACGAAATATGATGTGAGATGAATTGCATGTTGAAGAGCATATTAGGACCTCTGTCAAATCCATTCCTGTTTTATGATGTGATCATCTCAGGGTAACATACTCATCGGCCGTGCTCCACTGAAATCACAAATGTAACAACCCCTTTGACAAAATTCTCAAGGACAGAGAGTACTGCCCAGCGCAGGGGAAAGAAAAAAAATATCTTATTTTCCTAAGTCATCAACTCAGAAAGATGCAGGACTGTTGCATATATTTAATGAATTCACATGGAAAAGCACCTAACTCTACGCTCAGCACATCAAAACAAGTAAAACAGCTCCACATATCCAAATTCTGCCCAGTTCCTAAATAACTATTTATCTAATATGAGACAATGGAAAATTGCCTGCATATTTTTTTTTTTGAGATGGAGTTTTGCTTTGTTGCCCAGGCTGGAGTACAGTGGCGCAATCACGTCACCACAACTTCTACCTCCTGGGCTCAAGTGATTCTCCTGCCTCAGCCTCCCGAGTAGCTGGGACTACAGGCATGCACCACCACACCTGGCTAATTTTTGCATTTTTAGTAGAGACAGGGTTTCACTATGTTGGCCAGGATGGTCTCGAGCTCCTGACCTCGTGATCCACCTGCCTCGGCCTCCCAAAGTGCTGAGATTACAGGCATGAGCCACTGTGCTCGACCATCTTTTATTTTTCTCTCCCAGCAATCCTTTGGAGCCTATTGGCAATGGCTAGAAAGTCAAGGCTCAGACCACCAAGCAACTGATCCAAAGTCACACAGCAAGTAGGTGACAGAGCTAGGGAGGAAATGCAGCTTTTTAAACTCCAGCAACTGTTTTCCTCATTTTCTCTGTTTCTCCCACTAACTGACCTGGCTCTGCTTAGGACTGGTCCCTCCCATGGGTATAAAGTAGGTAGCCATTTAGGTAGAGTGATTTGTAGAATTTCCCCACTTCCAAAAATGTCTCTCTCCTTCAATGGCCTTCCAAGTTTCCTAAAATCCCTGCCCGCTTCTCCTCAAGATCAGGCCCAGCTACTAACCTTCCACAGAGTTGTTCTGTATGGGTCTTTAACAGAGCACGGGCCTGTCCTTGCTGATAAACATTTGAGTCAAGACGGTGCTTCCAGAATCCCAATGTCTTCATCTGTAAAATTAAGAGTCTGGGTCACGTGACCCTGAAAGACCCTTCCTGCTGGGACATTCTATGTCACTCTGACCTAAGGGGATATCTAAGGGGTTCAGCCACCTCTTCCTTGTGCACTTATAAAAGACCCAATGGCAGGGTAAGGACAAGGAGCACTGGCACCTGAACAGAAATGTTCCTGCCAGAGGCTAGAATGACAGAGGGCTCAGGGCTGGCGTGGCTCTCACATCTAATACCTTAGCCAACAGGGCTCCTTGCCACTTCCCGTTCCCGCCCCCTTCCCTCTCTTCCTCTCTCCTCACCCTGCCCAGCCAGGCAGGCAAACCACAGGCAGAGAAGCCCTGGCAAGGCTGGTCTGTGGTGTCACTGCTGGCTCTGTTGATTCCACTTAAAGGAACCAGTTGTGCTGGCATCTGGGTCCAGCAAATATGTTTGGTTGCTTTTGGAATGCCAAAGTGGGCCACCCAAGAACCAAGAAGGACCACTGCTCCTAACCCCTGCTGCTGCCACAAACTTGCATGCCACTTGTTTTCTGCGAACACAGATAGCAGGAATGGGAGAGAGATTGACTCAGGAGATAGCTGTAAGACAGGAGGGCAGAGAAAACTATCTCCCATAAATTTTAACAGCTTCCAGATCACAGAAATTGATTCCCAGAAGTGGCGTGTTCGTGTGTGTCTGTGTGTGTGTGTGTGTGTGTGTGTGTGTGTGTGTTTGATGACTGAAACTCTGATAAACATCTAATTCTCTGATAAACATCTAATTCTCAACAATACTCAGGAGTTTGTATCTCTAATGTATGTTTGTAACCTAAGGGTTAGCTTGAGAATACATTAGGGGCTGTTAGCAAAACAAACACATATTTATAGACTTCAACAAGGTGATTTTTAAATAGTTCATTGTTACTTGAAAATAGTAATTATTGGCAGTCACTATCTAAGGATTTTAATTGCATTTTTGCATTTAATCCTTAAAACATCCTCTAATGTTACCATGGCAGCATTGATTGGTTTGTTTGGCAGTTTTATCACCGTCTATGTTGGTATCAATGAACAGAAGCTGGGAAGAGACGTGGAAGGGGCATCCTTCTGAGGACAAATTTTAGCTACTCAAAACAGTTAAAGCAAATGGATTTTAGTTCAAGGGCCAGCTACAACTGAAAGCTAGTGGAGACCGGGAGCAGTGGTTCATGCCTGTAATCCCAACACTTAAGAGGCAGAGGCAGGAGGACAACTTGAGCCTAGGAATTTAAGACCAGCCTGAACAATATAGTGGAACCCCAACCTACAAAAAAAAAAATTTAATTAGCCAAGTTTGGTGATGTGCACCGGTAGTCTCAGCTACTCCGGAGTCTGACTCAGTAAGATTGCTTGAGTCTGGGAGGCTGAGGCTGCAGTGAGCCTTGATCGTGCCACTACCCTCCAGCCTAGGTGACAAGCCTAGGTGAGACCCTGTCAGGAAGGAGGGAAGGAAGGAAAGAAGGGAGGGAGGGAGGGAGGGAGAGGGCAACTAGTGGAAGAACTGGGTTGAGATAACTTAGAGGACTGGGTTGAGAAGGATTCTGAGATTAAGTCTGGGCACAGTGGGAAAGACTAACATAATTGACAGGCAATGCCTGTCATGTGAGCTGGAGAAAGAAGCATCACCACGTGTCATAAGTACTTGCCATCCTTGCTGAAGAATGAATTCCAGATCCATCCTCCTGAGCAGGACTCTAAAGTATGCCCATATAGATTGTGCTCTGCACAGCTCCAAAGGGTGCCATTCATATAGATTTTGATGGAAATGGACCCCCTGGAATGATACAGGCATAACCTGCACAATTGCACCTGGCAGCCCTGCTCCCGTGATGCCTCATGGAAATGAAAACTGTAGTAGGAGACATTGAACTGGACTGTAAAGATGGGTTTTTAAAGGGCAGACAGCTCTAAAAGGGAAGTGAAGAATCCTTGGCCCTGCTATTAATGTGTTGTGTGCTCTCAGGAAAGCTCTTTCTCCTTTCTGGATCTCAGTTTTACAGCCTGTGACATGACTGTGTAGACCACAGGATCCCCAAAATCTCTGCCAAGAGATTTATCTGGAATGCATAGTGTATGTAAGGTGAAAGGTAGGACTGTAACTTTATTTTTTCCAAACATCCAATTAATGTATTGATAAAGGTTACATTTCCATTCTTCACAAACACCTTAATCAACACAGTAATTCTCATGCGTCACTGAGTCTAGTTTAAATAGTCTATTCTATTCTGATAATCTGCCAGCCTGACCCTCTGCCAGTAGAACTCTGTTTCAACTACAGTCACATTATCAAACCTTTTTATCTGGTAGGAAATTCCCTCCACCTAACCTTTCTTTCTGAAATTTTTTGGCTATTCTTAAGCATTTATTCTTCCAGAAACACTCTGGAATCATTTTACTAAATACCCTCCAAATCCCAGTGATATTTTCGGTGGAATTGCATTAAATTAATAGTTTAAATTGAGAAGCATTGACATCCTTACAACACTCCCAGAAGTAGAATACATCTTTCCGTTTATTCAAGGCCTCTTTTATGCCCCTCAGTAAAGCTTTGTCACTTTCTTCACATACAGCCCGTACGTTCCTTGTTAAAGTTATTCCTGGGCATTGCATATTTGGTTGTTTTTGTGAGTAGAATCTCTTTTCTATTATATTTCTTAGCAAGCTCAGGCTGGTGTATAGCAAGCAACTGATTTTTTTATAGATGTATTTGTGCTACTAGACCTGTCCGGTATAATGGGAGTCATGAAAGTGATGAACCTTAATCAGAAATAGCCCCCGGGAGAGAGAGAGAGAGAGAGTGGGCAAAGGGGAGAAATGTCCTCACTTCTCCCATCTCTCTCCCTCCTGCCATGCCAACCATTGACCAAGGCCACCTGGCAGCCAGATGACAGGGAGCCTGGATGGGGGGTAGGCAGCCCCCAGCCATGCAGAGCAGTGAAAGGCAGGCCATGGAATGGTCTTGGGACAGATAGGCCAAGGACCAGCTCAGAGTGTCTTCCTAAGGACTACGGATTGCTTCTGAAAATTACATCTGCTCTCAAAGAATGAGTGCTTAATTCCACCATGATGGTCACAAGAATGTGCAAATTGGTTTGAGAAGAACAGTGAAAGAGGAGAGAAAATAGTTTTAATTGGGTTATGACAACAAGCTCATGGCCTCCTGACGTGACTATTCTGATAAGAAAAACCTGGCTATGGATATACTTATTATTATGTATTCATTATATTATGTATTACTATTATACATGTTATAGATAGTAGACATATATATGTATTATTTTTAAGTAAGCACATTAACTTATAGTTATTCATTATGTAAACTGGGTGTCATTCCAATAAGCTCCCAAAGAGTAGAGATCAAAGATAATCTACTCTCTTCAAGAACCCAGAGAAATGCCTTTCTCAGAGGATAAAGGCAAAGGGAGAAGTGAGGGGACTTTTCAGCAGATACACCCTTCGCTTTTCCAGCACAGCCAAATAAGCCAAATAGAATCCCACTAGGATCAATACCAGAAGGAGGAGGAGGAGGAGAAAAAGAATTATTATTATTATTTCTAGATACCAGTATGAACTAATGAACCTGCTATAAGTTATAATTTTAATTTCTGTGTAGTTTAAATTTCTTATAACTAACCAGATATGTTGCTTTGAGAAAAATTCCAAAGCCTTCCTGAAAGCATCTTGAGGGGATTCCTGTTCATCTCTGCTCTCGGCATGTAGACTTAGATGCTCAAAGAATGTTTGCAGTGACAAATAGCCCAATTAAAAAGTAGGCAAAAGAATAGACATTTCTCCAGAGGAGATATACAAATTGCCAACAAGCATAAGAAAAGACATGCAACATCAAATCAAAACCACAAGATATCACTCACACCCATTAGGATAGTCACTATTAAAAAAATAATAATAACAATCATTAGTGAGATTGAGGAGAAATTGGAACCCCTACACTCGGTAGGATTGTACAGAGGTACAGCTGCTATGGAAAACAGTATAAAGTTTCCACAAAAATTTAAAAATGGAACTACCATAAGAAGTGGGGATGCAACAACCCCACTTCTCAGTATATATTAAAACAATTGAAAACAGGATCTCCAAAAGATATTGATGCACCCATGTTTGCTGCAGCATTATTCTCAAAGGTCCGGAAGCAACCTAAATGTCAGATAAGTGAGTAAAGAAAATTTGATGTATACACAATATATACACAATAGAATATTACTCAGCCTTAAAACCCAAGGAAATTCTGATGCATGCTACAACATGGATGAACCTTGAGGACATTATGCTAAGTTAAATAAGTCAGTCACAAAAAGGCAAATGCAATATGATTTCACCAACATGAGGTAGGTAGTTGAATTCATAGAAACAGAGAGTAGAATTGGTAGAATTGGGCTGGGAGAGGGGAAATGGGGAGTTGTTCCATGAGTCCACAGTTTCAGTCATGTAAGGTGAACAAGTTCTAGAGATCTGCTGTACAGCAATGTGCATAGAGTTAACAACACTGTAATGAATACTTAAAAACTGTTAAAGGGGTAAATAGATGTTATGTGCTTTTTTAATGAAAGAAAAAAGGAATGTTTGACATGAGGTGAAGTTGAACCTATTCAAAGACAAACGCCGACATGCTAACTCCTGGGGCCTTCCCTCTTCAAGGCCCCACCCTGGGTGATACTCCCGGTTGCCACATCTTAGTCAACAGCCCAGGTGATGGTAGAGTCAGGGTTTTTCCCAAGTTTGTGTCTCCCACACAATTCAACATGATGCCTGGCACAAAGCCCTCACTCAACCGATGTCCATGGAACAAATGAAAGAGTGGATGTAATGGGTCCTCAGTTTCCCCACCTATAAAATGTGGAAAACACCTGCCTTTTAAGCGATGTGTGCAGTGGAGAAATTCCTCTCCATCCCTTTGCTGGTGGGAGGTGAGAATGTGGGGGTTTTCCTTCCTCCTATGCCTCCAGCGTCTGTCTATTCCCTTCCTGATGAGTCATACAGGAATCAGACACTGTCACTCTCGGACAGAACACATCAGGTACTTGCTTGGGAGCAGCAGGCCCATGAATCTATGCTGCAACCCTGGCAGTTATCTAGGGAACTCTGGATACAGCCAGGAAGGGGGACTCTGCAGACAGAGAGGGCTCTGGCCACCTCTCCCTTGACAGCCCAGCAGGACCTTCCCATTCTCTAGTTTGGAACCAGCGACCTGTCCCTTTAAAGGACCCAGGTACTCCCCAACCAAGACGCCTGGAAAAGCATCAAGGTCCCCACTCCAAACGTTCCAAAAGGCAGAAGCAATCAGTTAGCAAACGACTGCACCAGAAATCAGGGCAGCTGGGACCTGGCCCTGTGTCTTAGTCCTTCTCTGAACATAGGCAATGATAAGCAAATCCTTCCTTCCACACTCTGCGTGTGAAGACTGAATGAACCAATATATTCAACTGCTTAGCCTAGCCCTGATATCTAGCAAACAATTAATAAAGACAGCTCTAAATTTAACTACTATCTTTATTAGTAATGGTGGTGGTATATTATCCTCACTATGATCTTCCAAGTGTTATCCCCTTTTACAGATGAGGAAACTGGCCTCAGAGGTTAAGTGACTTGTTCAAAGTCCTTCGGCTAAGAATTGGATCCACTGGTAATGGCCAACTAGCTACTTTAAAGGGTAGAAATTATTCTGGCAATTCCCATGGGAGTGTGTGGGAAGGGCAGCCACATTCACTCAGCTCCATTCACACCGAGACAAGCTCTCTCACTGTGGCTGCATAGCAACCACAACACCTCCAGACCTGGCTCCAAACCTTATATCCCCTCATCTTCAAATCCCACATCTTAAGAGCACCTGGGCAGTCCTTGGTTCTGACTGGGTCAGGGGTACCCCTAGAGCTGGAGGGGAGGGTTCACCTGGCCTGACTGGTGGAAGACTCAGGACACAGTTCAGTTACAAAGGGAGGCTAAAAGTAGGCTGGGGTCTAAACAAGAGGCACCTGACCTGTACACACACAGATGTGTGTGCGCACACTTTGTGTGTGTAAATTCTAGAAAGCATTTGCCAAAATGTTAACAATGATGTTCTCTCTCGATGGTGAACTGAGGGCGACTTTCCTTTTGTTTTCTGTGGTATTTCCATAGTTTTGCAATGAGCATGATTTACCTTGATAATTTTTTTAAACTGCTTTCATTTTTTTAGTATTTAAATACTGAAAATAACATGTAGTTATTTTTAAGACTATGGGGCTGGACATTAGAGGCCTCAGTTCTGGTTCTGGCTCTGAGGAAGCATGGTCAAATAACTTGTCTGGCCTCAGTTTCCCCACCTGGGAAATGAGGAAAGGGCTACACAACTTCTTCAGCCCCTTCCAGCTCTGATTCTAAATGCCTCTCTCCTATGTAGGCACAGCAAATGAAAAAGCATGGATAAGCTAGGTTCTAGGAGACCTGCTTTAATCCAGGGAAAGTAGTTGTTCCCAAATAGAAATTAATCCTGAATGCAAATAGGAACACTTGTGGAGCTGAAAAGGTTTCGTCATAAATTGCGAGTGCTTTCCAGATCTTAAAGAAAGACCCCTCCTCAGTGGAGACCAGCTGACCTACTCCAGCCCAGAAAAATCTCTCCCTCACTTAGATGGAAGAAGGATTAACATTACTGAGTGAGCCTACTATGTGTCAGGCCCACTCCAAAGTACATTATAAACGCAGTCTAATTTAAACTCGTAGCACTTGTGATCATCAGTTGTTTGGCAAGTAACAAGATACTGAAATCTCTTGAAGTGTTGTTTAACTGCCACACCATTATTGAATGTGAGCCCATGACTCTCTTCCCATAAAGAACCTTGCAAGAAAGAAAGACTTTTAATTTATTCTTGTATAAACCTCAGACCCTAACACAGTGCTCAATAAATATTTGCTAATCACTAGAATCTTCCTCCTATCATCAGTGTTTGGTGAGCTCCATAGAGTCAAGGATTTGACCAGCTCATTGAAGCACACAGCTCTAGTTAAGAAAGTAATGATCTTAGTTAAAATTGAAAGGGGAGGAAGATGAGCGAACAGATCAGGCCATTATCCACTGTTAGCAGGAATCTGTCTCTTTCAAGAGTTCCTAACACTCACCAGGCCTGGAGGAAATAGGAAATTGGACTGGTAGACTTCGAGAACAAAAGGTTAGAAAACGTCAGATTTGGGGGTTGCTGAAAGCAGCAGGAGAGCATTGGGATCTTGGGGAGGGGTTATAGTTGAAAGGAAAGGAGAGTTGCAGAGAGGAGAATGGATTTCTAACACAAAATTCACCACAGAACTAGAAAAATTGTGATAGGCACATAGATGATCAAACAAAGCTGAAGTTTCAGGAATGCAATGGGCATTTGGAATCAAAAAGGCTGGGCCAAAAACAAGAATGACAACTTTAAAATGTCTAAAAAGAGAATGCCATTGAAAGACAGAAGTTTCATAAATACTGCTTCATTTTGACTTTCAGTTAAGGCTGAGACCAACCTGCCCCTTTCATTCATTCATTCACTCACTCATCTAATAAATATTTACTGAGCTCTTACTAACCATTAGACATTGCACTACGCCCTTGAAGGAACGAAAAGAAACACTGCCCTGCTCTCATTGAGCCTGAAGCCTGGGGAGGGAGACAGAGTGTGATCACAGAGTCATATGCAGAAGTGTGTAACCACAAACAGGGCGAATGCTATAAAGGAGAGAGAGGTGATTTTCAGAGAGTGGAGAACAAAGGAATCTTGCCTAGATTGAGTGGGGAGGGACAAGACAGTCTTCCCTGAGAAAGTGACCCTGAACTGAGATGTGATGAATGGAGAAACACTAGGCAAGAATAAACTACAGCATGTGAAGGTTAATGCCATTTTTTTTTTGAGTTGGAGTCTTGCTCTGTCCCCCAGACTGGAGTGCAGTGGTGCGATCTTGGCGCACTGCAAACCTCTGCTTCCTGGGTTCAAGCAATTCTCCTGTCAGACTCCTGAGTAGCTGGGATTACAGGTGAATGCCACCACACCTGGCTAATTTTTGTATTTTTAGTAGAGATAGGGTTTCACCATGTTGGCCAGGCTGGACTCGAACTCCTGACCTCAGGTGATCTGTCTGCCTCAGCCACCCAAAGTGCTGGGAATACAGGAGTGAGCCACCATACCAGCCACAGTGTCATATTTAAAGTCCAGTGGAGGCAAGACTGGCCAGACTGACAATCAGAAAACCTGGGTTTAAGACCTGCATCCTATAAGAACCTCTCTTTGAGACATCCAACCAAGTAATGTGTACTTTCTGGACCTCCATTGGATCATCTGTAAAATTAGGGATGTTGAACAACCCCGTTCAAAAGTGGGCAAAGGATATGAACACTTTTCGAAAGAAGACATACATGAGGCCAACAAACATGAAGAAGTGCTCATCATCACAGGTCATTAGAGAAATGCAAATCGAAACCACATTGAGATACCATCTCATGCCAGTTAGAATGGAGATCTTTACAAAATCTGGAGACAACAGATGCTGGAGAGGATGTGGAGAAATAGGAACACTCTTACACAGTTGGTGGGAGTGTAAATTAGTTCAACCATTGTGGAAGACAGTGTGGTGCTTCCTCAAGGACCTAGAAATAGAAATTCCATTTGACCCAGCAATTCCATTACTGGGTATATACCAAAAGAACTATAAATAGTTCTACTATAAAGACACATGCACACATATGTTCACTGCAGCCCTGTTTACCAATAGCAAAGAGCTGGAACAAACCCAAATGCCCATTGATGATAGACTGGACAAAGAAAATGTGGCACATGTACGCCATGAAATACTACACAGCCGTAAAAAACGATGAGTTCATGTCCTCTGTAGGGACTTGGATGAATCTGGAAACCATCATTCTCAGCAAAATGACACAAGAACAGAAAACCAAACACCACGTTTTCACTCATAGGCAGTGTTGAACAATAAGAACACGTGGACTCAGGGAGGGGAGCATCACACACTGGGGGCAGTTGGGGGGTGCTATAGGAGGGACAGCAGGGGGTGGGAAGGGTGTGGAGGTATAACATGGGTAGAAATGCAGGATATAGTATGCACCTAGGCAACAACTCTGCATGACCTGCGCATGTACCCCAGAACCTAAAGTAAAATTTAAAAATATAAAAATATAAATAAAAAAATAGGGATGTTTGGACTAAAATGATGTTTCTCAAAATGAAGTCTTCTGCAATCAAATCATTGGGTTACTTACAAAAACATAAACTCCTGAACCCTATTTCAAACCTCCTCAATCAGGATATCTAGTGCCGAGGCCCAGGAATCTGCATCTTAAGGCTTGCACTAGGTGATTTTTGTTCCCTGTAAAGTCTGAGCATAGCTGGCTAGGCGGACAAACCTTTGCCTACACAAGGGCTCTACACACCTTCCTCTCTAAATTCCAGGCTCTTGACGGAGCAGGACCAAGAAGGGATACAGTGGGCAGTTCCCTAGACTGAGCAAAGAAATAAAGTTTTCAAGTGACAACGAAGGGCCAGACTTTCACAGCTGGAGATGATCCAGTTGTTTTAGGGACAAGTTCCCCAGCCTGACGTGAGAGCTCCAGACTGAACAGTTTTTTCTTTTCCCCTTAGTCCCTGGGATTTAATTGAAAATACAAATTCATTGACACTTATTCCTTGCCCTTTGCTCCTTCTCTTCATCCCCTTCTCATGGACCTGGTCCTCTGTGTAAGTATCTAGGAGCAGATGGAGGTTCACATGAGTCCTCCTGCCTCCCCCACCCTTCTAGGGTACGAATGGCCAGCCTCTGATAAGACGGTTTATAGTCTGTGAGCCTCTTTGGTCTGATACACAAGGAAAATTCCTGTTGACACTAACTGTACCAGTGGCCATGAATTATAGTCCAAGGACCTACCACTCTGCCTTCTGAACTGAGTCGAGTTTCTCTCCTGCTGCACAGCGAGCTCACTGGCCAACTACCTGCCACACCCCATTCCCCAAGCTCACCAACACCCACACCGGCTTGATCTCCAACCTTACTGTGGATACAAATATTTCCAACAAGCCCCAGCTCTCTGGATATGGCAATTTCAGAAGTTGCATCTCAAAGGCCAGACATATTATTTCTGCCTACCTGATAAGATTCTCATATTAGAATGAGATAATTCATGTAAAGCATAAAACGGATGCCTAGTACACAAGAAGTTTCAACAAATGTTAGCTGTCGTTATTTGTATTGTTGTTCTTTTCCCAGCCACTGTTGGTTCAGGACAATTTATGTCAGAAAAAAAGGCATTGGTGACATCATTTGGCAAGTAAAAGTCTGTAAGGATAGCTGAGAGATTAACAGAGAAAATCTGGACCTAAATACTCCAGATACGGAGAAATCTTTTGTGTGCTTTTAAGATTATACAAAAATATCTACAATAACTAACATTTATTGAGCACTTCCTGGGTGCCAGGCACAGTTCCATTTAATCTTCACAACAACTCCATGTGGTAAATACCATTAAAATCCCCATTTTACAGATAAACAGACGGAAGCTTAAATAAATAAAGTAACTTGCCCAAGGTCACAAAGCCAGGAAGTGGCAGGAGCTAGAATTGGATCTGCCTGGATGAAACGAGTTTGGTGTTTAATAAGCTACTTCCTTAGGGCTAACTGGCATTTCTCATGCTGTCTTTGTCTTTGGAGTCTATATCTGTGCATTCTCTCTCTCTCTCTCTGTCTCTCTCTCTGTCTCTCTGTCCCTCTCTGTCTGTCTCTCTGTCTCTCTCTCTCTGTCTCTGTCTCTCTGTCTCTCTCTCTCTTTGTCTCTCTGTCTCTCTCTCTCTCTCTGTCTCTCTCTCTCTCTCTCTGTCTCCCTCTCCCAGTTGACAACTGTTGGTTGCCATCATGAGAATGATAACTTTTGCTATCCCTGAAGACAATTATTAAGTCAGGTCTCCCTTCTAACTGGCATTTCTCATGGAAGAGTTAAGGCAGGATCCTGATAGAAACTCACTTAAGCTTCCCCAGGAGGGGTTAGGAGGAGAGATTCGATCCTCAGATATCCCCAGGGAGAAGGGCACATACTTGAGTTGTGCAGTAGCACGCAGCCCAGCACACCTTCTGCCTCCCTGGATCCACGTCCCTGGTCTGCTGAGGCTTGCACAGAAGTCCCTGTAGTTTTGTTTAGCAGCAAGGCCAGCCTGTAGCCAAATTTGGGGTACGTGGCAAGTGAAAACTATTAATATTCTAGTCAAACTGCCTGCGCTCTAATCCCATCTCTGAGTAGTCTTGGACAAGTTAATCAATCTCTCTTATCTTCAGTTTTCTCACCTGTAAACTGGAGCTAACAACATCAACGAGGCTGGCTGGGTGTGATGGCTCACACCTGTAATCTCAGCTCTTTGGGGGGCCGAGGCAAACCGATCACTAGGTCATGAGATTGAGACAATCCTTGCCAACATGGTGAAACCCCATCTCTACTAAAATACAAAAGTTAGCCAGGCACGGTGGTGTGTGCCTGTAATCCAGCTACTTGGGAGGCTGAGGCAAAAGAATCGCTTGAACCGGGAGGAGGAGGTCACAGTGAGCTGAGATTGCACCATTGCGCTCCAGTCTGGGCAACGGAGCAAGACTCCATCTCAAAAAAAAAAAAAAATATATATATATATATATATATATCAACTATGCTATGGTTTGGATATGGTTTATTCGGCCCCATCAAGTCTCATGTTGAAATTCAATCCCCCAGTGTTGAAAGTGGGGTATGGTGGGGGGAGCTCAGATTGTGAGGGAGGATCCCTTATGAGTGGCTCGGTGCCATTCTTGCACAAGCTGGTTGTTCAAAAGAGCCTGGCACATCCTCCACTTCCCTGCTCTTTCCCCACGTGATGCCAGCTCCCCTTCCCCTTCCACCATGGAGTGGAAGTAGTCTGGGTCCCTCACCGGAAGCAGATGCCTACACCATGCTTCTTGTACAGCCCCCATAAACCTTTCTTCTTTATAGATTGTCCAGCCTCAGATACTCCTTTACAGCAGTGCAAACGAATTAAGACACACCGCAGAAGTGTTGTTCGGAGAATTAAATGAGATGATGCATGTGGTTCCTCTTGGCACAATGCTGCATATCTAACTGCACTCAGTAAGTCATAGTTAACTCAAATGGGGCCAAGGAAAGCAGGCAATGCTTACCTGTAAGTGGGTAGCACTCCAAATGCAGGGGAAATATTTGGGGCCCCCCCACACACTTGCAATTCACACCACATAGCTAATTGCCATTCTACCAGGCTGCCCCTGTCTAAAGTTTCCACAGATCTTCCCCATTCTCCGAGCACTCACTCGAGAAGTGCCATAAGGAGCCAAATAACCAAAATACTGCCTCTTTCTCCCCTTATCTTTTCAGGACTCCCAAGGCAACCTTCCAAATCTTTTGGTTTGCTGTCCAGTAAACAGCAGAGACATGCTGGGCATTTCCCATTCTAGCATTCCTCAATGCACGATGAAGATGGGCAAAGGAAACTGCCTCCTTCTCACCCTGGTCCCCCCTTTTCTACGCTCCCCGTTCCCAAGTGATGCCACATGCTATTTCCCAAGCAAGCCCACATCCATTCCAGGACCCTACACTGCCACCTCTGCCAGAGAATGGAGATGAGAAGGCAGAAACCGCCTTCTGACCTCACTGCCTTGCCTTGCTCCCCTGGGGCCTGGTCTGTCCTCTCCAAAGCTGGGCTCTAACATTTTGTCCAGACGTAATTTTTAGATGCCCCCAAGGAAAAGGTTCCCACCACTTCCTTTAGACCTTGCTGAACTCAGTAGCTACAAGTGAAGATCCCCCAAAAGGGCTGGATGCTTTGATTCAGAGAGCACAACAAATGGAAGGAGAGAAAGGATGGAGAAATTTGAGATTTGTGTCATGTATTTATTTCCTTATTTAACTCACATCCCCGTTCAATGTCAGACACAGTTTTCCACGCATCCTCCGTTGCATATCCCAGTTATTCATCTTAGACTGTAAACTTCGGGAGGACAAGGAAGGCCAGCATCAATTCACTATGTTCAGTTCAAGTTCTGTTCCATGATAAATGGTAAAACGCTGAATTAGTTCTATTGGCCGAAAGTGAAAGAGTTTACACCTAGATAAAGAGAGTTACAACAGAGATGCTCTGCAAACAAAAATAAGAAGTAACAAAGTGGAAATCAATTTATCAAGGGACCCTGCCACGGACTTGGCACTGAGGATGCCCCTAGAAAGAATTCAGGACAAGTGTAGGGTAAAGAACGTATCCACAGCTGTATTCACAGTTTGCAGCAAATTCTCAGTAAGGTCTAGAACCCAAAAAGCTTAAGAACCACCAGTAAGGGATAGCCCTTTCCCTTAAGAAATCTGGAGTGGGGAAGATACAACTTATATATATACATACATACATATACATGTGTGCATACATATACACATATACATACGTGCATATACATGTGTGCATACATATACACACATATACATATGTACATATACATACGTGCATATACATACACACATATACATACGTACATATACATACGTGCATACACATACACACATATACCTACATACATATACATGTGTGCATACACACACATATACATACGTACATGTACATGTGTGCATACATATACACACATATACATACATACATGTACATGCATGCATACATATACACACATATATATATTCTACATGCATACAAATACATATAAATTATAGAGAACATCAATATAATAATAGTAGAGGTCTTGCATTGAGTATTTTTAAGAGCCAGCTCCCAGCCTAAGCAAAACAGATTATATATAGTTCATTTAATTTTCACAACTACCTAGTATGTGTATTATCTCAAGAAATAGAAAGCATTATCCTCCAGGCACAGATGAAAATACAGAGGCTGAAAGAGTTTACGTAACTTGCCCAAGGTCACACATCTTGTCGACTAAAGCCAGGATTCAAACTCAGAGCCTGCGGAGCCTGCGCCATGCTGCAGAAACAGGTGAACGTGGTGACAACAAGTTGTGGGTGTGGAGTCAAATCTCCTGGCTAGAGACCCTGGCTCTACCTCAGACAAATTTCTTCCTCTTTCTGGGCCTCTGTTCTCACATGCAAATTAAGAGCATTAGACTAGATGAAGGGTTAACAAACTTTTTTTTGCAAAGGTCCAGAGAGTAAATATTTTAGGATTTACAGGACGGACGGTCTCTGTGGCAGCGACTCAACTCTGCCGTTATAACCTGAAAGCAGCCATAGGCAACACGCAAACAAATTGGCATAGTTCCGGTAAAACTTTATCTGCAAAATAGACACAAGGCTGGATTTGATCCATGAATTGTAGTTTGCAGTCTCTGGATTAGATGATCTCTAGAGTTTTCTAGTTCTGACACTTCTATAGTCTCTTATCCTGACTTGGGGCAGTGAAGCCCAGAGGGGCAAAGTCCTGAAATGTCAGCTGTAAGGAACTATTGCCATAGATCTTTTTTGCTGTTCTTTTTTCCGTTTTTATGTTTTCAACCTTTGATGACTTTAGGACATACACTTGCAAAATAGATCCTGGCAGCAGCAATACCAAGGAATCTTGAGAGGACTTTTGCCCCAGTAAAATCTCCGTCAGCTCCCTGCCCTCGGTCTGTGATGTGGACAATGACATCTATCTGGAGAAGGTCATGGGGCAAACAGCTGCACACTCACCTTCAAACCAGATTGCAACTTAAAGATCTTTTCCAGAGAAATTCTGGAGGCACCACAGACTTTTGGCCAAAGTGATGGTAGCAAACCCATGGCCAGCAAGGTTCAGCCAGAGTCATTCAGGAAAGCAGCACGTGCTCCCCTTTGCCCTCAATTCTGCAGCAGCATGGGTAGGTTTTGACAGCCTGTTTACACAGTCCCACCAGACTAACATAAAGGCATAAAGCGGAATGGATCTGCTCTCTAGTTCCAGAGACAGCAGGCCTTTCGGATTCTCCTGCTGGCACCCAGTGCCTTCAAACCCTAGCCCCTGCCTCAGGGCTCTCAGGCTCTCCCCAAACATGTGATGTGCACTCAGCCCCTGGGTGACTTGACAATCAATCTTCACCAGCCTGCTGCACTGAGCTCTCTCTGTCTTACCAGGGCTTGCTGTATGACTGGAAGTCCTGGGTTGGGGGAATGCATGCTCACCAGAGTGGCAACTTGTAATTACCAGAGAGAAAAAGCAGTCCTTCTCAGAGAGAGCTGACATTTCTCACTCTTGGGAGTCTCTGACCTGCTGCCTTTGGAGGTAGAAGAGAAGGCTTTGCTGCCACCCAAAAGAAAGAATGCAACTCATCCTCCCACTGGGGTACAGGTGGGGCAAAAATTCTCCTTTGAGTCCCCACAGACCCTAGTGCACCTCCAAAAGCAGATGCCTCACTCCTCCAATTCCTTTTTTGTTATGGGGTGTTTTGTATTTCAGCTGTGCCACTTGTTAGCCCTTTGGCCTTGGGCAAGTCATTTAACCACTCTGTGACTCAGATTCCTCATCTGTCAAATGTCAACAATAATTGTACCTACCTCATAACGTGATCATTAGGATTAAATAAGATAATGTACATAAGGCACTTTGGGCCCAATGCCTGGCACCTAGTAAGCACTAACTCCTAGCAGATAGTGTCACTGTTACTCTGTGGTAAGCATTTTACACACATTTTCACATGTCATTCTCACGATAGCCCTGTAGAGGTAGGAACTATTCCAATCTTCATTTCACAAGTGAGGAAACTGGGCCCAGAGAGGTTAAGTGATTTCCCAAAGAACACACAACTAATAAATTAGTAGAACTGAGACATAAACCCAGGTGTGTCTGATCCAGCATTAAAGCTCTTCATCACTTCACTCTCCCACCCAAGATCACATTAGTAAACATTAGAATCCAAGTTACCTCTCAACTCCCTCAGCAGATCAAGTGCTGGCCTGGGAGGCAAGGAAG
The DNA here is from genome assembly GCF_009761245.1 of Sapajus apella. Taxonomy (NCBI): domain Eukaryota; kingdom Metazoa; phylum Chordata; class Mammalia; order Primates; family Cebidae; genus Sapajus; species Sapajus apella. The sequence continues at coordinate 242,462 of NW_022437050.1, read as the reverse complement.
ACTAACCTAAGGTGCTCTTCTGGGGAACCTTTTTCTCCCAGACAGCTCTCCCTTGCCCTCTCCTCCCTGACCTCTGCCTTACTCAGGACCCTGGTCACATTCTGTTTTCTGCTGTTATTTCCTTCAGGCCACCATTGAGCCTTTTGCTGCCATTTTTTTTTTTTTTTTAATCTCAATCTGGTACAGAGAGAAGGATGCAAGCTTTGGAACCAGACAACAATGCTTTGAATACCAATGCTACTTACTCACTGAATGGCCTTGGCCATGTCACAGAACCTCTCTGAATCTCAGTTTCCTTGTTTGTAAAATGGAGAGAATTCCTCCCTTGCATTGTTGTGAGTAACTGACTAAATGTACATAGATTGCCTAACACAGTGCCTGGCACATAGTAGGTACTCTCTGCAAGGTGCTTTAGCGTTATCATCATCTCCCACAATACCTAACCCAGTGTCAGGTTATTGTTTGCTTGGTTTAATTCATCATTGAATCGCCCGTGCTACTTAGCATGATGCTTGCACAGAGTAGATGCTCCTCTATACGCCTGGTCGAATTGAAAGCTAGAGAGAGCACCACGAAAAATTGCAAGATCACAGGTGAGAGTTCTCCTCCCATAGATGTCTTAAGCAGATCCTTGAATCTCCCATAGCTTCAGTTTCCCTACAGGTCAAATTCAGTGGCAGCTTCCCCTGGAGGGTTCACAGAAATGGGAGTTCTGCAACATCAGAGGCTTCTAATGCAATAAGACGGATAATGAAAAGATTCTTCCTCCACAAGCGTCGAGTGAGTCAGAGCTTTGTGCTTGGCTTTGCCCCAGGGAGTACCGAGAAAATGAAATATCGTCTATATTCTCATGACACCTAAACAAATGGTCAAGTCCATGGGTCAAAAATCAGCCAGAGGGGTTAAGAGGCATCTCCAGCAAAGGGAGGGGAGGAGCAGCAAGGAAAGCACTGTTAACAAAGGTTGCTGAGTGGGTCCTGCTACGTGGCTGCAGTTAAGGCTAACACCTGTCTCCCTTACAATGAGATGTTTGTTTTGCCTTCACAAAAGACACTGGTAAATGACAACATGTCTGAAATCTGCAAGGATTTTGAACTTGTCGATCTGCTCAATAATTTCTTCCATATCCTGACACCTGAATCAAGACATAAGTTCTCATTTAAGTAACAAACTATTTTCTTTCACAATGAGGATATACCATCTCTGAATCTCAGATTTGCTCTATTTTTTTTCCTCCTGGCCTTTTGCCACCACAGAAAAACGTCTGATAGGCTGAGTTTTCACATCGCAGCTGTGATTATGTAGACACAGCCTCGGTAAATTCAATGGTGTGTTGCTGGCTGTTCAATAGCTGGTGAAATTAATGCCCAGGGAAGTGGGAAATGGGCCACTACAATCAAAATGTGGATTTGGAACTTGCTCTTCATTCTACCCCACCCTTACTCTTCCCTACACCCTGTCTTTGTGCTAGTGCCAGCTACGTGCCAGGCTACCAGTATTCTCTTCCTCCTCCCTCTCCCCTGGTAAGTAAACCAGCTCAAGAGAAGCCCCATTATCCTAGACTTGAAGATACATTGGGAATGGTGGGGACTGAGTTCATGATTCCTCACTCCCACCCCTACTCTGGAAGATGCTTGAGAGAAAGGACAGCAGGTGCCTTCAGGGGCCACTTTACCCAGCAAGAGAAGCTGACCACCTGGAGCTAGAGGATCTCAAAAGATCATCTAAGCCAGCTCCTATCTGTAGACAGACTAGCACAGGAGCCATCCAGGACCAACGGCAGCCTCTCCTTTTTATAAAGACCCCTGGCAGAGGGCTGCCAAGTTGTTCCAGTCTCACACCCCACTGTGTAGGTCATGCGTGGCTGCAGCAGCAGAAAGAGCACCATCCTGTAGGCCAGGGAAACAGAGTTTGCTAACCGGCTCTGCACCTGATCAGCTTGCCAAGTCCGTTTCCCTAGTTCACCACCTCCAACACAGGAAGAGTAAACAGGGTTCTGAGAGCTTCTGAAGATCTAAATCACTACAAACTTGTGAATCTCTTGTTTTCAAATCTTCAAATACAGTTTAGGGCAATTTGATTATAACAGAAAAAAAAATCTATTTTCAGGGCTGTCTCTGGCACAGATGTCTTAGCCGGAGGGAAACCCCCTGAAAGTGTATATTTTGCACATTTGTGGAGTCTGTGCATTTTGCTGGGAGAAAATGTAAACTTTCTATAGGTGTGTGACAACCACCTGACCCCCTTCCCAAAAAATAAAAAGAGGTTAAGAACTTACCTCTAGGTTGAGAATCTTAGGTGTAAGTCACCCTGAGTGACTTCCACCTTCCCCACCCCTGAATATTAAGTTATAATAGGATCAAGAGCAGGAGGCGAGAAGCCCAGGATGCAAGTTTGTGAACTGGAGTAAAAGAAGGTATCGGGCTTTACTTTTCAATCTCCAGCTGCCACTGCCCAGTGTTTTGCCGTATATCTGCTAGCCTACGGCCTCAGGAATCAACTGACTCTCTCTGAACCACTGTTTCTCATCTGTCAATGAAGAATGGTTATGCTTGTCTCAAAGAACTGTGAAGAGTAAGAGAAAATGAGTAAATGCATGGCTATCAGTAAGCGCTCAATTCATGGGAGTCCCTGCCCAGAACCAGTGGCTCAGGCTCCAAAATTTGCTACTCGAAATTTCAAAAGGTAACTCTATCTATAACACTGGTTCTATCCCCTACCTTGCCCCAGCGGGAAAAGTGTGACACAGTAGCTGAGTACCCAACTTTGAGAGAGACCCCACAGTTGAGTTCCATTCCCAGCAGCTCTCTTCCATGGTTTTGTGGACTTGGGACAACAGCTGAACTTTGCTGTAATTTGGTGTCCCATCCATGAAACAGAAATGATGAAAAGTATATTATTTCTCTCATAAGAGTCATGAGAAACTCCAAAAATAATTTAGCACACTATCTAGGACATAATAAATGTTGGATAAATGTGAACATAAAGTTCTTTGGCTCTCTTTCTTTTCTTTCTTTCTTCTCTCTCTCTCTTTCTTTCTTTCTTTTTCTTTCTTTCTTTCTTTCTTTCTTTCTTTCTTTGCCCATACTTTCTCTCCTAAGTATCATTCACCCACCTTTGAGAGTGTGTCCTGTGACAGAATGTCCAACATGGATATCAGATGGAAAGGAAAAAACTCAATAAATAACGAAGATCCTCTAGGTCCCTTCCCCAGGTCTCTGATCTCCCTCACCCCCCGTTCCCCAATAGCCAGCTAGCTTCCTCCCTCATTCCCTTCAGGTTTCCTCAAATACCACTTTAGTGACATCCCAAGCACCCACTTAACATTTCAAATCCACCCCACACACACCTCACTGCATTTCCCTCTCCTTACTTTATTTTCAGCCTAAATCTGTCATCACACTACACACCTCATCATTTGCTTATTTCATTTACTGTTTGTCTTCTGTCAGGAGAATGTACGCTCCTAGAGGGCAGAAGTCCGTCTATTTTGTTCAGTTGCTAAGTCCACAGCGCCTAGTGCCAAGGCAGAGAGTGGAGATTCAGTAGCCATTGGCTGAATAAATGAGTGAATGCCTGCATGAATGAAACGATGGAGAGAAGCCGGATTTTACTGGGGCCAAACAGTTTGCACGGGGCGGGGGAGCGAGATGAAGGATGGGGGCTGGCCTCAGACCCGACTCAAGTCCCTCCCACCTGCCTAACCCTAGAATTCTCTCTGCCTCTTTTAGATGCCAAACAAGTTGCCTATCCCGTTAAATCCGGGTCCTGACTCCGGGCGCCCCCTATTAGAGGTAAGCAGCCCCCAACCCACCTTTGACACGGAAGAGTGACTAGCGGGGAAAACAACCCCAGCGGGCCGCCTCGGGGAGGGTGACCCGCGATCTCCACGCCTAGGTCCCGCCCTCCCGGCCCCCCCCCCCCGGCCCCCGCAGAGGGCGCGCCCTGGGAGCGGCGGGGGGCGCGGTCGGCCTCCCGGCTGGCGCGAGCGGTGGCGTCGGGGCTGCGGGCGCCTGGGCTGGACCCGCATTGCCCCCTAGTGCCGCGAGGAGTCAGGGCGCCGGGCTCCCCCGCCTGATGTCACCGCCGTGCAGTCAGCCCAGAGGCGGCTCATTGAAAGCAGACCCTCAGCGCTTGCTGGGCGGAGGACGCGCCGCGGTCCGCAGACCCGCGCCAGCCGGGCACCCCGGGCGCCCCCAGCCCTGCCGCCCCCTCCTCCCCGCTGCTCCCCGGCGAGCCCGGCCCGGCGCGCCTGACGTGGACCATTAAACTTGGAGCTGCCGCCTCGTCCCCTCTCTCCTCCTCCTCCCTCTGACAGGCGGGCGAGCGAGCGGCTCGGTGCAGGCAGGAGACGTGCTGCCGGGCTGGGCTGCCCGGGGGAGATGACTCCTCGCCGGGAGGGCGCCTCTGGGAAGAAGACCAAGGGGGAAGCAAAGTTTCAGGGCAGCTGAGGAGCCTTCGCCGCAGCGCTTCCGAGCCCAATCATCCCCCTGGCTATGGAGGGCGGACTCTAAGATGAATCCCGACCTGGACACCGGCCACAACACATCAGCACCTGCCCACTGGGGAGAGTTGAAAAATGCCAACTTCACTGGCCCCAACCAGACCTCGAGCAACTCCACACTGCCCCAGCTGGACATCACCAGGGCCATCTCTGTGGGCCTGGTGCTGGGCGCCTTCATCCTCTTTGCCATCGTGGGCAACATCCTAGTCATCTTGTCTGTGGCCTGCAACCGGCACCTGCGGACGCCCACCAACTACTTCATCGTCAACCTGGCCATGGCCGACCTGCTGCTGAGCTTCACCGTCCTGCCCTTCTCGGCGGCCCTGGAGGTGCTGGGCTACTGGGTGCTGGGGCGGATCTTCTGTGACATTTGGGCGGCCGTGGATGTCCTGTGCTGCACAGCGTCCATTCTGAGCCTGTGCGCCATCTCCATCGATCGCTACATCGGGGTGCGCTACTCTCTGCAGTACCCCACGCTGGTCACCCGGAGGAAGGCCATCTTGGCGCTGCTCAGTGTCTGGGTCCTGTCCACCGTCATCTCCATCGGGCCTCTCCTTGGGTGGAAGGAGCCGGCGCCCAACGATGACAAGGAGTGCGGGGTCACCGAAGAACCTTTCTACGCCCTCTTCTCCTCCCTGGGCTCCTTCTACATCCCTCTGGCGGTCATTCTGGTCATGTACTGCCGTGTCTATATCGTGGCCAAGAGAACCACCAAGAACCTGGAGGCGGGAGTCATGAAGGAGATGTCCAACTCCAAGGAGCTGACCCTGAGGATCCACTCCAAGAACTTTCACGAGGACACCCTTAGCAGTACCAAGGCCAAGGGCCACAACCCCAGGAGTTCCATAGCTGTCAAACTTTTTAAGTTCTCCAGGGAAAAGAAAGCAGCCAAGACGCTGGGCATTGTGGTCGGTATGTTCATCTTGTGCTGGCTGCCCTTCTTCATCGCTCTGCCACTTGGTAAGTTGGGGACTAGTGGGAGGAGAACTGGGCATTTTTGGACCTTGGGTTTACTGATGAGCTTACTCTAAAGTTTTTTTTGCGAGTTTTGTTTCTTATGCAGTCTGTACGTGGTTAGAGATTGAATAATATTGTTTGCTCTGCAAAGGCTTTGCAGATTGGGGAGCTGGCTAAAAACCAACTCAGGTGTCAGTGGAACATACTAAGGTACTAGCCTCTAGAAATAGAACCACAGAAGGCAAATCTGGTATGGGGAATGACTCACTCAACAGCCTCAGTTTAATAATTAAAAAGGACACTGGGCTTGAATATCACAGCGGCGTTATTTCAGTAGTAATGATGTGTCGGCTAAGGCAGCGTCACTAATGCAGCATACAAAATAGTTTGTAGTTACTGCAGACGCGGCATTTGGGAAGCAGGGAGGCAGCTCATACGCAGAAAGCCAGCATTCATTCAGCATTTCCAGGGCTAGTGCAGAGGCCACGCTTCTCAAGAGCGTTGCAGAGGCTGCATTCTTCCCCTCCCCTCTTCACTGACAGCTATCACCCAAATGCACTACATCCATTATCCATTAATAAGAGCATTTTACAGCCACACAGCCCCAACCAGCCTTTAAGTTATTGAAAGCTTGAGATAGAAAGAGAAGATGACTAGAGGGTCACACATTTTTAGTTTTCACCCAAAAATATTTCTAACTCTGGTGATTTCTGGAATGCCCAGAATTAAATTACAGCTGTCCCTCACCTAAGCTGACAGACACCAAATCCCAGTGAGACGGAATTCAGTGTGCCCTTCCCCTCTTATGAAAACATGTTTGTCATCTTTTTCTTTGGTGGTCCTACTAACTGAATTGTTCAAAAGGCTACCTAATTTTTTCTAAGGAAGAAGCCAAGGTCTGGTTAGCAGGTAAACCTAAAGGGGGGCATCTGTCACATGCTGTCCACATGGCCTGGGAAACCCTTGTCCTTCCTCTGAGGCACTGATTTGCTTTGATTTTTTTCTCCTATCCCTGGGAGACACTACACAAAATGAATGGAGGGAGGTGATCATGACACAGTCATGTGCCATGATATCAGGAGAGGTAAGAGCTGCTACATGCCACAACCACATACGCCTGCAATCACACTGGGGTCTCAGGTTAGACCCAAATGTAACCAAATCCCTCAAGCAGCTATAAATTCTGAAGACACACTGCTTTCAAGAGAAAAAGGCAAATGGAAAGGAAGCTTCCATTTAAAAAGAAAGTTTCCATTTAAAAAGAAAGAAAAAAAGAAAAAGATTTTCAAAAGCCATCTAACCTATTCTCCATATCGTCTTTTCTAAGGCAGGCTTGCAGGCTGATGCCTTTCAGAAATATTTTCAGTGGTTAGTGTTGAGTGGAAAAGGGTTGAAAAAGTTCTGCTCCCCAGGCTTGATCACATACCATTGCAGGGAAGCTTGCTTTTCTTTCCCAAGGTCTCAGGTCCTTTTGCAGGCTTGTTGGGTTTTCAGTGAATGACAGTTCACACTGCATTGGGCCATTACAAAAATCATGGTTGTACATGCAGCTGATGGAGGTGACTTGGTGTCTTATTAGCCTCATGACCTTGGGCAAATGACCACTCCTGTATGAGCCTCAGTTTCTTCATCTACAAAATGGAGCTAATTCATATTTGCTCCATGGAGTTTGTACTAATGTATAGGAAGGACTTAGCACAGTATCTGTTATATAGCAGATGCTCAATGAAAGTTAGCTATGAGCAGTACAAACCAAACCCCAACCTCCCAGTGGGTATAACTGTGTCTTTTCCTCTTCTCTACTCATTTGCCAATCCCACACCTGTTACTAAAGTCTCAGAAGAGACCTGAGTCTTTCTCCTTTCTTCCTTCTGCCCCTGCCCTCCAGCCTGCAGAGGCTGTGACCAGAGCATGCTCAGGAAAAAGGCCCCAGCAGGATGCAGGAATGGTTCAAAGGTGCAGGCTTTGTCTTTAGGGGCAGGGGAAATAGCTCCAAACAGGTAAAGAGGCTTCCAGCATACTGAAATGGGAAGAACGCGGCTCTGGTGATCAAGAGCAACAGAGTTTCCATTTGAGTCTTGCCATCAATTAGCTCTGTGACCCTAGGATTATTACTTTGCTTCTCTAGGCTTCAGGTCTCACATCTCGAGAACAAGGGGGTTGAATTAGATGAAGGGATCTCAAACTTTGATAAGTATAAGAATCACCCGTGAAACGTGATAAACAATGGTAGCTGCCTGGGCTGAACCCCCACCGAATGGGATTTAGTAAGTCAGAAAGATCCCAGAAATCTGCAGGTGTATTTAGCCCACCAGGTGATTCTAAAGAGGGTATTCACAGACCAGGCTTTGAAAATCACTGGCCAGAAATCCTCTCAGTTACCTTCAGGCTCCAGCACCCTGGAAGCCAGGGTTTAAAATGCTGCAAATCTCAGACCTTTCCCAGCCACATGGTAGTATGCGATGATGTGGCTTTTCTCTGGGCCTTGCTCTTCAAGTCATCAAACCCACTCTCAGTTTCTTCTCACTCACATTACTCCCACCATCTCTCTCCTTTCTGTCTGTGCCTTTCTGAGACCTTGTCCCCCTAGCATCTCAGGTCCTGAGCTTCTACATAACAGAAAGTGAGAGGGTTTTGCCACCCTGATGCTATCTTGTTTCTCTTCTCCTTGCAATGAAAACTTTCTATCATGTGACGATCACCCAGAGATCTTCCAACGATTTGTCCCTGAGCAGACCCCATCAACATCCTTCTTCCCTGAAAACCCAATGGATAAGGTGAGGAATGTGGACTTAGGTTTGGGATGGGCTTCAAAAAGTACTCAAGAGCTTCAAACAAAGAAAGTACTTAATTACTGTTTTCTTAATGATTCAGGAAGAGTGTTCCAGCAACATAGAGGTGTGGGTTTCTACTTCCTCTGAGTTGAAATAACACCCAAGCAAAAGTAGCATGATATAGAACAATAACTTCTTTGGAATCTGAAGAAGGTTCCAAATTCTAAATTTTCCATCAAAACCTTTTCACTCATAAGGGGAGGACGCACATTTGGGGGAGGACTGTGTTTGTCAAAGGGAGAAGTGCAGGTAGGAGCAACTTCCAATTGGTGATAGACTTTCAGGTGCCAGGATGGCACGAGATTTCGTAGCTCTGTTTGTCTTCTCCGTGGGAGAGTAGGGTAGGGATCTCTCCTGGGAAGGAGGGAAAATAGCTGTGCCCCCTACAGGATCCTATTCAGGGGCCCCATTTGTTTTCCTTCATCTTTTATTTTTATTTCTGGGAGCAGGGTTGGGCTGCCTGCAGAGTGAGACCTCTTGTCTCCTCCTGTGCTCTCCCCACCTGGACACCCTCCCCCACGTCCTCCCCACCCATTCCCTGTGGCCTCAGACCAAGTTGGACCAGGGACCAGTGCTCACTTACTCAGGAGCAAGGATGGACTCCACCATACAAGGACCTCTTTATTTGGTGCTAGAATCAGGCCAGGAAGGGACAGGAAATAATTGGAAGACAATATAGCAGTATTTCTACTCCATAAGCCATTTGCAAGATGTCAGAGAATCTTCAGATGCCCAGCATTAGAACAAAGACTAACTTCCAGCCCACCTGGGGAAGGCCTGGTCAGGGTCTCAAGAAGTGGCTGAGCTATTGAGGATGTACGTTGTGGCAGTGAAGGAAAGAGGGGGATGCAGGGCCGGTGGCAGGAAGGGCTCAGCAGCCAACCAGTGGCTGGGCTTAGTGAGTTGTTTAGAAAACACTGGAACCTTGCCTTGCTCCAAATCTTGCTTCTGTCTTTTAAAATGCTGGAAGGCACCAGGAAGCCATTATTGAACTAACTGCTTTCCCCTCCAAATAAATGAAGGTCAATTTCAAAGAAACAGTTGTGCTCTCTATACTACTGGAACAAAATAGGAATTCCTCTCTCCATTGATTTGGTCCTTCATTCAAATGGGGGCTGACGAATTTCCACCTTCCACAAGCACAAGGGTCTCAGAGGTGACTCAAGACAGAGCCACCCCCCACAAATACACATTAATCTTCCAGCGCTGAGATTTCAAAACACAGGGATTTGAGTTGCCCACAGGAAATCAATTGGTTTGAGTACTTGGCAAGGGGGAAGTTTTTACACACGGGATTCCTTCCTAGAAGGGGGAAATCCAACTGAAGTAAAACACATTTGATCATGTATTAAATCACTAATAAAGACTTCCTAAAGCATCTACTACATGCCAGGCACTGTACCAGATACTGAGTTACCAAGCTAAAAACAAACCTGGCCCCTACCTGAAGGAGGCTTACAGCCTAGTGAGACTGTCATTAGTATTAGATACGTACCATGGGTACCAGACATTGTGCTAGGCCTCCTATAGACATTAGCTCATTAATCCTCCAGCCACCCCAACAGGCAAAAGTAACTGCTCCCTCTTCACGGATGAATGTACTGAAGCTCAGAGAGGTTTGACTTCTTGTCCAAGGTCGCACATCAAGTAAGCGATAGAGCCAAAAGATGAATCCAGGTCTGTCAGAACACGCCCATACCTGTTCCACCACACCAAGGAAATGTCTGGCCTTTGTGCCATTTGGTAGCAACCTGTTTTCATAGCAAATGTTCTCCAGGACACCCAGAACCACGCTGTCAAGAACTAGTAACGATGCTTCTGTTGCAAAAGCTGCCTTTCTTCCACTGCCTGCTCACTCCTGAGAAAATAACCAACCCATGACATGTCAGGGCAGGTCATCCATGTTCTAGTTCAGGGCTGGATGTTTTCCTGTACTGTGTATGACAAGGGTCTCTCAGGATTGGGCATCTCGTGTCACCCCGGCCAGAAAGAAAAGGGAAACTTGCTCTTCTAGGGACACAAGTTCACATCTTTAATCATTCTCTATTCACTGAACAAATATGTATCTATTAAGTGGCTACTATGTCCCACTTCAGGCATTATACTGAAGATATAGTGGTGAGCAAAATTGTTATATTTCATAGAATTTGGCTCTAGTAGGGAGCACAGATATATTGAAACACAAACAAGCATGAACAGAAATTGCAACAAGTGACTTGAAGAAAAGGAGTGAGATGCTGATGGAATTCTAAAACAGAGGTTAGTACATCACGGGTCCCTGAGGCAGTGACATTTGGCTAGAACCCTGAACAGTGTGGAGGAGCTAATTCAGGAAAGGGGTCTGATAGAGGAAGAAAGGTGTGGGCAGGAGGAGGGGAATGCTTGAAAGCCCTGAGGCAAGTGAGATGGGAGAACTAACAGGGCCCAGAGAAGAGAAGGGAGGCAGGTGCATGGCATGGCCAGAGGTGCGGGCAGGGGCCAGGCCATGCAGGGGTTTTTAGGTCACATTAAGGACTTCAGATTTACCTTCAGTGTATTGGCCACCACAGCAAGGCTTGAAGCAGATGAAAGATACTGTCTGAATCGTGTCTTTTAAAAGTGACTCCAGCCACTGTGTGGAGCATACACTTCAGACGAGACAGGTAGGAGGGTTTGCAGTGGCCGTAAGAGATGATGATGACCTCGACCAGGCTGGGGCAGTGGAGGTGGAGAAGCAGACAGCTCCAAGGACCTGGGGATGGGTTGGTGACGGCATGGGAGAGTCCGTGAGAGAGGAAATATGTTCAGAATGACCCTGGGGTTTCTAAGTAGATGGAGGTACCATTTGTTGAGGAGAGGAACAGAGTGGGAGGGAAGGGGAGGCTGAACACAGCAAACAGGATTCCTCCCAAGATTTCCCTCTGAACACACCATGCTAGGAACAATCCACCAGACACTCTCATGAGCTGAGCAGACAGAATGTCCAACCCAAAAGCCAGGGACTGTGAGCAACAGCAAACCTAGCTGCTCATCGGAAACATCTGGAGGAGGGGGCTGTTTCTAAAAGCATAGATCCTTGGGCCCCGTTGTAGATCTCTTGTATCAGATTCTGTCCTCGTAGTGCCAAGAATCTTAATTTTAACAAGTTTCCCTGGCGACTCTTAGGCAGCCAGCACAGCACAAGTCCTTTCCGTGCCTAGAAACCCCTAGAAAGCTTTGCAGAGCTGGCATTATCATCCCTGTCTTTACCCTAGTGAGGGAACTAGAGTTCAGAGAGGTTCAGTAACTTGCCCAAGATCACACAGTCAGTAAATGGTAGTCTATCAAACGTCACATTTGGCGCTCAGTAAACATTTATTATTCCTCTTGTTAGTACACTCCTCCAACATTTATCTGAGATCGGGCACCCAGAGTTTTTACTGGCTAATGGCAAATCAGAAAAAAAAGTTAGGAAAATGCTGTGTCCTTTTAAAAACTGAATGTATTTTGTATAAATGATTGTCTTTTTCTTCTAAAGACTGTGTCTTTTCTATTTGGGGACACTGAAATAGCACTTCTTTGATGGAACGATGGTAATAAGTAGTGGTGATTGTGTGTGTGTGTGTGTGTGTGTGTGTGTGTGTGTGTGTGTGTGTGTGATATCCTACTTGGCAAAATAAAACATTAGCACCCTATGTCAGTCCCTTTCAGAAATTTGTTTTCAAACTTTACTGAGTCTCCTAAAATCTTGGAATCACAGAAGATGCCATAGAGGCTAGGCACAACAAATATATGTAAAGAAAAAGGGAGGGAGAAAGGAAAGAAGTGAGGGCAAGAAAGAAGGAAGGAGGGCTGGGTGAATGGGTCAGCCTCAGCTTTGCTGTCAGATTCGGTGGTCTGGGGCAGAGGGGCAGGGAGGGGAAGAATGATGTGTGAAGAGCTATGCCTGTCAGGTTCGACAGGATAACAGGGCCAGTGGTGGAGGCACCCACCCCTGCTGGAGCAAAACAGCCCACAGAAATGCCAGCAGGTGAACGTGTGGCTGCAGTGCCACCTCGGATGGGCCTATTAAGATGTTATGCAGGAAACGCCTTTACCTGAGTGTGTGTGTGACTAGTAAAAATAACTGATGTCCACTGGGCAGAACAGGGAAATTGCTTTCTACCATATCTGCTGGATGTCTCTGCAGTCACTGTGCTTCCTAGCCACATTTGATCATAGTAATGCTAATAGCTACCATTTATTAGGTCTCATCCAGTGCCAGGCTTACTGTGCTCTCCATGCTGGGTGGGGGTCCTTTCTCTGCATTCATTCACTTATACCTGTCCACAGGATTATGAAGTAGGCACTGGTATTGTCCCCAGTGTACAGATGAGGAAACAGAAGCTCAGAGAGATTGAGTGATTTGCCTTAGGATACCCAGCAGATCATTGACAGAACACGGATTCGAATGCAGGCAGTCAGATGGGTTTGTCTCTGGAGCTCTCCTGGAGGTGGGGCTCTAAGCCTGATTTAAGCAAGTGCAGGAAGAAACTGGGAAAGCCATCGTTTATTCTGAGAAGGAGGAAGGAAAAAGCATGTGGCTGCCTGTCATTCAGCAACCAAGAGGCACCGTATCCTGAAGAGACTGTAAAGAAGATAAAAATAATTGGGTCTTTTCTCTAGCAAGATAAGTCCAAATTTCTCTTTTATTATTGATGCTTTAGAAGACTTTTTTGAGCTTCACAATTTATTATTGGTAATGTCACATACATTTTTAAGATTTTTATCAAATTTGGAGAAAAACATAAAATTTAGAGGATTTTTTTACAGTTTAGTTTCTGGCTGCATAGGTTTCAGACCTGGATTCACCACCATCCACCCACCTACATGTGGGGCCAGCACCATGGGGACACTCTTCCATCATGAGTCAGCCTCTGGTCCTACTTCTTGATGCCACAAGGTCAGATGAGTTGGCATCATGGGCAAGACAGTATTTCTAGAAGCTGCTTTTTCACTTTGTAGTTACTGTGGCTAGTGGTGACCTAGCTATACAAAAAGAAAAGACTGTAAACCACATACGTATATTCAACAGAACACAAAATCTATCTTAAATCAACTCTTAGCTGGTTCCCAAAATGCCCATGGCTCCTACATTACCACCTACATAAGGGGAAATAGGAATAATATTTAAATAAGGGGAATAACTAATTGAATTAACAAACCCTACTTCTGAAAACTTTGAGTGGCCATGGGGGTGAGGGGCCTTGCTAAGGCCCCTGCTCAGGCCTTGTAGGGTCCCATGAGGAGAGAAGCCCTAAGGCTACTCTGCTTAGGGCTCTCTCCAGCAACCTGTCAACTGTTCTTTCTCCTCTACCTACTGTGGATGTCTTGAAGCAGTGATCAAATTCTGCCTAACAGGGGTGATCACACAAGTTGAATGAATGAACGAATGAGTAGAACAGAGTCCGGCAGAAGAACTAAGAGTGCACTCAATTGTAGTAGAATTATTGGGCACTTCCCAAATACACTTTGCATTTTCCATTTTCTGTGCATTTATTCCCTCTCTCACTGGTGTGTTTCTCATACTCTCTGAATATCCAATTCGTGCTCATCTGTAAACATGCAGTTCTGTTGACACCTTCCTCACGAAGTCTTCCTGGATCCCACCCTTTTCCCTATTAGCAATCACTCCCTTTATCCCTGGTTTGTGGTGCTTGTCACATTTCTCTCCGGGGATAAAGGCTGATGTGCACAGCTTTTGCAGCACTGCCAGGCTGCAAACCTTTGCTGGGTCCAAGTTCAAACTGTCTTCTTGTCCTTCATGCCCAGGGATGTGTACATAGTAGACTCAATAAAAATAGCAATGACCAATAGGATTCATACAGCGTGTGCCAGACTTCTTCTACCATTTGAACCTCCCATGGCCCATCAGATAGGTATTCATGCTTTGCCCATTTTATAAATAAGGAAATGGGGCTGGGCACAGTGGCTCAACCCTGTAATCCCAGCACTTTGGAAGGCTGAGGTGGGCCGATCATCTGAGGTCAGGAGTTCGAGGCCAGCCTGGCCAAGATGGTGAAACCCTGTCTTTACTAAAACTACAAAAAATAGTCAGGTCTAATAGCAGACATCTGTAATCCCAGCTACTCCAGAGGCTGAGGAAGGAGAATCACTTGAACCAGGGAGGCGGAGGTTGCAGTTAGCCAAAATTGCACCACTGCACTCCAGCCTGGGCAACAGAGCAAGACTCTGTCTCAAAAAAAGTAAATTAAATTAAAATAATAAGTAAACAAATAAGGAAATGAGCTTAGAGGGGTTAAGAGGCTTGTTTCATTCCTTGAAACTACCACAAGCTCCTTACAAAGAGACTGTCATTGACTGGTCTTCTAAAACCAAGATGCCCATCTGGGCCTGGTCATGAAGCCAGTGAAGAAAGATTGGCTTGGTGAATACAAGTGTGGACACAGGTAGGATCTTGAAAATGGAGGACCTCTTCATTCTTTATTAAAAGGCTGCCATTCCACCTGCCTCTGGGGGAAATCATCCCATTGCCAATTGGTCCCATATTCCCTCACCCTACTAGCCCTGGTCACCTGCCTCTCACCTCTGAGAGGGATAGGGTCAGAGGTGATCCCTGCAGAAGCAGGAAAAGAAGAAAGCATTCCAGTGACTTTATAGCAGAGCTAGATAGAGACTGCTAAAGGCCTAAGGTATTGAAAAGGGAAGAATAAAATTATACATTAAAACATGTGTACACACAGACATGTATGCATAAAGCCCTAAAATAAATGTAAGGAAGGCCAACAGTATTCCGATTCTTTCCTCAGAGATAACTTTTATTTCTTTAATATCAGATTATTTCACCAAAAATACAGATGCCCCAGCTTTCAAGTGATCTGAAGATACACTGGGTCTTTCTGTTGAATAATGTGTCACTGTTCTCTAATGGGGCGATCATATGTCCCATTTCACTGAGATGGTCTCCTTTCATGCCTATTATCAAAACATAATTATAATTATTATAATAACCTCTTCTTATTCTCAAAAGGGTCTCAATTTGAACAATAAAATGTCTCCCTATGTTAAAACCTGGAATAAGAGTGTTTATAGTGGGGACATCCAATAGTAACCCAGGTTTATGCCAGAGCCTGAGATGGGGAGGAAAGAGAAACTGGCACTAACAGCCTCAACAGTCCAGAGAAAGATTCATGATGAGAGAGCAAAGCCATCATCCATTTAAGAAGGAAAAACACAACTTAACGTGTGCGTGTTTTGTGGGAAGCAGGAGCTTTGTAAATGAGGGTTTGAAATTTTTAAATAAAGTGTTTATTTATTTTACTTGTCCTGATGACATGAGTGAGTGGCTGAGCTGGGATTTCAATCTGTGGCTGGCCAGCCCGAAATACTTAGGGAATAAATGACTAAATGGAGGAATGGATCAATTTCAGCACAAGCTAAAAGGTGCTATCTGAATGACGGGTGTCTCCAGAACGCAGAGAAGACTGAAAGAAGACTGAGCTGAAATAAGATTTGGGGGAGGAGAAGAAAAGGGAGCTGTGTTTTAAGGACTTGGAAGGCTGGAATCAGTGCGCGGGAGGGCCATCTTCACCCCACCCACCATCACTCCTCCTGGCATGACAGCACATGAGTCAGCTTAGTATACAGTTGAATCTGTCCTCACTGGCAGGCTCTGCTCTTAGGGCTCTATTAACAGCACACTCCTGGCCACCCCCGCCTGCAGCTCATCTGAGCCCCCTTTGAACACTCAAGTGCCCCTCTCTGGTGCGAGTGCAGGAATGGCGCTATAAAAGTTGCACCAATGAGCAATTCAGTTCAAAATGTTCAGAAACAGAATGTTCTAGCACATGCAAGTGGCCCATTCCTCACAGAGCCCCATTTAACTTTTTCCAGGGGTGTCTGCCCACAACGTCTTGCTCCCCTCTAAGCTTTCTCTCTCCCGCTGGGATGAAATTGGGGCTCGGTTTTGCACACTTTTTGAAATTCTTCAAGACAGAATTTCCTGCCAGGCTAATGTGCATTGCTTAGAGGCCGAGGTTAGCACCCTGGCTATGCCCCAAAAGGAGGTTAAAATGGGACCAAGGGCAAGCCGGGCTCACTGTCATTCATAGGAGTCAGCCCCAGGGCTCACACCACAGGGCCGGGCGGAGATCCAGGCAGGCAGCTGGTTGGGGAGGAGGAGGATCCACCAACTGGAACAGCAACAAAAAATTACATCTCCGATTCATATATTCAGGCCATTAATCAGCCCCTGGCATCAAGAGGAAGCGATAGGGTCTCTCCTCCCAGCTTCTAGGGACACTCCCCACAGCGCGCATTTGTGATTCTTTGTCCCCAGCGCTTTAGCATTTACCTTAACATAAAGGTTCCTGGGCTTCACTGTTTCGTGGACCCCTTTGGCAATCTGATGCAGCCCGTTCTCAAAGTCGACACATCAAATAAGAGACACACAATTTCAAAGAAAAGCAATTATATTGAAATACATTTATAAGGTTGAAAAAACAAATTTATTATAGAGTAAAAAACGTCCTTTAAAATATTAAACAAGCTCTAGCAGCAAGTCAAATAGATAACTACTATAATTTTGAAGTACTGACAAGTAGAACTATTTCAAGATATCTGCAACAAATGTAATGTGATATCACAAATCTAATTTCTATTGGTGACAAATCCTGCTGACTCTAGTGTGGCTGCTTGCCTACATTCCTATCAAAGAAAATGCAAAGTTTCAGCCAAAGGTTAGTTTGGGGTTGTTTTTGTTTTTTGGTTTTTAAAAAAAAAAAAATACAGTTTTTTTCTCATCCGAATTCATGGACCCCCTAACTCCAGAATAAGAACCCTGCCTTGGAACATTACAAAGGTATACTTCAGGATATAAGATTTTCTATACTTTTTTTCTTTACAATATTTTGTAAAGAATGCCTGTTTTTAGACGTAGGACCAAGGGAACTTGGACCAGGCCATAATGCCTTGTAACTATTTTGCATGATTACTTGTAGCAATTTTTAAAAATCAACTAGTTTATTTTTAAATGATGCATAGATTCTTATTCAAATCAGAAAAAAAAAATGAAAAAATTCTTCTGCTCTTACCTACCCCATGTTCAAATCCAACATGCTGTTTTCTTTCCCTGGAAGTAAACATTGTTACCAGATTGCGTATGCTCTCCAAAACATATTTATTTGTAAGCATGCATATCCATATGTGTATGTGTATATGTCTGAGTGTGTATGCATGTAGAATGTGTGTGTTTTCACTGTGTTTATTTTGATTCATGGTGTCATTTTAGAAACACTTCACTGAAGGTTTCGTTTTTCACTCAACAGCACGGCATATCTTAGACATTGTTCTATGTCAGAACGCATCGTTACTGCTGCTTTTCATGGCCACATAATAATCCATTTTATGGAGTGTCCTATTTTACTTATCAATTTCCCAGTTGATTGACATTTAGGTTCATTTCGGTCTTTTACTACAATGTTGTAATGAATACTCTTGTATATACATCTGTGTGCACATATTCAGTATTAATTCCTAGAAATGAAGTTGCTGGGGCAAGGAGGATTTGGTATTTTAGGTTTAACCTGATTATGTGTAATAAGAAATTTAAAATATAGTAAAATGTAAAGTGGTGTTAAAACAAATAGGTTAGGCCAGACACAGTGGTTAGCACCTGTAATCCCAGCACTTTGGGAGGCTGAGGCAGGCAGATCACCTGAGGTCAGGAGTTTGAGATCAGCCTGGTCAACATGACGAAACCCATCTCTACTGAAAATATAAAAATTAGCTGGAGAATCATTTGGACCCGAAAGGTGGAGGTTGCAGTGAGCTGAGATTATGCCACTGCACTCCAGCCTGGACAACAGGTAAGAATCTGTCTCAAAAAAAAAAAAAAAAAAAAAAATAGGTTAGATCTATACTAACTAATCTATTAGGAGAGTTGTTCAAGGTATCTAAGTAAAAAAGGTAAGTCATAGAGTTTTGTCTAATCCCATTTTTGAAAGCTATTAGTTTAGTTACCTCAAGGGGTAGATTGGAGTGAGGAGGAGTAGATTATTAGCTTTTTCACAACCTCTGAATTATTTCACATGTTGCAATGAGCAAATACTCTATGATTAAGAACATCAAATTAAGAAAATGTGACAGAATACAAATTGGGTTTCAATAGAATTATAGTGGGGACAATTAAATATTTTTATGATTTCAGAAGAAAAACTATCAATCGTAAAAAAAGAAAAGATTGTTGTTCTTAGTCATTTTCAATCTAATTTAACATATATATGTTAATTTCAATCTAATTTAATATATCTATTTTAAATATATTGTATATATTTAATATATTATTATAAATATATATAATTTAACATACTATATATATAAATGTATATATATCCTGCTCTGTGATTACGAGCCCTGGAACACTTAGAAATTGCTTTGGCCCATGCTGGGAGCAGTGACTCACGCCTGTAATGCCAGCACTTTGGGAGGCTGACGCAGGAGGATCACTTGAGCCCAGGAGTTCAAGACCAGTCTGGGCAACATAGGGAGACCCCCATGTCTACAAATAAAAAATAAAAATTAGCCTTGTGTGGTAGCACGTGCTTGTAATCCCAGCTACTTGGGAGGCTGAGTGGGGAGGATCCCTTGAGCTCAGGAAGTCAACGGTGCCATGAGCCATAACCACACACCACTGCACTCCAGCCTGTACAGCAGACTAAGACCCCAGCTCAAAAAAAAAAAAAAAAAAAAAAAGACAGAAAGAAATGACTTCAGCCCCTTCCTCTACTGGTTACAGCCCTGCTCATTCCCCTAGTTCAAAATCATGCCGTCAAGTTCGTGATTTTTTAATTTTTTCAAAATGAGAAGAATTTTCTCTTTCTTGGTAGCAAAAACTAATTTATACAAAAGAAAGGAAAAGTCATCCATAATCATATCACCTGCCTTAGTCCATTCAGGCTGCTATACCTTCAGCTGGGTAATTTATAAAATACGACAGAATTTATTGCTCACAATTCTGGAGGCTGGGAAGTCTAAGATCGAGGGGCAGGCACATTCAGTATCTGGCACATTCAGTGTCCTCACATCCTCACATGGCAGAAGGGGCAAAGAGGCTCTCGAATGCCTCTTTTATAAGTGCACCAATCCCATTCATGAGAGTTCTGCCCTCGTGACCTACTCACCTTCCACATGCCCCACTTACCAATACCACTGCACTGGGGGTTAAGTTTCAACATATTAATTTTGGGAGACACAAACATTCAGACCATAGCACCATCGATATAACCATGTTTAATATTTGCCTATGTAACTTTCCAGAATTTTCTGCGTGTGCTGTTATGTGTATTAACACAAATTGGAGGACCCAGTGCTTTTTTCACTAATCAGTGAGTCATGCTGGCTGATTTCTTATCATATCAATAAATATGAGTCTTTTCATTTTTTTGTTTTTCCTTTCCTTTTTTTTAAAAAAAAAAGAAAAAAAGAAAGGGTATCACTCTGTCCTCCAGGCTAGAGTGCAGTGACACAATCATAGCTCATTGCAGTCTTGAACTCTTGGACCCAACCAGTCCCCTACTTCATCCTCCCAAGTAGCAGGGACCACAGGTGCGCACCACCACACCCAACTAATTTATAAATTTTTCTGTCCAAATGGCGTCTCCTCAAGTTGCCCAGGCTGGTCTCAAACTCCTGGTTTCAAGCCGTCATCCCACCTCAGCCTCCCAGAGTGATGGGATTACAGGCATGAGCCATCATGCTCAGCCTTTCCTATCTTTTTAATGCGCACTGAATTCCATAATGGAAGGTATCGTAATGTACTTAACCAATCCAGTTATGTAAACAAGTCATTTATACCAATAGATATGACACACACAAGGTATCACATTTACAAGGCACAAATGTGGAGTGAAAAGTCTGTCTCTCACTGGCTTGGCCCCAGTCATCCAATTCCCCTCCATTGAACAGGAGGCAACTACTGTTACCAGTTTCTTATATATCTTTCCAGATATATTCTATGCATATATAAATATGTTTATATGATCTTTTTAATGGAAATAACATAAACACTAGTCTACATTTTGCTTTTTTCTGAACAATGTATCTTGAAGGTCTTCCCATTTCAATGTAAACAGAGTAGCTTCATTCTTAATAGCTGCATAGTACTTCTTTTTTTTCAAATAGATCTCCATGGAAAAACACTGTAGGTTATTTTAAATTTTTGTTGCTACAAAATAATATTCCTATACATCACCAATTTCCATGAGTAAATATATCTGTAAAATCTTGTAAGTGGACTATTCTGAGTAAATGTTTTCATGTTTATAAATATTGCCAGATTGTCTTCCATAGAGATTATATCAATTTACATTTCAATTTGAGGGTGCCCACACATTCACTAAGAGCTGTTATCA
Organism: Sapajus apella; assembly: GCF_009761245.1. Taxonomy (NCBI): domain Eukaryota; kingdom Metazoa; phylum Chordata; class Mammalia; order Primates; family Cebidae; genus Sapajus; species Sapajus apella. The sequence continues at coordinate 221,799 of NW_022437050.1, read as the reverse complement.
AACTTTTGGATTTTTGTCAACTTGACAGGTGGAATTTTTGTGAATGAGGTTAAGCATCTTTTTATATGTTTAAAATAATCCATTCCCTCTTGATGTGCAATTTGTTTTCAGTTTTTAGCTGTGATAAATATTGTGATACACACATTTTTTTCCTTAATATCTTTAGGGCAGTTGCCCTTTAGGATTTCGTTTGGATAAAGTCCACTTTGAATGGTTAGATCAAAAGGCAGACTCCTGGAAAGGCCTCAGATGTATATTGTCAAATTACCCTCTGGGAATAGTGTAGCAATTTGCACATCCACAACGTGTGTTTCAACATTGATGAAGAAGCCAGTTTTTCTGCCGATAGCTTCTCACTGCCTGAGGCACAAGAAGTTTCAGGCATCTACATGACTTCCTCTAAAGGTGATAAGATGTCCTGAAAGCTTCAAATCCTTCCAGCTAATTTGGTGTCAGCTTCCCTGAGTTCAGGGCTAGCTAGCTGCCCTCTTGGGATGCAACACCCATCCATCAGAGAAGCCAGAGGAGACAGCCTCAGAACGTGCGTATTTTATCCAGGAGCTGAGAACAAAAAGCAGTCAGCCATGATGTGTAAACCAATTTGATCTTTCACACGTGGTGGGCTGCCAGGCCCACCACGTCCACATCAGTAGTTTGAGGCTCCAGGACTGATGTTCCAATTTAAAACCATAAAAAAATAAAACACTGTTGCCATCCCCAGGAAAACAATCCAGTTGGAGGCACTCACAGGATGAGTTAATAAGGAAGAATTCCTCTAGGCATCCAAGCTCATCCCCACCCCACTGTGGGGCCTGTGTGGATAAGGGAATGCAGTGGACAGCCTACATTTAGATCAGGGCACAGCAAATGCACCACATTTTCATTGCAAAATTCGGATTGGCCCTGGAAGATGCCAGACTCACGAACTGAAAACTCAACTGAGCACCGCTCAAGAAGCAAGAAGCTGGCCGCTTGGGCAGATTCTGCCAGGGAAGGAGGTCTTTTGAGAGGGAGCCAATGGGCTCCAGTCAGGGGCGTAATTTAATCCTACCCTTGAACTGCTGATCTACAGGGAGAAGCTGGGTTATCTTCAGACTGTACTAAATCTAGACGTGTTGGAACCAGCAACTAGGACAAGGCAGGGATGGGGTGAACTTTGACCCACTTGCCACAGGGTTGGGAAATCAAGGGAATGCCACTAAGCCAGAGGCCTAGTGATTTCCAGAATCTGACCAGGAAAGCCCTTCCTGCTACCTGCCTCTATCACCGCCATCCTACCCCCTCATCTTGAGGAAGAGGGCTGGCACCTTCCCTTCTCTGGGACACCTTGGTAACTCTTCCTGACTCCTGCTTGAGCGGCAGCTTGCTGTACTAGAAAGAACAGAAACTTGAAGGTCAGGTCTGGTGGCTCACTCCTGTACTTCCAGCACTTTGGGAGTCCCAGGTGGGCAGATCACTTGAGGTCAGGAGTTTGAAACCAGCCTGGCCAACATGGTGAAACCCTATCTCTACTAAAAACACAAAAATTAGCCCGGTGTGGTGGCGGGCACATGTAATCCCAGCCACTCAGGGGGCTGAGGCAAAAGAATTGCCTCAACCCAGGAGGTGGAGGTTGTAGTAAGCCAAGATCACACCACTGCACTCTAGTCTAAGAAACAGAGCAAGACTCCATCTAAAAAAAAAAAGAACAGGGACATTGAAATCTGACATATCTGTCTGGCTCTGCTGCTCAGCTTGCTAAGCCTCAGTTAACTCATCTGTAAAACGAGACTGAAATCATCAACCTCAAAGAATTGCAGTGAGGAATAAATGAGAAATGGATGAAAAGAACTCAGCTGGGTGCCAAACACTGGTAAATATTTCATGAACATCAGCTATTAATGTACATGAAGCCAGAGGAGATATTTAAGTACCTGTTACCTCATGACAAATTCTATGAATGGGCTATGTGTTTTGAGGAAACAAAAATCAGACAGGTTTCTTCTCACTGAATAGTTGGGGAAATCCTCTATTAAAAAAAGGCAAAAGAGGAAAAAAACTAAAGTTTTTTTAGAGGGCCAGGTATGATGGTCACACAGTTCAAAAACATCAGATGGCTTTACCTAACATTTATGGTCATGTTTCTCTCTTTTTAAAACTGTTTCAATATTTAGATTTGTCATATTTTAGTCATTCCAAAAAGTACAAAAAGTAATTTGGGACACCCATGAGTCCTCCACCAAATTTAACATGTTGCTGAATTTACTATACTTCTTTTAAGAAATAAAAATATTACAAATACATCTAAAAGGCCTCGCACCCCTCATCTCATTCACCTCTCTCCTTCCTGAAAGCAATTACCACATTGTCTGTGACCGAGTGGACTTTGCTCTGTGTGTGTGTGTGTGTGTGTGTGTGTATATATATATATATTTTTTTTTTTTTGAGATAGGGTCTTGCTCTGTCACCCAGACTGGAGAACCGTGGCATGATCTCAGCTCACTGCAACCTCCACCTCCCGCGTATAAGCGATTCTCGGGCCTCAGCCTCCCTAGCAGCTAGGATTACAGGGACGCACCACCACACCTGGATAATTTTTGTATTTTTAGTAGAGACAGGGTTTTGCCATGTTGGCCAGGCTGGTCTCGAAATCCTGATCTCAAGTGACCCACTCACCTCAGCCTATCATCTCCCAAAGTGCTGAGATTATAGGCATGAAGCACGCGCCTAGCCTCTTCTATTCATTCTTTTTTTTTTTTTTTTTTTTTTTTTTTGAGACGGAGTTTCACTCTTGTTACCCAGGCTGGAGTGCAATGGCGCGATCTCGGCTCACTGCAACCTCCGTCTCCTGGGTTCAGGCAATTCTCCTGCCTCAGCCTCCTGAGTAGCTGGGATTACAGGCACGCGCCACCATGCCAGCTAATTTTTTGTATTTTTAGTAGAGACGGGGTTTCACCATGTTGACCAGGATGGTCTCGATCTCTTGACCTCGTGATCCACCCGCCTCGGCCTCCCAAAGTGCTGTGATTACAGGCTTGAGCCACCGCGCCCGGCCTTCTATTCATTCTTAAATGTGTACTCTAAGAAGCAAGAATGGTAGTCAAAACTGAGGCTCCGGACTGTCAGTCCTGGGTTCAAACTCCACTCCTGCTTCTTTACTACTTCTATGGCCTGTGGTAAATTTCTCAACTCTCCGATCCTCTTTTCTCCCGTCTCTAAAATAAAATAAATAACAGCTAATTTCATTGGGTGTTGCAAAGATGAAATAAGATTATTCATGTAAATCAGTAGTTCTCAACCAAGAGCAATTTTTCCCCAGGGGACGTTTAGCAATGTTAGGAGACATTTTTGCTTGTCACGCTGAGGGTGCTACTGGCATGAACTGAGAAAGGCCAGGTATGCTGCTAAATACCCTACAGTGCAAAGGAGAGCTCCCACAACAAAGAATTACCCAGCCCAAGATGTCAATCATTGCTGAAGTGGAGAAAACCTGACATCAAGCATGCTGTCACTTTATAAGGGCTCAATAAACACTTGTTCAGTAAACACAATAACATAAATTATTATAATTTGTTCTTTGAAAGCTGTTGTGTTAAACAATTTTACATAAATTATCTCACTGGTATCCAGTTAGTTGCCCCTTCTTGATAAAAAGAATGATGGACAGCAAGCACAGTTTTTTCTGTATGTCTGAGAATGTCTATACCATTTGTTACATCAAAATGATAAGCCTATTAAAAATGTAAACTTTCAGACTGATAGATTAATCAGAAATTGCTACTTGGAGCCTAACTTCTCTTTGCTCTCGGTGAAAACCAAATTGTATCAGTGCTTTCAGCCACAAAATTAGTTCATTCAAACCACAAAACAAAATTAAAAATCCCTTCAACCTAAGCAGGCCCAGGGACTGGCGTGGCTATGAATAAATAAATAAGGTGTTGAAATTATGACAACATTTTTGGCCCCTGTGCACAAAGACTGGCTCTCAAGGACTCAAGACACCACAGAGACAGGGTAGAAATTGAGGAATAGGAAAACAGCCAGAGCTCTGCTTCTCTGACTCACCCCAGGCTCAGGTGGACTTGGAGCACTCCGTCCTGCAGCTGCTTGCCTGTGTTGTCAGAGAACATCCACCGCGAGTGGCCTTATCCAGCGGGTCTTCAAGTGGGGTCCTCAGCCCAGCAGCATCGACATCACCCGGAAACCTGTTATAGATGACAGTTCCTAGACCCCAACCCAGAACAAGTGAATCAGAAACTGGAGGTACAGCTTAAGCAGTCTGGGTTTTCCCAAGCCCTCTGGGTACTAGAGGCAGGCACTGGGCTAGGTATGTTCACATATATTATCTCATTTAATTCTTTTCACCGCCTTGATATGAATGTATTATCACTGACTTGCAGTTGAGAAACAGGAGCACAAAGAGGTTGAGTCAGCTTCAAAGTCACACAGCGAGTAAGAGGAAAAGCCTAGGAGAGCACTGACATGTCAGAAGTTTTGGCCTCCAGTGGAGCAGTGTCATGAATCTGGGGGTTAACAACTTCAGAGGACTGCACACTTAAGTTTAAGAAATACCAGCCTAATAAGAACATACCCGGCTAGGCACAGTGGCTCACATCTGTCATCCCAGCACTTTGGGAGGCTGAGGCCGGTGGATCAAGAGGTCAGGAGATTGAGACCATCCTGGTCAACATGGTGAAACCCCGTCTCTACTAAAAATACAAGAATTAGCTGGGCATGGTGGCGCAGCCCGTGGTCCGAGCTACTCGGGAGGCTGAGGCAGGAGAATTGCTTGAACCCAGGAGGTGAAGGTTGCGGTGAGCTGAGTTCGTGCCATTGCATTCCAGCCTGGGTAGCAGGAGTGAAACTCTGTCTCAAAAAAAAAAAAAAAGAACGGACCCTACATTTCCTGTGTGCATGTTTCCGGTTTCCCCACCATTGCCACAAAGCACTCCAACACCAGCTCAGATGCGGAGGAAGCCCTGCTCACTGGCACTTGCCTGGTGTCGGATGCTTGCCACATACTCTACAACTTCCAGAAGATTATGAGGAAGCTGCTATTATTTCCTTTCCAGATGAAAAAAACACAGCTTAGGGAGAGTAAACAATTTGTCCAGGGTCATACCTGCACAAAAAGGCTGGAACCAGGATGTGACTCTCAGTCTGCCTCAGGCCAGATCCTAGCCTCTTAATGATGACATCATACGTGACATCACACTGCCCACTGAGAATGAAAAGAAACAGATCACAAAGATCAGCAGCACTCAGGCCAAATTGTGAGCCCTATCAAGCTTGTCTTTAGTGACCCTCAGTCACCGATCCTGGGGTTCACCTGGCTTCAGGCAATCCTCTGAAGTTGTTAATCCCCAGGTTCATTACACTGCCTCACTGGAGGCCAAAGCTTCCCACACTTCAGTGCTCACCTAGGCTTTTCCTCTTACTCGCTGTGTGACTTTGAAGCTGACTCAACCTCTCTGTGCTCCTGTTTCTCAACTGCAAGTCAGTGATAATAATACATTCATATCAAGGTTGTTAAAAGAATTAAATGAGGTAATATATGCAAACATATCTCGCCCAGTGCCTGTTGCACCGTAGAAACTAATTACCTCCTCTTTCATCCTCCTCTACACACCAGCCACTATCAAAACTACTCCATCCAGAATCCATTCTGTTGAAATCTCTTGTACTGACCAATTAGCTAATATGATGAGCTAATCCTCAGGTGTTAATTCATAATAATGGTTTTCTGCATCTGTCTGGCAAATGGCATCTACATTTCAACCAGGGGCCCTTGTTCTCAAAGTCTTGCAGCCATGGAGTGGTTAATGATGGAAACGTTAGGGAATATGGAAGACCACTGGGGAGAGATCTCCCAGCCTTTCTCCACCCCTCATATCACTCCATTATCCTATCATTAGGATAAGTGGATGGGGAATCCCAGAGAATGGATAATGCGACTGAAACAGAAGATATGCCTTCAAGGCTGCACCTGGTTCAAAGAGGAAACATGAACTACAGGCATCTGAATCTCAGAATACATGTGAACAATGCAAAAAAAGAAGTGAAATCAAAGACTAATGGGCCATTTGCCAACATTTAATACAATTGCTTAGGATTTGGGTAGTTGAATGTAATAAAGCTTCATTAAAAAGTAGTTATAACAACTAATAACACCCTAATTAAATTAGCTTTCACTGGGCAAGCTGCTTTCAAGGTCCTAATTAGGTTATTTGCAGCCATTGGCCTAGCCCGAAAACCAAAGAAGACTCTTAAGTCCTCAGTGATGCCTAGAAAATTCAGTCTCTAAATGCTAAGAGATTATCCAAATTTGTGGGCAGCCAGTCCGAAACTATATTTGTAGTATGCGACCAGAGTGAAATCCCTTAATAGGTCCCACCACTCTTAGAAACCAGACAATTTTAAAGATGGAAAGGGTGCGCAAAGGTAGAAACGCCAAGGATTTCATTTTACAGATAAGGAAACTGAAGCCATGTGAGAATCGATTAAGTCCAAGTTCCCTCAGCAAGGAGCAGAGTCCCCAGCCCCTCTAATCTTCTTCCATTGTGATCTGGAATAAACATAGAACTCAGAGTTTTCATTTGAGAAGGAAGAGGGAAACAAAGAAGGCTGGGTTCTCAAAGGCTCCTTTCTTTGAAGGGGTGTGTGTGTGTGTGTGTGTGTGTGTGTGTGTATGGTGTATGTGATGCCCTGAAGATAGTTCAGCCCAAGGTAAATTGCTGACCTGCTTACAAACTAACTGTCTTTGCTTTGCTGCCACAAAGATCTTCCCAGAGCACAGATCCAGCCAAGCTGGTACCCTGCTGAATTAACCCAGGGTGACTTCTGAACTTCTGAGTGTGACAGAAAAGACTCTTCATAATAGGAGTCTAATGTACCCTACCTCCCAAGATAGGGCTTTGTGCTCAAACAGATCAGAATCTCAGCCCTGTCCCTCACTAGCTATGCAACCTTAAGTAAGTTACTTAACTTCTCTCAGCTCCCATTTTTCTGCCTGTAAGACAGGGATGACATTTTACTTACCTCATTGGGGTAAATAAAAGATAGGAAGGCAGACAATCACATGTGGCCCATGCTGTTGCTCCTCCAGCCACACAGGAGCAGACTCCCTTCCTAGAATACACCTGGCTCCGTCATGCCCCAAGCCTTTGCCAGTGCAATTCCCTCTGCCTGTAACACCATTCCTTCTCTCCTGTCCACTGTGAATTCCCCTAATTCAAATGTCCAGCTCAAATGTTGCTTCTCCTGTGCTGTCTTCCACGATTCCCCAGGCAGTGGCTACTGTCTCTCCTGGGCTCTCTCTGTCCTCCCTCCATGCCCATCTGAGCCTCTTCACACTGGGCTTTTGGATGTCCATCTCTCCCAGGAGACGGGGTCTCCGAAATGAAATCTGATCAGAAGAATTGTGAAGAGAACTGTGAGGAAGGAACAAGATTGATTCCAATGTCACTTCTGCTCTTCTACCAAAGCTGAAATATAGTTGAAATCTGTGTTTACCGACAAAGATTTTGCTTGACCAAACTTGAGTCCAGCTCCTGAATCTTCTCCTAGATTTATCTGTGCACTTCTTTGTAAAACCCAGTTTTGGGAAGAACCATGGTGAGTCAGTTCAGAAAGAACTACCCACATCAATATCTGATCAACCTCAATATCTAATTACTCTCAATAGCTGACTGCTCAGGCCTCTTATCCTCCAGTATCCCACAAGTGACATGTGATTATCCCAGCCTGCCTTCAGCAAGAACTCCGTTAGTTCAGTTTAGCCAGAATCATCCTTACTCCTGATGCTTTCTCTTAGTAACTTTCCATCTGTTGCCCCCAACCCTGCTCCTTGGCTATAAATTCCCACATGCTTATTCTGTATTCACAGTTAAGCCCAGTCTCTCTCCCCTACTTCAAGGCCCATTGCAGTAATTCCTGTTCCCATCTCAATGGTTTTAAATAAAGCCTTTTTTACTGTGCTTTAAGAAGGATTATTAAATAATGTTTTCTTTAACAGTACACACATACACATACATACATACACACACACATGCATATACACACGCTTTCACATACACACACACCCCCAAGATTTTAGCAGCAATTATTGCTGGTAGTTTTTCTTTTCTTTTCATGCTCCTCTGTAGTGAGCATGAGTTCCTATTGTACAAAGAAACAAAACAATATAAAGACAGTTCTTTAAACTGGTGAGCTGAAAGGAGACACATGAAATACCAGCTTTCCAAGCATAACTCTGTAAAAGCTGGGAGTTACCTGAATTTCAGTGTGGTACAATTCTGATTTAATGCATTACAGTCTCTGAATTTATTCTTTGTGATATCTGTGACAAGAGCTAACTTGGAGTTGCAAGGTACATGCTAGAAGGTGAACCACTTCTCCAATATCTTTATGGCGACCTTTTGGGTACTGTCATTTTTTACATACAGGAGAGAATAAGTACTGTGCTATCCAATACAGTAGCCACTGGCCACGTGAGTGTAATCATATTTAAATTAATTAAAATTAAAAATGTACTTCCTCAGCCACAAGAGTCACCTTGCAAGTGTTAAACAGCTGCACATGGCTAGTGGCTGCCATATTGGATAGCACATATTTAGAACATTTTCATCATCACAGAAAGTTCTGCTGGACATTGCTGAGTTGTTTGTTTTTCAGCTTGCTTCAAATATGGTTGAAATGTCTCAGGAATAAACACACCCTTTTGGCCCATGAACATGTTCTTCCTTGTTCTTGTTGTAAAAGCTCACATTTATAGCAATGTAGAAGGGCATATCCTCTTTGGAAAACACTTTGGTAGTTCCTCAAAAGTTAAGCAAAGAATTGCCTAATGACCCACCTGTCCCACTCCTAGTATACACAGAAGAGAACTGGAAACATGTCCTGACACAAAAACTTGCACACAAATGTTCGTAACTGCATTATTCATAATGGCCAAAAGGAAGAAACAACTCAAATGTCCATCTGCCGAAGAATAGATACGCAAAATGTGGTATATCCATACAATGGAATATTATTTAGCCAAAGAAAAAAGAACAAAGTACAGATACATACTACAACACAGATGAACCTTGAAACCGATATGCTAAGGGGAAGAAGCCAAACACGAGGTCACATTTTGTCATATAATCCTGTTAAAACAAAATGTCCAGAATAGGCAAATGCACAGAGAAAAGTAGATGTGTGTTCGCAGAGACCGAGAAGGGGAAATGAGATAACTGCTAATGGGTACTGGGTTTCTTTAGGGGGGTGATGAAAACGTTCTGTAATTAGATAGTGGGGTTGGTGTACAACTTTGTGAATGTACTAAAAACCACTAATTTGTACACTTTAAAAGGGTGAATTTATGGTATGGGAATTATGTAGCTCAGTATGGCTTAAAAAAAAATACTGTTCTAATGGGAAACAACCTAAATGTCTATCCATAAGCAGGTAGGAAATAAACTCTCACACTTTCATGCAGTGGACTATAATACAGCAGTTAGAAGGAATAAATTAGATCTGGATATTAATTAAGAAAGATCTTGAAGATAAATTGTTGGCTGGCCAGGTGTAGAGTCTCACACCTGTAATCCCACCACTCTGGGAGGCTAAGGCGGGAGAATCACTTGAGCCCAGGAGTTCCAGACCAGCCTGGGCAACACAGTGAGACCCCTGTCCCTACAAACACACACAAAAAAGACAAATTGTTGCTGGGAGAAACAAGTTTCAAAGCATTGCATATAGTACGAAATGTGACATGTTTTAAATCCCAAATATTCTATTTTCTATATGTATGGAAATACATAGAAAAAAACTGGAAGGTAATGCACCAAAAGATGAAAATAGTTCCCTATAAAGGAGGGACATGGAATTAGACATGGTAGCCAAAAAATTTGTTCTTAATTTTTAAAAGAAAAAGTATTCATTTATTACATATGTAATTAATAATTTCAATGCTTTCTTTATTAAAATAAAAACATAAATTATATAGTCTTTGGGATGCTGAGGCAGGAGGATCACTTGAGGTCAGGAGTTTGAGACCAGCCTGGCCAACATGGTAAAACCCCATCTCTACTAAAAATACAAAAATTAGTCAGGCATGGTGGCGAGCGCTTGTAATCCCAGCTACTCAGGAGGCTGATGCAGGAGAATCACTTGAACCCAAGAGGCAGAGGTTGCAGTGAGGCAAGATTGTGCCATTGCACTCCAACCTAGGCGACAGAGTAAGACACCGTCTCAAAAAATAAATAAATAATAAATTAGATCATCTCAGTGCAGGATAAAGAGAATTATAATACAGAACAAGTTTCAATGATACAAACTAACTAAAATGAGTTACTTTTTCTGTTTGTAAATTGAGCTCCCATGTTTTCCCAGAGAAACAAAGTTACCTCTTAAACATTGCTTAGCTCTAAATGCTCTAGGGCTGAAAAAAAAAATAATACCCACAGGGCCAGTTCCTCTAGTTTAAGACCCTGATGAAAGAACCCCAGACATGAATGTTCCTAACTCCTCAGCTCCAACCTGATTAAAGATCGTTAGTCTAATGACTTCCACCCTGTTGTCACCTGTCAGCATCTCTCCCTAACCAGATCTATCTAGGTAACCCTCGAAATTCTTTTATGCTTGCTGTAGCCGAGCCTCTGCTGAGACAATTGAGGATACCGTGTGTGACCTAGTTAGGGAATTTTTTTCAGGGGTTGGGAAGAGGAAAAGATTTGCTTTTCATTTGATTTTTTTCCCAATGTTTTCTTCCTCAGGTCATAAGAAGAAAAAAGATAAAAATTTTAAAGAACAAATGATTTTCTCATTTTGTAACTAAAATTTTGTAATATTTTCTTCCAATCAGTATGTTGTTACCTGGGTGACTGACTGACTACCACAATTGGCTCTCATTCTCTCTCTCTCTCTCTCTCTCTCTCACTCCCCAGTTTTATTCTTCTTGGTTCTCTCTTCCTTTAAAACCCATACCTCTTTACCATTCAATGTGCTTCCTTACCCAAGATTTGCTCATTTATTTACATCACATCTTACAGAGACCACTTTCATCTTTACCATCGCAGATTCTTAAAGTGGCGGGGCCCATTTTCTTCTGAAACTTTCAGGCAGTTTTTTTGTTTTTTAGCAAAACCCTTCTAAAGATACCCATTTACTCAGGATGCCCCAGGAACAAAGGGCCCCATTTGCCGCAGCAGAGAGCCATGCTATCAGCTTTCTCACTGGCCACTGGCTCCTGGCCAGAGTGTCGTGCTCCTATGCTTTCATTTACTACCTGACTGACTGTGGTGCAGTGTCCTGCAGGCTACTCATTATTCTAGATACAAATTCCATCTGCAGTGTCTTTTAAAGAATGCTCCAAAGTAGCACAAGGTCTCTGTTAATCAGTTAATTATTGTACATCACACAGAGAAAGGCTAACACTTAGCCAAAGAAACATCAGAACAATGCTGTGAAACCTGGTCTCTCAACAGGCTGTGTTACCATTTTGTCAAAGGGCCCCTAATAAAAGATGATTGCTTCCTCATGATGAATGAACGAGAGAGGCTTCTGGTGGGCGTAAAACTAACAACGCCTTACAACTAGCACCGGGGAACACGGCCACCGTTTGTACCGTGTGCCAGGCACTGTGCTAAAGTGCCTCACCTATGTTATCTTCTTTGATCTTTACAACAACCCTGGGGAAAGGTCGGGGGGTGGGGCTTGTCATTAGCCTAAATTTACATTGAAATTCAGAGAGTGAGAGGCCTGTAAAGATCACATAGCCAGATATCTATTAAGTGCCTTCTATGTCTCAGGTACTCTTCAAGGCACTGCAGATACAAGAGTGAAAAAGACAGGCAGTCTCTGCCTCTATGAAGCTTACAGTCCTGAGGGGTGGACATGGACAGATCGTACTATAAATAAACATGTGATATCAGGTAATTGAGGGTATGTAGAGGAAATAAAATGTAGTGTTGTGCTAGAGAGGAGCAGGGTGGTGATGATCAAGAAAAAGCGTGCGCTCAACCTGAGGAAGCTGATTGAAAAGGAAAATAATTTTTTTACCAAAAAAAGAAAGCATGAGAAGGCTGAGAGGGAAGGAGTCTTTGAGGTCACAGGCTGAAACTTGAGTGACTAGAAGGAGCCAGCCCTGCAGGAATCGCAGGAAAGCATCCCAGGCTGTACGGACAGTAAATGCAAAGACCCTGAGATAGGGATGCTTTTGAGGTGGGTGACATGGAAAATGGCAGCCAGGGTGCTGGACTGCACAGAGGGAGGAGAAGAGAGGTGGCAGATGATGCCAGACAGGAAGGAAGCATGGATATCCTGTGAGGCCTTATAGGTCAAGATAGAAAGGTTAGCATTTTCTCTAAATGCAAGTGAAAATTACAGGAGGGTTTTGGAAAGGGAACAATATAATCCGATTTCTGTTTTTAAAGACCTCCTTGGGTAAGTGGAGGATGGACTGTAAAGGCTTAAGGGTAGAGAGGGGGAGGGCAGTTGTGAGGCTGCAGGCGTGGTCCAGCAGAAATGATGGTAACCTTGGATTGCATTCTCTTCTTACCTATAAAAACTAGACCATCCAGGAGAAAGCCTGATCCAGGATTTACAGAGAATTCCCTGGTAAATTGACATGAGTCCTCTCCAGGATTTTTCCCACCTCGTACTGAATGCATACACACTGTGTGACGCTTATTTCTCTTTAAATAAACTTTTTGTTGAAGTATGACATGCATACAGTAAAGAGCACCAGTCAGAAGGGATGGCCGTGTCAGTGTTCACAAAATGAACACATCCCAGTAAAGCAGCACCCCAAATAAGAAAGAAAAGAGCAACAGTACCTGCAAAGCCTCCCCATGTCTCCTTCCAGTCCACCTCCGGCATTCCAAGTGTGTCTGTCACTTGTTTTGCCAGAATGACATCCTGTAAATCCATATTCTCAGTCTTGCTTATCTCATGACCTCTTTTTCTAAACTGAAAGTTGCATGCCCTCTGCAATCAGAGATTTTCTGATACCACCAGCCAAGATGATTTGAATTTTATATTCTGTGATGTGTATTATGAAAACAGTTTAAATTATAGTATAATATTAAATATGCTCAGATTCTATTGTGCCCTCTCTTAAGAATCAGAGCTCACACATAAACTTGGCATAAATTCTGGAAAGTCTGCAGGTTACCTTGTCTAGAATCATCTGGAAATCCAATGGCACAGAATGTAAGTCTAAGACACATGAGTTTGTAGCATAGAACAAAGACATGATTTCAGGGCTTTGTTCAGAAGACAAGACACTGGTGGAGAACTAATATTTACTGAGCACTTATGATGTCCCTAGCACTGAGCTAGGTGTTTCAGTATGTTTTCTTATTTAATCTTCACAACCCTTTGAGGATAGCATAATTCTCTCCATTGTGCAAATAAGAAAACCATGGCTAGCTGGGCATGGTGGCTCATGCCTATAATCCCAGCACTTTGGGAGGCCAAGGTGGGTGGATCACCTGAGGTCAGGAGTTGAAAACCAGCCTGGCCAATGCGGCGAAACCCGTCTCTACTAAAATAATAAAAAATTAGCTAGGTGTGGTGGTGTACACCTGTAATCCAAGCTACTCGGGAGGCTGAGGCAGGGAGAATTGCTTGAACCCAGAAGGCAGAGGTTGCAGTGAGCTGAGATCGCACCACTGAATTCCAGCCCTGGAAACAGAGCGAGATTCCATCTCATAAAAAAGAAAAGAAAAGAAAAGAAAACCGAGGCTCAGAAAGGTAAAATAATTAACCCAAGTTCTCAGAGTGATAAGTGGCAGAGCTGAGCTTGCAAGTAGCTCTGTCTGCCACCAAATCCCATGCTTATTTCACTCAACCATTGCAGCCTCTTTAGTACTTTTCTTCATTTGATCTGCATAAAATAGATTGAAGTGTTGGTCTCAATACTTGGTTGCTGCAATAAGCCTCATTTCTTCTAATGGTTTCCCTTTTACATTCTTTTTTTCAATACACTGGCTTTCAAATTAACGCTAAAGCTATTCATAAATAAAATGGAGAACCTGGCTATGACTTTGCTTCTTTCAAGAAATCAAAGGCTCTTCAAGCTTGATGAAGTTTAACGTTTACTGTATATCCAGGAAAGAAATGAATGAGCACAATTTAAATCTCTTCAGCCTAGAGTCTGGCCACGTGAGGGACGGGAGATCTACTTTGCATCACCATATTATCCATTATTGCGAAAGGAGGCAGCAATTAGCACAGCAATTTAGATTAACCATGTTAACATCTCTGGGAGAGGGATTCATTCGCATTCTCTGGCTTTCTGGAAGCTCTTCCAAGCTCAAGCTGTCCCTGGGTTCTTTGGCTCTGCGTCATGAAGGGAATTGATTTGATCAATTACATTGCTGCTGCCTAATTAGTAAGCATGGCCACACTGGCCCATCGGTTTCACAGAGATTAAACTTGGGATCCTGACTGCAGACCAATTTTCATAGCTGAAAGTCTCTGTACCTTCATCCTGAGTCCATACCAGTTCCCTGGAGTTAATCATAACAGGCCTTTGGCCCAGGGCTGGAGGCATATTCTCCAAGTCTGGGTAACAGGACTTCTTGAGTCCTCCTGCATTACAGCAGATCATTTTGTGAAATCTCCACAGGTTAAGAATCTGGGCCTTTTCACACATGCCATGTACCCCTCTTCACAAAGCACTTTATGCTCACCCTCTCGTTTGAGTTTCCTGGTATCTTAACAAGGGAAGAAAGTACAACCCTCATTTCAACAGGAAGAAAGGAACCTTCACAGAAATGATGACTCAAAACTACAAAGCATTTTTCAACAGAGATCAGTCATCATTTTTTCAAAAAGTAACTTTTATTGGGTTAGTTATGTTTTATTACAAGAAGTTATACACAGGTTTTCATTGTAGAAAATTTAAAAGATGCAGAAAAACAAAAAGAAGATAATAAAAAGCCACCCCTTAAACATAACCACTGAAATGTTGAAGACATATTTATTCAGCCATTTTTCTATGGCATGATATCAAACGTACTATTTTGTAACCTGCTTTTTGTCTTTTGATGTATTATGAACATATTCACTTAGCTAATTTTTACTGGTGGAATTGTATGTGTCATTAAGCCAGTCACTTATGTTGAATCTTTGGGATTGTTTCCCATTTTTAGTTATGATAAGTAATAACCCAATAAAATCCTTGTGTCTAAATAATAATAACATATACTGAATATTTATTTGTTTCAAATACTGTACTATGTGTTTTGCTTGTATTATCTCATTTAACCCTTCCAAAAATCCTGTGGATAAATAATATTATCTCCATTTTATAGATGAGGAAACTGCGTCCTAGAGAGGTTAAATAACTTTCTCACAGTGACACAGAAAATAAGTAGCAATGTTAAAATTTAATTCAAG
Organism: Sapajus apella; assembly: GCF_009761245.1. Lineage (NCBI taxonomy): Eukaryota > Metazoa > Chordata > Mammalia > Primates > Cebidae > Sapajus > Sapajus apella. Next base: position 206,433 of record NW_022437050.1, on the reverse strand, counting down.
TCAGTCTAACTGCAGAGCTAGCACACTTAACAGCTAAGACAAATTCTTAGAATTGCAATTTCAGGGAAACTAAGTACATAAAACTGCAAGGCTTTTGAATCGGCTTACTCAGTTACCCTACAGAAAGCATATTACGATTTATACTCCCACCATCAATGTATGAATGCCCATCCACTCACATCATCACCAACATGGGGTACTATTCAACCTGTATCATTCATTAGGGAAAAATGAAGCCCAATATTCTGAGAGCCCATTCACGCTTTTAGAGCATGCATGCAACACGGTTCCTGATCAAAATAGTGATTTTCTCCAAGTAAATGGCTCTTATCTTTTTTTTTGGTACATGGGCGCTTACGCTATGAAACAGCTATGCAGAAAATGCACATATGCACATCAAATAACCTTTTATTTTTCAGTGGCTCACAAACACCATTAAGAACTTCTGGGCTTGCCAGAGGATTGATGCATCAACAACATGAAAACTAAAGCTAAAAGCAGGACTAATACACCCATTCTTCAAATGCTGGTTTTGCCATATTGTTCTTTTTAACAATCCTGAAGCATAAGGAGCCAGATCAGGAGAGACTGAAATGAAACGCCCAGGCACTATAACAGTGCATTTGCCACGTGGTGGAAGATACCTAGGTCAAGACTCTCTCCTGAGGTCATGCTGTCCTCCACTAAGATCAGCAAGATCTCAGAGCAGATGGACTGGCCGGGACCAGCCTGCCTCCATTTGCGCACTTCAGCAACCTCCCAAGAATAAGTGTTAGATTCTCTTGCCAAATGCACTTCTTCACACGCTGGTGTTTTTCATTATCTCCCCTTGCATCCTGCTCCTTTATGGCTTGCAAAGCCTCGTCCCAGATCAGTCAAACCTCCACCAACCCTACCCGTTCCCCTCCTGTCACAAGCAGTGGATCAGAGCAAGCAGGGAAGAGAGAGTGAGGTCCAGGGCCTCGCCCGTCCATCTGCTCCGAATGCTGTTGTGCCAGGCAGATCTTTCTGTGAGTCCTCCTTAACCACAGCACATGCTCTCTGGGAGGAATGGGTCAGTTTTTCCTAATCGTCCATCAGGGCAGTTTTTTGTAATAATCCATGGAGGCTCAGGGACACATCAGGATTAGGGGTGGAACATCGGGTTCCAGCTTGCAAAGAAGGAGGTGGACAGAGGAAATAGCAAGCTTAAGTGATCTGCCCTTTTGAGTGACCCTAGTAGAGAATTTTTTTCTTTTTTTTTGGCTAAGCACAGGGGACTTTATTGATGGCACATGACAAGATGGGGCTCCCTAGGCCCCTCCCTCTTCAGGATATCTGCATGGAAACTGTGAGGAAGGGAGATTCTCAGTGTGGTGGGAACTGAGGGGGGCAAGGACTCCCCCGCAGTCAGGGCCTCTCTTCCTCTCATGCCCTTGCTGGGGCTGGTGGTCCAGGTATCTTACTCCTTGGAGGCCATGTGGGCCATGAGGTCCACCACCTTGTTTCTATAGCCAAATTTATTGTCATACCAGGAAATGAGCTTGACAAAGTGGTCATTGAGGGCAATGCCAGCCCCAGTATCGAAGGTGGAGGAGTGGGTGTCACTGGTGAAGTCGGAGGAGACAACCTGGTGCTCAGTGTAGCCCAGGATGCCCTTGAGTGGGCCCTCCGACACCTGCTCACACCTTCTTGATGTCATCATATTTAGCAGGTTTTTCCAGACAGCAGGTCAGGTCCATGACTGACATGTTGGTGGGGACACAGAAGGCCATGCCAGGGAGCTTCTTGTTCAGCTTAGGGATGACTTTGGCCAAAGCCTTGGCAGCGCCAGTAGAGGCAGGGATGATGTTCTGGGTCACCCCACGGCCATCACGCCACAGTTTCCCAGAGGGCCATCCACAGTCTCCTGGGTGGCAGTGATGGCGTGGACTGCGGTCATGAATCTTTCCACAATACCAAAGTTGTCATGGATGACCTTGGTCAGGGGCACTAAGCAGTTGGTGGTGCAGGAGGCATTGCTAATAATCTTGAGGCTCTTGTCATACATCCTGTGGTTCACCCCCATCACGAACATCAGGGCATCGGCAGAGAAGGCAGAGATGATGACCCTTTTAGCTCCTCCCTGCAAGTCGGCCCCAGCTTTCTCCACGGTGGAAGATGCTAGTGAACTTCACAACATACTCAGCGCCAGTATCGCCCCATTTGATTTGGGAGGGATCTTGCACCTGGAAGATGGTGATGAAATTTCCATTGGTAACAAGTTTTCCATTCTCAGCCTTGACAGTGCCATGGAATTTGCCACGGGTGGAATCATACTGGAACACGCAGACTATATAGTTGAGGTCAATGAAGCGGTCATTAATGGCGACAGTATCCACTTTACCAGAGTTAAAAGCAGCGTTGGTGACCAGGCACCCAGGACACCCAAATCCATTGACTCCAGCCTTCACCTTCATCATGGTGTCTCAGGGATGCAGCTGGCGATGCCTGAGAAGATGCGGATGTCTGTCGAACTGGAGGAGCGGAGAGCCCCTAGTGGAGAATTCAGCTCAGACTGGATGGATAGACCAGACCACTGTGAGACAGGGGCAAAGAATGCAGTCTGCTCCTCGGGCTGGAGCCTGAGCTGCCCTGGCCTGGCTGCCCACCCATGGCCACCTTTTGGGTCTCACTGTGCATAAAACTACCTTAGTCTGAAATATGGAACAGAGTGGTGAGGGGGACAGGGCTGTTGTGCCCTTTTATTGTCTGGCTTGGTTCTACCTTTTCATCCCTACTTATCTTTTTCATCCTTTGAAAACTCACTCTTTGCTCTACCCTCTCACTTTTGTTCTTGGCACTGCCCGTCCACAGATCACGGAAGAATGTGTGAGTTAGGCATCCCTTCTCCCTCCACCTTCTTTGAGGCCCAGAACTTACTTTCACAAGGCCTGGAGATGGCAGAAGGATGACTTTTCAATTCTAAATTATTACAGTTTCTCCCAGATTTCACTGCCAAAATGAGTCATCTGAATACTAGTGTATTCACACTCAAATGCTTATTCCCTATACTCTCCACTGCCCTGTGGAATCTGCTACACTTCCTTAAATTCCCTTTTGGTATAGGAGGCCCTCGTTATTCTTGGGGGATATGTTTCAAGAGCCCCAGTGAATGCCTAAAACCATAGATAGTACCTAACCCTATATACACTAAGTTTTTTCCTATACATCCATATCTAAGATAAAGCTTAATTTATAAATTAGGCACAGTACGAGATTAACAGTAATAATAATAAAACAACGATTCTAACAACAAACAGTAATAAAAGCTATCTGAACGTGGTCTCACTCCCTCTCTCAAAACATCTTACTGTATGTAACATTTTTGGGCTGCAGTTGACCTCGGGCAACTGAAAGCATGGATGGCAAAACTGTGGATAAGGGGGAACTACTGTCCTTGGCTTCCTGGTGGCTGCCTCACCAGGCTAAAGCAGCAGCAGATAGGAGAGCAGGAATTCGTGGGTTGTACTGTCATAGCTCCGTGACTTTGAGCAAATTACTTCTAAGTGTCGATTTCAACATCTGTAAAATGGTGGCAGTTAATTGCATCTCCCACACAGAATTGTTTTGGGTGCATGTTAGAGGTTATTACAGTGCTTACCACCTATAAGCTCTATGTAGTTGGTAACTACTCTTGCCATCATTGTCATTGTTATAAAATTCAGATTCCCCACCCTCTCCTGTATTTTTCTTTGAATTTTCTCATAAAAACCAAGTCCATTTCTAATTATTGTTAGAATCAGCACACATTCTCTGCCTTCTGTACGATCAGGACACTGCATAAGAAGCCAGACCTCCCCTCTCAAGAGCTAAATAACCTTCTTACATACAGGCTTTCTGAAACACACTTGTCCTGTTGCAGTGACACAGAGGGGATGCTATTTCCTGCCCTTCCAGCTCCTGTGTCCTCAAAATATGTGAATATGGAACCACTTTTATAGGAACGTTCTTTGAAAGTGGCAATGTCAGGAGCTGGGTGCAGTGGCTCACACCTGTAATCCCAGCACTTTGGGAGGCCAAGGCAGGTGGCTCTCTCGAGGTCGGGGATTCAAGACCAGCCTAGACAATATAACAAAAGCCTGTCTCTACTAAAAATACAAAATTAGCTGGGTGTGATAGTGCACACCTGTAATCCCAGCTACTCAGGAGACAGGCAGGAGAATCACTTGAACCCGGGAGGTGGAGGCTGCAATAAGCCAATCACACCACTGCACTCCAGCCCGGGCAAGACAGTGAGACTCTCTCAGAAAATTAAAAAAAAAAAAAAAAGAAAAAGATAGCAGCAATGTCAAATAATGCCTCCTTTCCCATCTATCCCCACCACACATCTCTCCATCCCTATGTGTAACCAGCACCTCCTCTTCTAGACACTCCCACACTGAATGTTCCAGGGGCATCACAAGTCTCCAGTCTGCGGCAATCAGCACTGGGGTGGTGGACAGGAAGTAGCTCTGGGTCAGCCTTCAAATTGAAGCCTGTCTCTACCACTGTGCAATCTTGAGCAAGTTCCTTAATCATGCTGAGCTGTCATTGTTTCATCCATAAAATGGGCATAATAATTATACCCACCTCATAGGCTTTTGAGGACTGATTAATTAGTGAAATCTCTGTGCTTCCTGAATCAGATGCAGGCATCTAAGAGATGTTCAATACAGACTTGCTGTGAAGTAGAGCAAAGCTCGGGGGCCTCCTGCTGAGGACGTTAATCCAAAACCTAAACCGAATTGAAAATGGAGCATTTATCTACATGAAAAGAGCTGGTGAAAAAAAGAAAGAAAATGAAAGCCATTTTCCACCATTACCATCCCCAACTCTCTTTACTTGGCTGCCCTCAACAAGGCTGACACGAAAGCTGCCAGAAGACAGGACAAAAATGCTCGCTGGAAAAGAGACATAAGAAAAGTGACAAAAGACATTTACATGAATTTGGAACTCCTGAAGCAAACTGAGAGGGAAAAGGAGAGGAGCAGGGATGCGAGTGGACAAAGAGGGGGTCAGGGAGACCCGAATCAATGGTTCTCCCCCATGCATGGTGTCTGAGTCAGCTCCGGCTGCTGTGACAAGGTACCATAGACCAGGTGGCTTATCAACAACAGAAATTTATTCCTCACAGTTTTGGAGGCTGGAAGTCCAGGAGCAGGGTGCTGGTATGGTCGGGTTCTGGTGAGGGCTGTCTTCCGAGTTGCAGACGGATGCCTTCCTGTTGTGGCCTCACATAGAAGAAAGAGGGGGAGGAAGCCCTCTGGGCTCTCTCTCTCTCTCTCTTGTTTTTTTTCTTTAACAGCACTTTCCAGGCAGTCAGGGGTCTCTTTCATAAGGGTATGAATCCCGTTCATGAGGGCTCCACCCTCGTGACCTAATTACTTCTCAAAGACCCCACCTCCTGATACGATCACATTGCAGGATACGGCTTCAACAAATGGATTTTAGGAGGACAGTCAGTCCATTGCACTTGGTATGGGTGATTTTTCTCTTGTGGAATCATTGCCTTGGTGTGGTACAAATGAGGAGGCCACTAAGGGAAGTGGAGACCACAAGTCAGGAGAGGCCAGAATGAAGGTAGCGTCCCTGCCCTATGACAGGAATCAGGAGACTCTACAGGATATCTCCGAGTTGCACCTGGAAGGTTTCCCCACTATAAGGAGACTTTGGGAGCTGTAATTTCGGGGTCATTTATGGCATCCCAGTAGACCTAGACAGAGAAGCAAGATAAGGGTTCATCTTGCTGGAACCTGGAGAGTGGCACACATTCAGCAGCAAAGACTAATCATTTCATTATACAATATTCATGATGCCAGGCAATGTGCTTGGCCTTCAAGATACAGAAAGGCAAGAAAGGGGTCTGGTGAGAAGATAAGACCCCCTAGAGACAATGTACGAGCATCATTCACTTTGTACTGGAGAAGCCCTGAGGGCTGCTGGTGTCAAGAAAGGTATGAGCCCCAGATGTGGCCTCTTCAGAGAGGAATGCATCGCAGATTGGGCCAGACATGTGAGAAGTGACACAGCTATCCAGGGATCCAGACACAACCTTAACCTGTCATGTCAGTCTGGATACAGAAAAAGTTTCTATGCCCACCAGTCAAAGGACAGAACAAAGGGATGAGTCAGAAAGAAGAGGGCCGGGAAATCAGCGAACAGCTGCTGAGAGGAGGGATGAAAGGGACTGCAGAGAGCCTAATGGCCTAAGAGGCCCAATCTCGATGTTTTACTCTGATTCCCCAAGGCTGGAAATTGTCCCTGTTCTCCCATAAAGGCTTTCATCCCAAGACACCTGGGCCTGTCTGCCAGCCGGCAGGTTCATCTGCTGCTTTGGAAGCAAGGATCCAGTGTTGTGTGGCCTGTTTGTCCTAGGCTCAAAGAAACTCTGGCTGGAGAAATATCTGCACCTTCTTCCCTAATTTCCATTTACTTCTAAAGGGTGAACACAAGGCTTAGAGTCAGAGCAGGAGGGGCCCTGGTAGCTAATGCAACCCCCTTTTTTTGTACATGGAGAAACCAGAGTTCAGAAAGGCCATGACCCAGCCTGAAGGTCCACCAGCTACTAGCCCTCTCCTGGCTCTTTTCCCATCTCTACAGTTTCAACCTTTGTCTCTTCCTCAGTCTTCCTTTTTTCTCTCTCTCTCTGTCTCTCTGTCTCTCTCTCTCTCTCTCTCTCTCTCTCTCTGTCTCTCTGTCTCTCTCTCTCTCTCTCTCTGTCTCTCTCTCATTACCAAAGAAATATTTGGGGCCAGGCATAATGGCTCATGCGTGTAATCCCAGCATTTTGGGAGGCTGAGGCAGGTGGATCACTTGAGCTCAAGGTTTTGAGACCAGCCTGGGCAACATAGGGGGGATCCCATCTCTACAGAAAAAGTTTTTAAATTAGCCAGGCCTGGTGACCCTTAGTCCCAGCTACTCAGAAAGCTAAGGCAGGAAAATCACGTGAGCTCAGGAGTTTGAGGCTGCAGCAAGCTATGATCACGTCACTGCACTCCAGCCTGGATGACAGAGGGAGATCATTTTCAAAACAAACAAACAAACAAAATGTTCATTGCAAAAAGAATTTTAAATACAAAGTGAAATTTTCACATAAACACATTTCAGAGATAACAGCTATGAACAGTTTGGTGTATAGTCACCCAGATTTCCAGATTTTTTTTTTTTTACTGTAAATATACCAAAACACACACACACACACACACACACACACACACACACACAGACACACACACACATACACACACACACACACACACACAGGTTTGTTTTTTTTTTATAGAAATCCAAAGCATTCTAAGCATTCCCTCCTGAAATTTGCTTTTTTGCTACTTAATTCTGTTATGGACATCATTCCATTGTTGACAGCTTACCATTTTAATAAAAGTATGGTTTTTCATTATGTAAATGCTACATGGTTTATTTCACAATCCCCTATTGTTAAAAATTTGAATCATTTCCTATTTAGGGAAAGCATTACTGTAATTTGTTATACTTTCATCTTTGCACTCTTTCAAGAATACTTCTGTAGGATAAATTCCTGAATGTCAAATACTTAAATCCAAAGCCATGTTTATTTTAATTTTATTAGATAATACCAGTTTTCCACCCAAAATTTACATCTCCACCCAGAATGTATGACAATGTCTGTTTTCCAAACACACTTGCCAAATTGAGCATAAGCACTTTTTAAAATATCTTCCACAAAAATACACCTAAAATATTTTTCTTTTTTCTTTTTCTTGAGACAAAGTCTCACTCTGTTGCCCAAGCTGGAGTGCGGTGATGCAATCTTAGCTCACTACCACATCCACCTGCTGGGTTCAAGCAACTCTCCTGCCTCAGCCTCCCAAGCATCTGGGATTATAGGTGTGCACCACCACACCCAGCTAATTTTTGTATTTTTAGTAGAGATGGGGTTTCGCCACGTTGGCCAGGTTGGTCTCGAACTCCTGACCTCAAGTGATCTGCCCGCCTGGGCCTCCCAAAGTGCAGGGATTATAGGCATGAGCCACTGCGCCTAGCCTTATTTAGCTGCTTTTTAATTTGCATTATGTATTTTATAAAGAAATTTCAAGCCAGGCATGGTGGCTCACTCCCATAATCCTAGCACGTTGATCTGCCATCAAGGTAGGAGATCACTTGAGCCCAGGAGTTCAAGACCAGCCCAGGCAACATGGTGAAATTCTATCTCCACCAAAAAAATACAAAAATTATCTGGGTGCTGTGGCACATGCCTGTAGTTCAGCAACTCTGGAAGCTGAGGTGAAAGGATCACTTGAGTCTAGGAGGTCAAGGCTGCAGTGAGCCAAGATCACACCACTGCCCTCCAATCTGGGCAACAGGGTGAGGGACTCTGTCTCAAAAAAAAGAAATGTTATGTTTTTCATTAATTCTTTTGGTGTCAATTATACTTACTCTTCTTATTTGCTTATTTATAAGATTTAGCTTTCTACTGAGTTTTCTCTTACTGATTTGTAAAAGAGCTTTGTGTATTAGAAATATCATTCCTTGGCCGGGTGTGGTGACTGACACCTGTAATCCCAGCATTCTGGAAGGCCGAGGCAGGTGGATCACCTGAGGTCAGGAGTTCAAAACCAGTCTGGCCAACATGGCAAAACCCCGTCTCTACTAAAAATACAAAAAATTAGCCAGGCATGATGGCAGGAACCTGTAATCCCAGCAACCTGGGATGCTGAGGCAGGAGAATCGCTTGAACCCAGGAGGCAGAGGTTGCAGTGAGCGGAGATCATGCCATTGCACTCCAGCCTTGACATAAGAGAGAGGGGGAGAGAGAGAGAGAGAGAGAGAGAGAGAAGGGAAGGAAAGGAAGGGAAGGGGAGGGGAGGAAAGGGGAGGGGAGGGGAAGGGAGAAATATCATTTCTTTTACTGTCATTTGAATTACACATACTTCTCTCAATTCTTTTGTTTTTGAAGTTTGCAGCCTTATAAAAAATGTGTAGACAAATTCATCAATACATTTATTTACAGATCCTGGACTTTTAGCTGTGCTTAAAATGGTCTTTCCTATTTCACACTTATAAAAGTATGTACCTATATCCTCATCTAAACTTTAACAATTTTTCTATATTTAAAGTATTGGATCTGTCTGAGTTTATTTTACTGTAAGCAATAAAGGAGAGATGCATCCTTATTTCTTCCTTAAATAGCTATCCTGTTGCCCCAACTCCACTTACAGTCTATGTTTTCCCAGAAGCATTGACATGGCATATAAAATTCTCATGGATATTTGGTTCTCTTTCTAAATTACATAATTTCATTCATCTTTCTTCTGCCTTTTTCTGTACTTCCTGCCCTAGGATTTTTTTTAATTAGTGTGATTCTATGACAGGTTTTAATATTTAGAGAGCTGAATTTATCCATTTTCCTCATACCCACTCTTACCATTCCTCTTTATTTCCATTGATCTGGATTATCATGGTTATTCTTATAAATTCCATATTCTTCCATAAATTTGGTTTTGGATTATTTGGCTCTCCACACAACAACAGTAAAAACAAAAATCTGTTGGGATTTTAATTAGACCCTTTTGGATTTTCAGATTAATTTGGGGAGAACTGAAGTTATCTTGGACAGAGACTTCCTATACAAAAGCAATATGTATCTCCATTTATAAATATCTTCTTTTAGGACCCTTTATAAAGTTTCACAGCTTCTTCACGTTAAGTCCCACCAATGCTCAGTTCCTAAAAGTGTTCTTCAGGGACACTGCTATTTCCAGTGAGGTCAAAGCATGGAATAAACTCAGTCTGGCCTCAAAGATGGACCCCTTAGTGCTGCAGCACCCATTTCATCCCATCTGCTTTCAACTCTGGGCTTCCATCAAAAGGTAGCTCCCCTACTGGAAGTTGGAATGGGTCGATCCATTAATTAGTGGTAATGAATGGGCACTGGCTGCATACCCAGGCCTGTGCTAGAAGGACAAGACGCAGGCCTCATCTTTAAGGAGCTTTTACAGTTTCCAAAGAGACAAGAGGCACACCCCCTAACAATGGCATTTTATATGAACTCATGTACTATGGACTCTCTTTGATGGTAAATAAAAAAGAAGGGGTCTGGAGCAGTCAGGAAGGGTTTCGGGAGGAGATGGGAACTGAGCTGGTGTTGACACATGGATGTCATTTAGGTAAGCAAAGAAGAGAAAGGAATCAAATACAGGCAAGGGAATCAGCAATCAACAACCATGTATTCAGCACCTCCTATGAACCCAATACTGAGTTAGGCACATGAAAAGGAGTTTATGTGCTCAATAAGTATCTTTATACATTCCCTATAAGACAAGCTCTGTGTTGAGTGCTAGAGAAACCAAGACAAGTAAGACTGAGCCTGGTTTTAAGGAGCTTGTGAACAAGGAAGACAAATCTTTAAAGAAGTTCAACTGTTATGATGGAAATCTGTAGACAGAAGAGCAGAGACTCTTAATCTGGGGACTCTGTACTTCCTAGACATCCATAGATGAGATTCAGCAGGGCTGTAAACCCCTGAAATTACATGGTGCTGAATTATCTCCTTAACCAGTATTGGCAAGTTAAAAGTGACATAAAACTCCTAGCTTCTAGATACTTGCATTTTAATAGCCATAAATATATGTAAAGATATGTAAAGATAAAATATATGTAAAGACGTCATTACTTCTACCAGTTGTCAAAATAACATTAATTTTAATTAAAAACTTTTTAAATGTAAAAACACACCATAACAAAAAAAACCCTAAGTACCTAGTTCTAGCCTTCCCCACCCCAAAAGTATTCTAAGAGTTTAGGGACAATATTGTGTCTTATGGAAACTAATTTGAGGCAGGAAGATTAGGGTTTCAATCATAACTCTACCACTTAATATCTGTGTCAAATTGGGTGAGTTCCATACACACACGGCTTCCATTTCCACGGTTGTAAATTGGGAATTACAGAACCCTAGGCATTACACAAGGCGCCCTCATGCCTGTTGCAAAGATAAAAATATTTGGGAGGCTGAGGCGGGTGGATCACGAGGTCAAGAGATCGAGACCATCCTGGTCAACATGGTGAAACTGCGTCTCTACTAAAAATACGAAAATTACCTGGGCATGGTGGCACACGCCTGTAATCCCAGCTACTCAGGAGGCTGAGGCAGAATTGCTTAAACCCAGGAGGCAGAGGTTGCGGTGAGCCGAGATCGCGCCATTGCACTCCAACCTGGGTAACAAGAGCGAAACTCTGTCTCAAAAAAAAAAAAAGATAAAAATATTAATAGGTCAGGCGTGTAGGTCACCTGGATCTTAGCAGTCCTTCTTGGCCTGTTCATTCCTTCCTTCTGCTTTCACACTTCAGAGGAAAATGGTTATAAGAAGAAAGAATTTAAGCTAGGCAAAAAAGGGCATCTTGGAGAAAAAAGGGCATCTCAGACCAATGTGGACAGCATGAATGGAGGGAAAGGGTCCAGAAAAGTCAATGCTGTTGCAAAGAATCAGTCCATTGCAGACAAGTTGAACAGGTCTTACAGTCTAGCCTAAGCAGTCTGAACTTTATCCTATGCACTAGAGGAGCCACTGGAGGACTGGGGCCAAGGGAGTCAATCTCATAGTGAGGTGGCCCTCAGCCCAGCCTTTGCTCACCCATGAATCCCAAGATACGCACAATAATAGTTCTTAAAAATAAAATTGCAGCCGGGCGCGGTGGCTCAAGCCTGTAATCCCAGCACTTTGGGAGGCCGAGGCGGGTGGATCACGAAGTCAAGAGATCGAGACCATCCTGGTCAACATGGTGAAACCCCGTCTCTACTAAAAATACAAAAAATTAGCTGGGCATGGTGGCGTGTGCCTGTAATCCCAGCTACTCAGGAGGCTGAGGCAGGAGAATTGCCTGAACCCAGGAGGCGGAGGTTGCGGTGAGCCGAGATCATGCCATTGCACTCCAGCCTGGGTAACAAGAGTGAAACTCTGTCTCAAAAAAAATAAATAAATAAAATAAAATAAAATTGCAATGTGGGCTAAGGCAAAACTTCTCACCTCAGAAGCTTGTTAAAAAGTAGATTTTGATCTGGACATGGGGGCACCTGCCTGTAGTTCCAACTACTCAGGAGGCTGAAGCAGGAGGATTGCTTGAACCCAGCAATCAAGGCCAGCCTGGGCAGCATAGCAAGTTCAGAGCCAGCCTGGGCAATATAGCAAGACCCCAGCTCTTTTTTTTTAAAAAAAAAAAAAAAAAAAGCAGATTCTGATGCACTGGATCAGAGATTCTGCATTTCTAACCACCACTCAGGTGCTGCTTATCCATGAACCTCATTTTGCATAGCCGGAGGCTAACACATTTTGGTTTTTTTATTTTCATCACTATTATTCATGCAACACCTGTTGGCTGAGTGCCTGTCACACATCAGGCACTGTGCTAGGCAGGCCTTGAGGAAGAGAGAGGCATCAGACATGAACTCTCTTTTCTAGTTGTTCACAGTCTAACCAGAGGAGATGAGTGATAGACCTAAGCAATTGTAATCCAAGGTCAAAAGGGATAAATGCCACATTTTCGTTTCAGAAAAGGTGTTTTGACAATTCAGTGTTCCCAGTTAAGGGAGAAATTGCCTAGTGTTTACAGAAATGAATTAATGCTCCTCTTTCTTATTATTAAATGAGTAAAAACTTACGCTTCAAAATTGGATTTTAATTACAGTCCACCACATCCTAGGCATGTGACCTTGTTAGCCTCTTAAGCCTTAATTTCCTCATCTGCAAAATGAAATACATAGTAGCAGGGCTGTTGGAGAATTGCAAGAGAGAATGTTTGTAAATGTGGTACCTTAATAACTCGTTTGGGAATGGAGTTGCAAAACGTGGCTCTGGTGGTTATTACTGTTTTCAGCAATTGTTTTAAAACTTAACATGGCTCTATTGGCCCAAAAATATTGTATTCATCGGACAAGGTTATGATTTCATTCTAGGGTTAAGTGGAAAACAAAAATGGAAAAACCTTGAAGGGAATTTCCAAATCCAAGGAAACCTCTTTTACAAAGCTGGTGCTGAAACAATGAGCAACTCTTGTAAATCTTTCCAGTTTTTACTGGGCCAAATTGTTTCAGCTGAGGAGATGTGGTTTTGCTGACAGCGTAGCCAAATGCCCCTAATAAGAGCCACACTGAAAAGGAGTTCCACTCCATTTACAAGAGGATCAAAAGAGTTTCCCCACCAACTGACTCCCCTGAGGTCATTGGCTTGTTTGACGCTGTGAAATAAATCACATCAAATTTATAATCCCAGAGTTCCAGAATGTCAGGGCCCAGAGGGATGTTAGAAGCCACCCAGCCTGTGGCTGGCATTTTGTGGACCAGATAAATGATATTTCAGTCCCCATGCCACGCTGTAGTCTCCAAGCCCTCTCATTGCCTCATTTCTTCAGCTAGTATTGAGTGAAGGCCAATGGATTTAAGAATATGTAAAGACAGCACTTTGGGAGGCCGAGGCAGGTGGATCACTAGAGGTCAGGAGTTCAAGACCAGCCTGGCCAACATGATAAAACCCTGTCTCTACCAAAACATAAAAAACTAGCCCCAGCTACTTGAGAGGCTGAAGCAGGAGAATTGCTTAAACCTGGAAGGTAGAAGTTGCAGGGAGCCGAGATCATGCCATTGCGCTCCAGCCTGGGCAACAGAGTGAGACCCTGTCTCAAAAAAAAGAGTATGCAAAGAATGAAAAGTTCCCCCCACTTACGCCTCATAATAAGGAGATAGCAAAAGGGGGCCACGGGCACATCAGGAACTAATAAGGGAGCTGCCTGGGTTAATAGCAAAAGATTTCATTTAAAAAGTCTCTTACTCAGGGACCTCAGACTGATGCTGCCATCTGTCTGAGTGGTGCTGCCATCCATCTGATTTCATTTTAAACCTCACTTCCTCTCGCCCGTAAGATACCTTGCACTGGTGCTACCATCTACCCATTTCTTCATCTGCAAAATAAGGATAATCCCACCCTGCTCAGGGAGCTGTTGGGTGGGATTAAATGAAATAGGATCTAAGAAAGTTGGTGGCACATAAGGACCCAATACGCACAGCGGCTTTTGGCTTGTTTTTCAGCTTTTATTTTACCTTTTTTTTTTTTTTTTTTTTTTTTGAGACAAAGTCTCACTCTGTTCCCCAGGCTGGAATGCAATGGTGCAATCACAGATCACTTCAACCTACACCTCCTGGGCTTAAGTGGTCCTCCCACCTCAGCCTCCTGCATAGCTGGGACCACAGGTTTGGAACCACCACACCTGGTTTTTTTTTTTTTTAACCTTTTGGCTTGTTTTATTTTTAGCTTTTATTTCTTCTTTTTCTTTTTCTTTTCTTTTCTGTGTGTGTGTGTGTGTGTGTGTGTGTGTGTGTGTGTGTGTGAGACAAGGTCTATGTTGCCTGGGTTGGTCTCAAACTCCTGGGCTTGAGCGATTCTCCTGCTTCAGCCTTCCCAAGTCCTAGGATTACAGGAATGAGCCACTGCATTCCTATATTCCATTTAGCCACTGCTAAATGGCCTGTCTTTAGCTTTTAGATAATATTCACTGGATTTTCCCCAGTTACAGAAGGAATTTGTGTTCATGGAGAAAATTTTGGAAAACACCGAAAAGCACAGAGAAGGAAAATTCACCCGTAATTCCCCCACACTGAAAGATAAGCACTGTTGACATTCCAGTGCACACCCTCCCTCCCAGTCCCTTCTATAACGAGCCTTGAGCCTTGACAGTGAATAAACAAAAAAAATTAAATATATATATGTATGTATATATATCCACACGCGTAAGTATGTATATTTTGTTTTCCTGTGAGCTGCATTGTGATGATTAAGAGCCTCTGTTACAGCTGCCTGGATTTAAATTCTAACTCTATTACCCACTAGCTCTGTAGCCTCGGGGAACTTACCTGTCAAATTTCAGTTTCTGTTCCTGCTTGTATAAGAATCATGGCCCCCAGGCCTGTGATGCGGGTTGGACACAGTCATCAAGAATTGTTGTAAATGACAGTATGAACTGTGCCTTCTAGAACAGGGTCATGAGGGGCTGCCCTGGGAACAGTGGCGGCTGTTGAATGAGTAACTGGCCCAATAGCAGTTAAGCGCTTAGCCCATTACCTGGCACAGAGTCAGAGCTTGTTAAGTGGTAGCAACTATTCTACAGACATGCCCTGAGGTTGTGACGAGTGGAGGTTCACAGAGAGTTGAGACCTCCATGGTTCACTGTTTACTGTTCAGATTCGTTGAATGGCACCTTAAGAATGACTGGCTGGGGCCATGTCCAGCCAAGAAGTGTTTCTCCCTGTGTAGATACTGCTCACCATGAGCCTTTGATCTGGCACTTCTCAGTCCCTCTAAATCACCCTTGGGCACTTAAAGCCTAAGTGACATGGGGTGGGCTTGCGGCAACATCTGTTCCTCGATTTATCCGTCCTCCCCTCACCGCCCCACCCTGGGAAAAAAAAGAATAATAGAAATGCCTCCTACACGTGGTTTCCCAGGGCTGCATCTACACAGCAGGTGAAATTCACCATGGATTTGGGTGGTGTGCAAGATTGAAATGACAGCTAGAGAAAGCACAAGAAACTGGGAGTCACATATTCAGTCAGTCCATCACGGAGCAAATATCCATTCAGCACCTGCTGCGTGTGCCAGGGCATGGTCTCTCCAGTGACAGACTGGCTCCCTATTCACTTCTCTTTCAATCCTGTAGATTTCTCGAAGAGGAATGCCTCTCAGTTTAGAGCCAGAATGTCTTCAGCATCTCTCAAGCACTGCTAATCCCCCTTTTTGAGAAAGAAGGAGTAGGCCTCATTCACACCACAGTCTGGAGCTATCCAGAGGTGCAAACATTGTTTTGTTTTCATCTTATTTTCTCCACCATGAAATTTGTAGCAAATGATGCAAGTTTTAAAATAGTGATAGAAAGCTTCCTTTAAAAGAATTGAGATATCGAAAGCTAATTGATGCAAAGAAAAGCACTAAGTAGATGGTGGTCCAGATGGCAGAGTGATGAATGCTTAGGAAGCTTTAGACCTGATCCCTTTAAGACCATGATGACAGCTATGGACCCTCACCAAGGAAAATACAGGAACGTTGCCCACAATTTTAGCACGTTCAGGAACCATGTGGAGCCCATCATTCAGCTGGCACTGGAAAGAGCAGTAGGGAAAGTCTCAATGCCCAAACAGCACATAGTCTATCATCTTGGTAGCAGTGGTACTGGTGGTAACAGCAGCACTGGCAGTTGTAATAGTAGCAGTATTCAAGGCAGTCTTCACTGCTATACTTATTGAGTGCTTTCAATATGCCAGGTACTTACCAAGACTAAGCTCAACTCATCCGTAAAGAAAAGAATTATTACCCTCCCCATTTTCCAGGAAACCAAACCTAACGGAACTCGAATATCTTCTCCAAGGTCACGCAGCTGAGAACGCCAGGGCTAGGGTTTGAGCCATGATCTACATACCTATGATGTCTGAGCAGGTCCTTAACCACTAAACTTTACTGCCTCAATACATATTTGTTGAAGCAAATAAATGGCAACTTGGACAGGTCCTGGTGGTCACTCTGGCGTTCACCAGATGAGTGACCTTGAGTGAGTCACTCCTCTCACCTTCACTGACCCTCCATTAAGGAAGAAGCCTTCCTGGGCCTGGCAAGCCATGATTCCAAGAGGCAGAGCAAGGAGCATCGGGAACATTCCATGAGCAAGAGAAGCGGAGGCAGACTGAGGGCCGGGCTCAGGAACATGCACAGAGGGTTAGTGGCATTGTTAAGGAGTTCCAGCACAGAGCGTGCAGGCCTTCCAAGAACCCATACACCCCGTTGTATTTATTCTCCTCTCCCAGCAGCTTCACCCACCACGCTCTTCTCCAGTGACAGGTCTGTTTGTGTGCTCAGGGAAAAAGATCGCTGTCACACATCCTTTTACATGCCTAAAAGGCTCGGCAGCTTGTCACTTAACGACAGCTTCTTGGTTCTCACCAGGGCAGGCCAGTGCAGCAAACAGGACCCTCCAAATCCCAGCAGCTGCTGTGCTAGTGGAGGAAGAAGGAGAGAGGGGGCCGAAAAATTTGTGGACTCTGTGGCAGTCTGGCGGTCCAGCCCCTGACCCACACTGCCCCGCTGTGGTGAGAGTCTAGGGAAGCAGGCATGTCACAGCAGGGATGGGCAAGGCATCCATCTCCGACTTCATGAGGACTCTGAATTTTTTTTCTTTTTTTTGAGACAGCTCAGGCTGTAGAACAATGGCATGTTCTCAGCTCACTGCAACCTCTACCTCCTAGGTTCAAGCGAGCATTTTGGCTAATTTTTGTATTTTTAGTAAAGACAGGGTTTTACCATGTTGGCCAGGCTGGTCTTGAACTCCTGACCTCAGGTGATCCGCCCACCTTGGCCTCCCAAAGTGCTGGGATTCCAGGCATGAGCCACCATGCCCAGCCAGAACTCTGAATTTTAAGGCTGAAAAAGACCCAGCTCACACCACTCAATTAAAGATGGAAAACAGGCACAAAATTAGAAAGCATTTTAACCAAAATGATACGTGGAGTTAGTAAAATAGATCTCAGATATGTTCCCTAAAATTAGATTTCCAGCCCAATCAGGGATTTATAGGAACAGTAATTATTATTTAGTTAATTACTGTTCATGCAGAGCTGACTGGGTGACAGACACCTGGGATCCAGAGTGCTTATAAGGACTCTACATGTTTTTACCTTGCTCAATCCTCACAACAACTCAGAGAGGTCAGTGCTATCATTAGCCCATCTTACTGATGAGGAACTAAGGCTTAGGAACAGTATAAAACTGGCCCAAGGTCACATGGCTAAAGCCAGGATTCTATCCCAGGGAGCCCCATTCCAACAAAAAGGGGGACTCCCTGTCGGAAGTCACTGTAGACTCGCTCAGGGTGCCCTCCTTTGCAAGAGGACAAAGTAAAATGAAATGCAAATAGAATAAGAGGGCAAGATCAGTGTTCACCTACCAAACAAGTGAGGCTTAAAAAGGCTGAAAGAGCCCAGAGCTGGGGAGTTGTAGGGAAAATGTCAGACTCAGGCACAGTTGATAGGTGGGTAAGTCAGTACAACCAGTTCAGAATGCCATGTGGCTGTCAGTGCTTAAATGTGGAAATGACCTAGTGATTCCACATGTGGAATTTATTGTACAGAAACCCTCAAATGTGCAGGCAAAAAGTGAATGCATCTAGCTTTCCATCAATGCAGTCTGCAATAGCCAAAATTTGGAAATCACCTATAGAGAAGGCATTAAGTAAAGCTACCTTCTATCCGGACAGTAGGATGTAATGCAGCCCTTGTGGGGTAGGGAGAGAAGTGAAATAGCACCACATACCTTGACAGGGAAGTATCTTTTATATACTCTAAGCAAAGAGAGCAATTTGGGGAGAGGTATGTGTAGTAAAACAAAAAACCCTTTTTAAAATCTAGGGAGATTCAAAACAAAACTGTTAACTCTGATTCCTTCTGCTGAAATGAAGTATTTTTGCTCTATATTTAGCAGACTTTTTGTAATATGTAATTTTTAAATTCAGCATGTATTACTTTTGAAATTAAAAAATATATACAAATCTAGAGGGGAAAAGAAAAGAAGATACAGCTCCTTCCCAGAAGGAATTTACAATCTGGGTGATGAACTAAGGCTCAGCCAGTCCTGGGATGGCTTAACATGAAAAAGCAAATGATAAAATAATAAATACAATCTGCCTGTGTGACTTCTGTGGGGTGCAGAATAAAGAAGTCCATCTGAGTTGGGTGGGGCTAATCAGAGCTGAGTTCCTGGAGGAGAATGGACCAGGATGTAAAGTATATTTAGAAAATGATCACTATTTATTATTTTCAAGATGCCAGACCCTGTGTCAAGTATTTTACATGGATATTTTCATGTATTCACAGTAACTCTATGACACAGATATTGTCCCCATTTTATGGATGGGAAAATTGATGCTGAGATGGCTAATTAACTCTTCTAAGATAGAACAGCCAATACATCAAGAGGAGCTTCAATACGGGTTTGTGTCATCCTAAGTTCCGAGTTCCAGCCACTTGACCACACTGCCTAATCAGCCAAGGGCAAAGAATGGCCTTCTTCTCAGAGGAGTAAACAGTGTAACGAGCCCAAACCCAAAATGTGGCAGCAAATGCCCATGAGAAAAGTTGGCATCACCTCCTCACCTTTGGCTGGACACTTCTCAGGGCCATGGTTCTTGGAGGGTGCTTTGTAAGAAAACAAAGGCAAAAATCTAGCCCATCTTTGCCCTTGACAAGGCGCTTCCAGTGTGATGAACGTGAAGAACAACCAAAAAAGATACGCCACTTGTACACAGGGGAAGAGTGAAACTTACACCCCCTCCGCAATGCTACATTTGTTCTGTTGAATGGCCTCTTAGCTGCCATGGTACAACACCACACCTCAAACTCATCTCTGTATTCCCACGGCTTGTCCTCATGCCTACCACTTAGCAGGAGCTCAGTGTTTGTGGAACAGATGAATGAATGAATGAAATGAATGAATGTATAAAAATTTAAATAACTATGACTATCCTACACTGGTGTTCTGATCCAAAAGAAAATGAGACCAACAATAGTACCTTACTCAGTGGTACCTTCCAATTGTAATTATTCAATAACTGGTAGTGTGAAGAGCTAGCTCAGGACTTGCATTTAACACACAGTATAAATGGTGGCTATGATAGATGTTAGCTATTAGCATTTTTTTATATTTGTGTATCCTTTAAAAGAGCCAGTTTCTCAGGCTGCATCCCCATTTATCCATTTATTGCCTATTTCACAACCACCTTCACGCTGGCACCAAACGAAGTCACAAACTTGTCTGCAACAATCATGCTTTCCTGCTCTGTATCCTGCCCACCTGTGGCCACCGCTCCAGCCTCCATCCTAGGCCCTATGAGTCCCCATGCAAAGTAATGTGCTGCCTTCATACGCACTCATCCCTGGGTAATGCACAAGGCTTCCAGACTTTGCTTCCCTCACTCTACTTCTCCCCCAAATTTTCTTTTTTGTAGAAACGGGAGTCTCACTATGTTGCCCCGGCTGGTCTTGAACTCCTGGACTCAAGCTATCCTCCTGCCTTGGCCTCCCAAAGTGCTGGGATTACAGATGTGAACCTCTGTGTCTAGCCCTCCCCAAAATTTATTCTCCAGTTTCCGATTTTGTCAAGGTCAGTTTCCTATGTTCTTCAAGACTCAGTGATGGAAATAAGCCCATCCCTGTGGACAGGGACAACTTCCCCCATCAGGGAATACTTGATGTTCATATACCATAGTTGCATTTCAGCTGGGGCCTCTGTACACTGTCTTAATCCAAAAGAGTAGCTCCAATAGTGAGACCAAAACCTAATGGTATGAGTCTTGTCACAAATCAGACCACAAGATGGTGACCTCCGACTGGGTGCAGTGACTCACTCCTGTAATCTCAGCACTTTGGGAGGTCGAGGTGGGTGGATCACCTGAGGTCAGGAGTTCGAGACCAGCCTGGCCAACATGATGAAACCCCATCTCTTCTAAAAATATGAAAAAATTAGCTGGGTGTGGTGATTGGCACCTGTAGCCCCAGTTACTCGGGAGGCTGAGGCAGGAGAATCACCTGAACCCAGGAGGTGGAGGTTGCAGTGAGGTGAGATCGCACCATTGCACTCCACTCTGGGTGACAGAGTGAGACTCTCTCAAAAAAAAAAAAAAAAAAGATGGTGCCCTCCCTTGTCTCACCTAGACCAAACCTAGAAAGTAGCCCACTGCCACATTTCCCCCTACCTGAAGAAGTCAGTATTTATACTTAGCACTTATCTCCAGGTATGGATAACCTTTCTAAGGTGAACTCCTGGCTGACTTAGTCCTGCACCAGGAACCCAGACATTGCCCTCCAGCAGCCACCACTGAGTTACT
Source organism: Sapajus apella (assembly GCF_009761245.1). NCBI lineage: Eukaryota > Metazoa > Chordata > Mammalia > Primates > Cebidae > Sapajus > Sapajus apella. Next base: position 185,538 of record NW_022437050.1, on the reverse strand, counting down.
GAGCAGAGAATTAGGAGTCAGGCTCCTGTATTTCTTCTCTGTAGCATTTCACCTTCTTGATTATTTGAGATTTGGAACAGGCCAAATCTCAAATAATCAAGAAGGTGAAATGCTACAGAGAAGAGATGCAAGAGCAATCCAAAATCACAGATAGGAATCCTTGTGGCATCTGTACCAACAACCTCAGGGACTTTCAGCTACTCTCTGGGTCTTGGTGTCTCCACCTGCAAAATGGTTGGACTTTGCAGGTTGGACTCTTCATTTAACAAATAGATTCAATGAAGACCCCATACAACAGGCCCTTGGGAAGCTCAGTCTGAGAAGACAGGAATACAAAAGTTAATATGCCACAAGCCAGGTGGTAGGGACAGAGATATGATTAGAAGATACACAATGTTCTAGAAAGTATTCCATTTTTTAAAATATTTAAGGCCAGGCTCGGTGGCTCACATCTATAATCCCAGCACTTTGGGAGGCCAAGGCGGGTGGATCAGGAGGTCAAGAGATCGAGACCATTCTGGTCAACATGGTGAAACCCCGTTTCTACTAAAAATACAAAAATTAGCTGGGCATGGTGGTGCGTGCCTGTCGTCCCAGCTACTCAGGAAGCTGAGGCAGGAGATTTGCTTGAACCCAGGAGGCAGAGGTTGCGGTGAGCCGAGATCGCGCCATTGCACTCCAGCCTGGGTAACAAGAGCGAAACTCTGTCTTAAAAAAAAAAAAAAAATTTTTATTTGTATATACAAGAGGAAAAATCTGACAGTATATACACCAAAATGTGGTATTTTGGCACTGTGGAGTTATATGTGCTTTTAAAATAGTTTTTATTTTTGCATTTTTCCATTTTCTCATCTTTATACAGAGTATTATTAATTGCATCTTTAAAAAAAAAAAACATTTTTATTCAAATAGAATTTAAATCCCAGATATATTACAAGCATGCTGTGTGACCTGGGGCAAATCATTTAACCTCTCCTGACTTATATTTAAAATGGAAATTGTTTTTAATTTAATATTGCCATAAAATGTTTTGGGATCTCCAATTCAGAGGGGTGAATTAATCATGTTTCTTATTCATAATGTCTCATCATCATGAGTCTATGCCAGGCCTCTCTCTTATTATATGGATTTATTTCCTTTTATTCCCATTCCCATTTCCCTCTGCCTCCACCCCTAGGCATTCTGTCTTTAGTATGTTTCTGTTAATTTGAAAGTGTTTTTGCAAAATGCATCTGGTTGTTTGGTGAGCTACTTAAACGGTATTGTGTCATAAATCTCATTCTGTTTCCTACTTTTTTCACAAAGAACCGTGTATTTCAGATCTTTCCATGTGGCCATGTGGACACGTCACCCTAGGCCTCTAAGTGCTGCATAATATCCGAGAATGCATCTACCCCATTCTACTTTTCCCAGGGAGGGACATTCCCAGGGAGGAATTTGTCTCCAAATTCCTGTCACTACAAACAATATTGCCATGAGCCCCCTTCATATATGAATTCTTATGGACTTGTGTGAAAATTCATTGAGATCGGTGACCTGGAGCGGAATGGCTGGGTCACAAGGTATGTGTATACTTAATTAGACCAAGTGCTACCAGAGTCTTCTCCAGTATGTGTATACAGCCTGTGCCCCCACCAGCCATGCACAAGGCTCCTCATGTCCCCACAAGGCTCCTCATGTCCCCACATGCCTGTGTGCACTTGGAACTATCCAGCTTCCTAATTTTTGCCAACCTATCACATATGTCCCTTTGTGGTTTTCATTGTCGTTGTTGTTTTTTAGAGACAGGGTCTTGCTCTGACACCCAGGTTGGAGTGCAGTGGCATGATCATAGCTCACTGCAACCTTGAACTCTTGGGCTCAAGGGATCCTCCTGCCTTAGATTCCCAAGTAGCTAGGACTACAGGCATTCACCAACACGCCTGGTTAATTCTTTATTTCTTTTGTAGAGACAAGGTCCCCCTATGCCGCCCAGGCTGGTCTCAAACCCTTGGGCTCAAGTGATCCTACTGCCTTGGATTACAGGCATGAGCTACTGCACTCAGTCTCTTTGCCGTTTTTATTTGACTGCCTATTTTGATTATTTTTGATATGTTCATTAGCCTTCGAGTTTCCTATTTTGTAAATTCCCTGCGCATTTCCATTGCCCACGTTTCTACTGGGAACACTTTTTCTTGCTGATTGTAAGAGTTCCTTGCATATTCTAAATATCAATCCCTTGACTGTTTTGGACATTGTAAATATCTTCTCAGATTCTTGCCTCATGATTCGTCCTTTTGAAGTATTGTTTTTCCTCACCCCTAGATCAAAAAGATAGTCCTTTATGTTGTCCTCTTTTACCTTTAAAACTTTACGTTTCACATTTAGGTCTTTAATACACCTTCTACTTTTCGCGGAAATAATTCAGCATCTACTTCCTTGAGTTTTATGCAGGATAAACTAACATAGGGAAAGCACCCATCACGGTGACTGACCCAAAAGAGATGTGCAATTGTGGGCGATGATTGTTAGCCCTTAGATTGAAGGTGGCAAGTGCTACCGAAGGAAATCATAGGAGCTTAGCTGCTGTTTAACTAGATCAAGAAAGGTTTCATGGACAAAGGCGAAGTTTTCGAGGCCGGCCCTAAAAATGAATGTAGGATTCATTCATTCTGAAATGGAAAGGGAAGTATTCCGGGCAGAGGAACTGGCTCTGGGAAAGGCAGAAACGCTGCAGGCTGACAAGGTTGAGGAGGAGCACATTGGGGTGAGAGCCTGACTACTCACAAATTGCTGTCTTTCTGCCCGTGCCCACCCCCCTCCCCACTGCAGGCTCCCTGTTCTCCACCCTGAAGCCCCCCGACGCCGTGTTCAAGGTGGTGTTCTGGCTGGGCTACTTCAACAGCTGCCTCAACCCCATCATCTACCCATGCTCCAGCAAGGAGTTCAAGCGCGCCTTCGTGCGCATCCTCGGGTGCCAGTGCCGCGGCCGCCGCCGCCGCCGCCGCCGCCGTCGCCTGGGCGGCTGCGCCTACACCTACCGGCCGTGGACGCGCGGCGGCTCGCTGGAGCGCTCGCAGTCGCGCAAGGACTCGCTGGACGACAGCGGCAGCTGCCTGAGCGGCAGCCAGCGGACCCTGCCCTCGGCCTCGCCGAGCCCGGGCTACCTGGGCCGCGGCGCGCCGCCGCCGGTCGAGCTGTACGCCTTCCCGGAGTGGAAGGCGCCCGGCGCCCTCCTGAGCCTGCCCGCGCCCGAGCCCCCCGGTCGCCGCGGCCGCCACGACTCGGGCCCGCTCTTCACCTTCAAGCTCCTGGCGGAGCCCGAGAGCCCCGGGACCGACGGCGGCGCCAGCAACGGGGGCTGCGAGCCCGCGGCCGACGTGGCCAACGGGCAGCCGGGCTTCAAAAGCAACATGCCCCTGGCGCCCGGGCAGTTTTAGGGTCCCGGTGCGCAGCTTCCTTTCCCTGGGGAGGAAATCATCGTGGGGGGGAGGGGAGGGCGGGCGGAGGGGGGAGGGGAGCGTCCGCGCCGGGTAGACGCGCGCCCCAAGGGAAACCGGGGGGAGGGCCGGGGAGAGGGGCAGCTGCTTTTCTGGCAGGGGCATGGGTGCCAGGTACCACGCAGAGAGCCGGGCCGAGCATGCTGAGAGCCTGGGGGACCCGACGCCGCCGGGATTTACCTCTCTCTCTCCCTCTGTGTATATATAAACGAGTCCCTCTCTACTTGTATTTAACCGTGGGTGCACGTGCGTGTGTCTGTGCGGTGTGCGTGTGTTCCGCATGTGTGTGCGCGTGGGGCCGCCCTGCGGGGGCGGAGCGAGCGTGCGCCCAGGAGGCAGCCGGGGGCGTTCTGTGTGTCGTGACTTCGTACCTCTCAAGCCCCTACTTGTACTTCACTGAAGGATGGCACTTTGGTGGGGTTGGAAACAAAGTCGGACATTAAAGGTCATTTCTCCTGTGCGGCTTTGCGTGGTTTGTGGACGAGCGGCAGGCAGAGCCTTGCGTTTCCTCTTGCTTCCGCTTCGGATTTGACCCAGTCCTGGGTCTTAGGCTCCTTCTTCGCTTTCCTTTTCCCTGCCCTCCAGCCCCCACCCCAGAAGAGCTGCTCTCACCATGTCCTGAGGACAATTAGCGCAGGCTCTCCTAAGTCCCATTTATGCCTTTGCGGTTACTGACCTCCGGGACTGCACCAATCTGGCCCTGTGGCTGAACGTTACCCCCTGGACTTGCCTAATAAATCCTACTTACCTGCTTTTGACCATTAGGAGCATGTGAATCCTCCTGCGGCTCCTTCCTGCTCTGACCAACACTGAGCAATGTCGAGCTTGGTCCTGATCCCTAGAGCCCCAATCCCAGGTGGGGTTCCCTGGTCAATCCCCTAAATGGGCCTGTTTCCTGAGAGGGGATGACCCCAGGCTGGGGTTCATAAGAGAGGAGCTGGTTCCCTTCCCTCCCGGGGCCGGTTCCCTTCCCTCCCGGGGCCAACACTCCACTGATTGTTTGCCTATGCCCACAGAACTTGAAAAGACATCCAAACTGCAGATGTTTCTGGATAAGGTGTGGATCCTTGCCACCCAGCAACACACAGGGGCACAAGAACCCTCCCACACTCTGCTAACTTGTGACCCTGCCTGGAAAAAAAGCACTGAGGAAGGTCACACAGAAAGGTGCAGCATTCTTTGGAGCTCATAACTTGGGTTCTAGTCTCACTCCTACTACTGATTTATTGCATGAAAAGGAGAGAGTTACATCCCCTCTCTGGATTTCGGTTCCCCATCTGTGTAATGGTGGGGTTGATCCTAAGATCTTTGCTGCCTCTGAAAGCTCCCAGTTTGAAAAGAGAATGAAGGACAGTGAACAAAATATCAAACATTTTTCTTCAAACATTCAGAAAAGCATAGAAGGAACTCTCTTCCCCCATTCCATCCCTTTTTCCCTTTCTACTTAGCTTTTCTAAGTTGAGCTTCATGATTTTACAAATGGCAAGGGCCTCTTCCATAGTATTAGTACATCGATCATTCATTATATAGGTGATTGACAGAGAAAATACTTAAAGGAGAGAGAACCAGTGATTGATGTGGTTGAAAAGTGTAGGGGTGTCAGGCATTGCTGGATCCAGGGGCACAAACGAGATTGTTGGGTTACTCACAGTCTCTTACTCTTCCCTGTAGTTTCCATCCTTTAGCTCGGCTTATCTTTGCATATTGCCCTAGTTTCCCTTCCTGAAATGCCTTTCTCACAACATTCTTATGATTTGATACCCACAAAAGGAGAAACAAGATTGTCCAGCAGTTCCATCAAAAAAGAAAAAAAAAAAAAAAATCAGCCAGGTGCAGTGGCTCACGCCTGTAATCCCAGCACTTTGAGAAGCTGAGGTGAGTGGATCCCCTGAGGTCAGGAGTTTGAGACCAGCCTGGCCAACATGGTGAAACCTCATCTCTACTAAAAATACAAAAATTAGCTGGGCATGGTGGCGGGCACCTGTAATCCCAGCTACTCGGGAGGCTGAGGTAGGAGAGTCACTTGAACCCAGGAGGTGGAGGTTGTAGTGAGCCGAAATCGTGCCGTTGCACTCTAGCCTGGGTGACAAGAGCAAGACTCAAAAAAAAAGAAGAAGAAGAAGCCAGAGATTCCGTATCACAAACCGCCTTAAGACTTTGATGAAGGCAGTAGACTCTCTTTCCATAAAAATTCACGTACCAAAAAACATTACATTTTCATTCAGTTGTAGATGTTGTACCCCTAAGATCTCACTATCTATGGTTTATATGCCCTGAACTGGATTTTTAGTAATTATCTAGGCCAACTCCCTCATTTTTACACAGGGGGAGATGGAGGTAAATAACTTTACTGGGTCACACCAAAGCTAGAAGTAGAACCCAGGTCCTCTGCCTCTTTGTCCAGTACCTTTTGTATTCCCCTGTGCTACCATCCTGTAGTTGAGTACATCCTCCAACAGACAGCAGGCCTCTTCTTGCCCAAAAAAAGAAATGGGGGCCCTAGGAAAAGAAAACTCGAACTCAATTCCCAGAAAAGAAGGAATCATTTGGGACAGTTCTGAAAACAATTTTGTTAGCAACACAAATCTTCTAATAAACTTTACACAGAAATCTGATATCAGATCAGTCCATAGTGAAGTGGAGAGAAGACAGAGCCTTCTCAGCCTCTTCCCTCTCCTGAGACCCTTGTTCTGGCCTGCCCCAGTCACCCTGGGGTTCCATGAAATGATGTTTAAAAATCACTGATCTAGTGCAAGTAAATGGGATTTGGAGTCAGTAGGGCCTGGGTTCGAGTCTTGGCTCTGCATGACCTTGGGTAGTTCATCTCGCCTCTTCCGTTCTAGCAAATGGTCATGATCATCACAGCCCACCAGGACGCACAAAGGATTCAATGAGATCATTGTAGTATAATCATTGAAATGCAAATCACTGGGCAGATGCAAGTTATAATTTGGACCTTGGATATCTGAAGCCACAAGGCACTAAAGGCATTTCCTAAGCTGCTCAGTTCTGATGATCTCATTCATTACTGGTGTTTGGAGGTCACCCAGGTAGCATAGAGAGGCAGTAGCAGTCTCCTGTTTCTTTCCAGAAGGAAGACTGGCCAAGCAGTGGCTTACATCCCCACAGGGTGCTGGGGTCCAGATCTGCCCCTAGCCAGAGTCTACATTTTTCTGGCCTTTCCAAGTCACCTCATTGTAGCCAGGCCCTAGGAGGACTCAGGGTTCATCAGATCCCCTCAGGCAGACAGGTCCTCTCTGTTTTGATCTCCTAACTGGCGGCAAAGCAGCCCTACTTTTTCCTCTCCAGCCACCCAGACTGCTGGGTCATTGTCACCACTGAAGCATGCACAGGAATAAATCTGCCAACCCGTTAAGAGGCCAGTGGCTTGGCAAGTGGAGTACTAGTTAATTTCTAGACTTGGACTCAAATTACACCTCTGCCGGTCAGTAGCTGTGTGACATTGGGCAACTCACATCTTGGGTCTAAACCTCCGTTTCCTTAACTATAAAATAGAGATAATAATACTAACTATTTCACAGGGACATCGGGAGGATCAAATGAGGTCATGAGGCTAACAGTTGGCACCATGCCAAGCACTCGGTGAGCATCCCAGGAACAGCAGCTACTAACAGAGGTAGTCACTTTTCAATTATTTACTTGGAATATGAAATTTGGAAAATCTGAATATAGAGACAAAAAATAGTCAGAGTTTTTTGGTCAGATTCCAGGTTTTAGGACTCAGGGTCCACCCTGAAGAAGAAAGACATAAATAGGTTATTACAGAATAAAAGAACTTTGTGGGCCAGGCACAGTGGCTCACACCTGTAATCCCAGCACTTTGGGAGGCTGAGGGGGGCAGATCATTTGAGGCCAGCAGTTCGAGAACAGCCTGGCCAACATGTGAAACCCTGTCTCTACTAAAAATATAAAAATTAGCCAGGCATGATGGCATGCGCCTGTAATCTCAGGTGCTCAGGAGGCTGAGGCAGGAGAATTGCTTGAACCTGGGAAGCAGAGATTGCAGTGAGCTGAGATTGCGGTGAGCCAAGCAGAGTGAGTTATTTTGCTGTCTCAAAAAAAAAAAAAAAATTGTGTCCTACAGCATGAAGATGCATTACTCAAAAAGTTCATCAGTCCAAACTAAAACTTAAAATAACATTTAAACATTTAATAAAAGTTATAGAAGATTCCAGGTGACAAAACAAAAATGGGTAAGGGAAGCATGGATGTGTTAGGATTAGCACATTCTGTGACAGAAGAGGTGGAGGGGGAGACCCAGGGCTGTGGACCTGAGCATGCACCTGGATTCAAGGCCCAGCTCTCCCACCCAAATCAAGCATTTACCCTCTTGAAGCCATCCGCTTTGCCTGTAAACTGGGGACATGGTTAGCACCTAGCTCACAAGGTTGGGATGAATAATAAATGAGGCAAAACATGAAAGAGCTTGGCACAGAGTAGGCACAATTTTTATTAACTATGGGGGACCTTATGTATCCTGCATTCCAGCAGTTCTCAACTTTTCCTGGATCAGCAATTCCTTTAAGAATCTAATAAAAGCTAAAGAAAAATGAACATAGCAAGCCCAAACTTCACCTATTATTTCTGCCCCCCTAAATCTCCCAAAGGACACATGGAACCCAGGTTATAACCTTCTCAACAGATATGGCTTACTTAGTATACGGAAGTAGCCAAATCTGGAGAAAAAATACAAGAGTGATGAATCTGGCCCCGTGTTAGACATGTGAATGCAACACAGAAGGAGACCAAGACCAGGCTTAGGGAACTCGGCCTGGGTGAGAGGCAGCAGGTCAGCGGGCAATCCCATTCAAGTGCCTCACAGGTAGAGGGTGGTCCACTATTGTCCTCACTTGGTGAGACCCCAATGTTAGGCTCCATCTCCCATTGGAGGGATGGGGGTGATAGTGAAGTGTGGTGAAGTACTCTTGGCTATTGCAAGGAGGTTGCCCCCCAAGGCTGGCTGGATTTGGAAGAATTGGCATCCTTCCACAGTTTTCCCAGCTTATACCTGGACCTCCGTTTTGAAAGTTAAGAGCCAAGTATTTGACACTTTTTTCTTTTTTTTTTTTTTAAACCTGACTTTCCAAGCAGTCAGAGCAGCTGTAGCACATCTGACCTGCCTTCACTTTCTATCTTCTCTGGGAGCACCAGGAATTGAAGAATGGCAAGAAGTGTGAAGAGAGGGTTGTGGCTCTGGCTGGGTACGGTGGCTAACACCTGTAATCCCTGCACTTTGGGAGGCCGAGGACACTTTTTTCTTTAGCTTCTCCTTGACAACCATTCCCTTGGGCAATGAGTGGCTCACTTCCAGCCGACTTGGCTGGCGTCAGAGGGTCAGTGTCCAAGCTAATTCACTGAAGTGTGGGTGTTAGGGTGAGGAGGGGGCACACAGCTATGACCTGCCCTTATTCCCTCTCTCACCTTCTTGCCTATCATGCCTGTTTGCTATTCTTCAAATGATGGGGGCAGGGGGGGCCTCCCGACTCCCAGCTCAGGACTTTGCTCTTGTTTTCCCCTCTGCCTGGAGCCCCTTCTTTCCATGTGGCTTCTTCCATTACCACCTTCCCCTCTTTGCTCAAACGTCACCTTCTCAGTGATCATCTGATTTCTCTGACCGTCCCATTCAAAAATGACTTCCCTATTGCCTACGCTGCCTAGCACTCCCTGTAGCCCTTACCCACTTCATTCTTCTCCATAGTACTTATCACCACCTGACATATTTTTAAAACTTATTTACATGTGTATTGTCTGTCTCCCCCCCCGCGCACACACGCTAGAAATGTATATTCCATGAGGGTGGGGATATATGTCTGTTCTGCTCACTGTTGTGTATTCTCAGCACTTCAAGTAGTATCCAACACATAATAGGTGCTCACTAAATATTCTTAAATGAATAAACGTGTATTACCCCGCATGACTGTGTAAATGCTATAATAGCAGAACAGAGTGCTATGGAAAGCACATGGCAGGGGCTCCTATCTCTAAATTGGTGGAGCAGTTCTGGTCAGGGAGGGCTTCCTGTAAGGAGTGGCATCTGAAGAATGTCAGCTGGTACTCACTGCCCGGCAACCCTGGTGTTTCTATAGTTAGTGCTCTCCCTTGTGCCCCTAAGTGGGGATGGGAGTCTGAAGGCCTGCTGTCTGATTCTGGCTCCGCCTCTAAGTCCCTGGCCTTCCCTAGGGCTCTATTATCTGTACGGAGCCAGAGACAATAGCTAAGCTATGTGGATCTGTCACTCCAGCTTTTGTTCTCCCCTCCTCATTGCACAATCCTCAGATAACCTATTTTTGGAGACAACTTCATTGGGATTAGTAAGACAAACAGTTTTGGCCCTTGCTGATGGCCTTCTTCAGGGAAACAGCATCTTCACAAGAGATTTACAAAACTGCTTGGGAGCAGAGGAAAACGCTAAAACCTAGTGACTGCTCTCAAGTATTGTGTCTGCCACTACTGTCAGAAGCATTCTATGTCCTCACCAAACACTACCTGAAACCCAAAAACCACTGACACCTGTACATTACTCCATTCGCTCATTCATTTTTTCATTAATTCATTCTACAAACTATTCTTAAACACCTGCACAAAACTTGGAGCCAAGGACTTGAGCAAACCCAGTCTTTTCCCTCATGAAAATTTCATTCTGAAAGGGGAGATTGAAGCCTCCTCAGCACTTTGGGAGGCCGAGGCAAGAGGATTGTTTGAGGCCAGTACTTTGAGACCAGCCTGGGCAACACAGTAAGATCCTATAGCTACAAAAAAAAATTAATTTAAAAAATCTTATATACAAGGTAGAAAGACATTTGTGTAACTCACGAGTTAAGTATTAGAACCATAGAATCAGCTGTAACTGGGTGACAATCTTGATTTTCCCATGTATTAGTTGTGTCTTCTTGGGCACATCACCTATCCTCTCAGAGGCATCGGTAAAATGAGAATAATCAGACCTATCTTAAAAGGTTGTCATGAATGTAAGTTACACTTGAGATGTAGCATGCTTAGTGCAGTGCCTGGCACATGGTATTTGTTCAGTAAATGAGAGTTATTAAGTGCCATTGTAGGCATACCAATAAAGGGCTTTGGGAATCCAAGGGTTCACGTCCATTTGCACAGAATCAGAAAGGCTTCATGGAGGAAGTGGCATCTGAGATGGGTCTAAAAGATGTGGCTGGTCAAGCGTGGTGGCTCACGCCTGTGCTCCCAGTACTTTGGAGGCCAAGAAGGGCAGATCATCTGAGGTCAGGATTTCCAGACCAGCCTGGCCAACATGGTGAAACCCCGGCTCCACTAGAAATACAAAAATTAGCCAGGTATGGTGGCACATGCCTGTAAACCCAGGTACTCGGGAGGCTGCAGCAGGAGTATCACTTGAACCTGGGAGAAGCAGGTTTCAGTGAGCTGAAATAGCCCCATTGCACTCCAGCTTGGGCAACAGAGTAAGACTCCATCTCAAAAAAAAAAAAAATTTAAAAAAAGATGTGGCCAAGTAGAGAGGGCAAGAAGGAGAAGCAGAGGAGACAAAGCATGATGAGGAAGAGGAGAAGATGGGGCTGGGAAAGGAAGCCAGAGGAAGATCAAGGCAGAAGAAAGAGCCCCACCAATGTAAGCAGACCATCATGTGTGGAGCACCTAAGGTTTGCCATAGAAGAGGGAGAGTCGTGCTTCGCAGGAACCATTGGGAAATAAAAGAGAGACAGGTGGAAGGAGGGACTCTGGGCTGGGAGGGTGGCTAGGAGGCCCTGACAACAGGCCAGCAATGAGGATTCAAGCAGGGAGTTCCAAGATGAGATCTGTGAAAGGTGGCTGTGTGGGCGGACATGGGACTAACCCAAGAGGTTCCATGTCCATAGAGTTTCCCCGTCATGGTTTTCCTGTGACACACTGAACACACACAATAATCTCCCCCTGAAAGAGGAAAATGGCACTCTAGAAGATTTCTTTCTTGGGTCACATAGCTAGTGTGAGGGAGAGCCAGAGCAAGACCACACTGCCTGGTCCCAACTGAGAAATGGTTTCTCTTACCAGATCTGTCTGTGTGACAGATGTGTTTCAACCCCAGATAACAATGCCCAGAACGTAACTCAGATGAGTAGCAGTACAGCCTGGCCATTAAGGACTTATGCTTGAGGTTAGAAACAGCTGCATTCAAATCCTGGTTCTGCTGCTTGCCAGCTGTGTGGTCCCGGACAAGAGATTTAACCTCTCTCTGCCTTCATTTCCTCATTGGTAGGCCTGGCAGAATAATAGAATCTTCTTCACAAAGTTGCTATGAGAAATAAAAGAGCCAATGCGTGGAATTGAGAAGTACTGGGCGTATAGGAAATGCTCAACTAGTAGCCAGCAGTATCAGTGAGAGGTCAGCATTATCTAGTGTGAGGGAACAGGGAAAATGAAGTCTTAGAATTAGCCAGCAGGAAAGCGCAAACCTTCTCTCTGAACCAGGGGTAAGAGGTGTTAGAGGACTCTCTCTCTCTCTCTCTCTTTCTCTCGGGCACATTATGCCCTGCTTCAATTCTCCTGAGATAAGTACTATTTTGGGAGACCTCACAATAAAAGAAAACCAGAAGAAAATAAATTATAAATCCGAATCATCTGAACAGGGGCAGATGCTACCTGGGGCTGGTGAGCAAATGTTGGGAGCAAAACTAGGTCCAGGAGCTGGACTCATGTAGAGAATTCTAGGCCAGGGGCTCTCAAACTTTCCAACCGCAACCCACAGGATGAAATTCATTTTACATTACAGCCCAGTATACACAGAGAGATATAGATATGCAGATATAGATATATACTTAGATCAAGATTTCTCAATCTCGGCACTACTGAAATTTTGATTTGGAGAATTATTTATTGGGAGGGGGGCGGGCACTGTCCTGCAAATTGCTGAATATTTAGTAGCATCCCTGGCCTCTACCTACAGATGCCAGCAGCATCCCTTGCCACCAGCTGTGACAATCAAAATTGTCTCCAGCCAAATGCCTCCTGGGGGTTAAAATAGCCCTGACTTGAAAACCACTGATGAATGAGATGTAAGAAACAGAAGTTTTCATGAAGGTTACCCATATTTACAAAATGTACTCTAATATTTCCCATTTTGTATTATTTGATGTCACTTTTTAAAAGCGCTAATTTGGGGCTGGGCACAGTGGCTCACGTTTATAATCCCAGAACTTTGGGAGGCCAAGGCAGGTGGATCACTTGAGGCCAGTTTGAGATCAGCCTGGCCAACATGGTGAAAACCTGTCTCTACAAAAAATTATAATAGCAATCATAATAATAGTAATAATAATGCTAATTGTGGTGCATTACCTTGATTTTACACCAGAATGACCATACTTTAAGGGTCCTTCTGCTATTTCAGGTGAGAGTGTCTACTTATCCCAGGTCCTGAAGAACTCAGTTGTAAATATTTTCCAGTGTCCCCCATCAACCCCAGAGGAGACCTCCTATTGGGAATTGGGAAGATGTTTGGGCTGGGAAAGTTGCTTATCCTCTCAGGGTTTCTGTCTCATCCTCTGCAAAATGGGGGTCAAATGCCTATCTCAAAGACTTGGGTAGACATTAATGAGATAATTCTTTTCTTTCTTTCTTTCTTTCTTTCTTTCTTTTTCTTTCTTTCTTTCTTTCTCTTTCTTTCCTTCCTTCCTTCCTTCCTTCTTTCTTTCTTTCTTTCTTTCTTTCCTTCTTTCTTTCTTTCTTTCTTTTTTCTTTTCTTTCTTTCTTTCTATCTTTCTTTCTTTCTTTCTCTTTCTTTCTTTCTTTCTTTCTCTTTCTTTCTTTCTTTCCTTTCTTTCCTTTCTTTCCTTTCTTTCCTTTCTTTCCTTTCTTTCCTTTCTTTCCTTCCTTCCTTCCTTTCTTTCTTTCTTTCTTTCTTTCTTTCTTTCTTTCTTTCTTTCTT
>NW_022437050.1:158320-172046 GCF_009761245.1 Sapajus apella | reverse complement strand
CTCTCTCTCTCTCTCTCTCTCTTTCTTTCTTTCTTTCTTTCTTTCTCTTTCTTTCTTTCTCTTTTTTTTTTTTTAATGATCTGGTCCCTGAATATCAGTAGAGATAATTCTTAAAATAAGCACTAACTCTAATTGAGCCATCACTATGGCTTTATGCAAATTTACTCATTTCATTCACACTTTGTTTCTATAAAGGGGGTGTTATGGTTATTATCATCACTGTATAGGTGAAGAAAGTGAAGTTCTAAGACGCTAAGTAACTTGTCCAATGATGCACACTTAGAAAGGCCTGGTGGTTGTGTTCAAATCAGGCAAATGTGGAGCTGCAAGAAAGCCGGCTGTCCTCACTTCCCTTTTCTGTATGTTACTTTCTTGATTCTGTCCGTAAATGTGATCCAATCATGTGGCAATCCTGGAGCTGCTCTGAAGCTCTTCTGGTTGTGAGGGCCGTCCAATCTACAAATCATTCTTTGCTTAAACTCTGTTAAATTTAAAAAAAAGAGAGAGAGAAAGAAAGAAAGAAAGGTCTGGTGGTTTTAAAATATTTCTGCAGATTCTTTGGCACTCCTCTCATTAAGAGGTGAAGCCTAATTACCCACATCTTGCATGTCATGCAGCAGATGTGACCTGTGGGACTTACAAAGTCATATAAGGCCATTCTATTCCCACCTGTCTTTCTTGGAATGCTGTCCCTTGAGACCCATCCATCATTCTATGAGAAAGTTCAAGCCACATTGAGAGGCCACATGGAGATGTTCCTACCAGCTAAGGTCCCGGCCAACAGTCAGCCTCAACTGCCAGACATGCAAATGACTCCTAAGTGAGAGTCAATTGGCCGAGCCCAGTCAGCCCTCATAATGGTGATAAAGTAGTGATAACCAATGATGGGGCACCTAACAGTTGCCCCAGAAATGTGCATTTTGTCTTGACAGAGCTAATGAAATGATGGGAAAGATTTGAGGTCTGGTATCTTCTGATTTTGACTTGTAAAGGCGTCAGAGGGCATCAAGCCAGGAAGAGATGTGCTTTGTTGTTTGGCTTTTTTCCCATCTGAATTAGGTAGGTGGCTTTGTGTCTCGGGGACCTCTAAAGCTTCATATCAACAACCCAGAACACTGGGACGAAAACTACAATGTTAGAACAACACATCAAAGAGGTAGGCATTATTACTGTCTCATTTTTAGGCTTAGAAAAGTTAAGGTAATTAGTTGAAGATAACATGGTTTGTGGGTGGCAGGGCCAGGATTTGAGTCATGCAGCCAACCAACCTTGTTCTGCACACCCCCAGCCTGGACGATCCTTTGTACCTGGAGGGAAACTCCTCTCACCTCCTGCTTCTCCAAGCTCCCACCTACCTCTGCCCTCTTTCTGGTCTCTAGCTTTTAGAAAACAAAAGCCCAGAAAACTTGCAAGTTTCTCCTGCTTCCCTCCCTCCCTGATATCTCACCTGAAGGAGGGAGGCACAAAGCCTGCTACCTGATTGAATCCATGGAAAGGATGGGGGGGGACAGAAACATGAATGAATATCACAAAATATTTTTTTTTTTTTGAGACGGAGTTTCACTCATGTTACCCAGGCTGGAGTGCAACGGCACGATCTCGGCTCACCGCAACCTCCGCCTCCTGGGTTCAGGCAATTCTCCTGCCTCAGCCTCCTGAGTAGCTGGGATTACAGGCACGCACCACCATGCCCAGCTAATTTTTTGTATTTTTAGTAGAGACGGGGTTTCACCATGTTGACCAGGATGGTCTCGATCTCTTGACCTCGTGATCCACCCGCCTCGGCCTCCCAAAGTGCTGGGATTACAGGCTTGAGCCACCGCGCCCGGCCTTATCACAAAATATTATCCAGTCACTCACTACCTAAATGTCTCATCAGTCCCTATCCAAAGGCAGTTACTGAGATGCTCTGCACTGCATGCACACACATGCAGGAAGCGGCTGTCTGACTCAATCTGATGTGGATGGCGTTCAGTTAATCCTGCTCAAGTCCACTCCTCAAAAGCTTATGTAGTGCAGGGATTGATGAGGAGGCACCTACTGCAGAATTCAGGGTTGAAAGTAATCACCTTTCTTTCCCTTCAACCTGACCCCAGGATGAGCCTGAAGGTTTCTCATGAAGGGGTTCCAAAGGCAGAGGCTGGTGGCTTCCCCACCAGGGCAGAGTGGGCAGAATTTCTCCATCCCAGCCAGATCCCTCTGCTGCTTCAGAAGTCCCCAAGGGATGGCCAGTCCAGGGCTGTGATCTGTCCAATAGAACACCCTGAGCAGGGCTTTCCTCTCTGCCATCCCACACCCCCACCCCGGAAAACACCTGCAGAAAGATGTCAGAGACATCAGACGCCTTCTGTTAGGATTTCCCATTACAAGCCTTAAACCCCATATGTTCTGGCACCACTGTCTCTCACTCTCATTACTAAGGTAACAGAGACAGGTATTCCTTCAACACCCACTCACTGCATGCTGCTGGGGCCTCCTTTCAGTCAGGCATACTTAAAATACAGTGATGAACAAGGATCTTCAACACCACCTTGGCAGTGGGACTGTGGCAAGGGTGCCAGCTGAACCAAAACTGGGATTTGAAGTTTGATTGTGTCTGCTGCATTTGTGGCTCAGAGGTCCTCTTAAACATCTGCTTACATAAAATGGCATGCACGGGTCACAGGATTCCGTAAGAAGGGGACTTTTTTAAGTGAGTCTTTTAAGGGCAGAGAGACAAGATCTTTTTTTCCTAGCATCACTGATCTCTCCTTTTCTTCCTCTGTTGAGCCACGTTGCCTTCCAGCTACGAAACTACTCCTGTATTTCCCCTAAGAAAAGCACTCCACTTTTATATTCCCTGACTCCACTTTCCCTCCCCAGGTTCTTTCTGCCATCCACTGAAGATGGCTTTCAACTTTACTTCCCCTTGGGAACCCTGCTTGTCCAGGTCATTAAGGGCCTTGATGCTGCCAGAGCCAAGGCCTCATCTTCCTGCACCTCTCAGCAATATTTGGCCTGACTGATACACCCTTTTTTATTTTAAAGCACTTCTTTCACACTGCTTCCAAGCTCGCTGACCACTCCTTCTCAGTGGAGAGCCTTCTCCTCTTCCCAATCTCTCAATGTTGAGTTTCCTAGGACTCAGTTCTTAGGCCTTTCTCTTCGCTCCCTGGTGACCTCCTCCACTCCCATGACTTTTAAGTTTTTCCAAAATGGTGACTCTCAAATCATGTCACCAGCTCAGAATTTTCATAGGCATCTCAAAATGTACATGTCCCAAATTAATGTCTCATTTCTTTCCTACAATGCCACAATGGATGCTCCCCATCTCAGGAAATGTACCAATGTTCATCTGATTGCACAAAATAAAAATCCTAGAGTATTCTTGACTTCTCTCTGACTCTTAAACCCTACATCAAGCACTAGAAGCTACCCAAAATCCACCCATTTCACACCACCTCCACTGCTGCCGCCACCCCCTCTTCTCCAGCCTGAACAACTGCAGTTACCTCTTAACTAACCTCTGTGCTTCCACCTCAGAAAACTGTCCATTTGCACCCTCCTCAGCTACCAGAATGATCTTTTTGAAAAGTAAATGAGCCCAGACGTGGTGACTCATGCATGTAATCCTAACACTTAGGCAGGCCAAGGTAGGTGGATCGCCTGAGGTTAGGAGTTCAAGACCAACCTAGCCAACATGGGGACACTCTATCCCAACTAAAAATACAAAAAAAAAAAAAAAAAATTAGCCGGGAATGGTGGCAGGCATCTGTAATCCCAGCTACTTCGGACGCTGAGGCAGGAGAATTGCTTGAACCTGAGGGGTCGGAGGTTGCAGTGAGCTGAGATCAGTCCACTTCATTCCAACCTGGGTGAAACAGCAAAACTCCGTCTCAAAAAAGGAAAGAAGGAAGGGAGGAAGGAAGGAAGGAAGGAAGGAAGGAAGGAAGGAAGGAAGGAAAAGAAAAGAAAAGAAAAGAAAAGAAAAGAACAGGAATTGAGACTGTGCCTCTGTGGGAACCCTCCAACGATTTCCCATCACAATAAAATCCACATTTTGCAATGGTCTGCCCCTCTCTGTTTCCTCTCCCACCTCCTCTTCTGACACTACCCCCTCCGTCATTCCACTTCATCCACATGGGTCCCTTAATGAAAACACCAGGGACAATCTTTTCTTAGGGCCTTCCCTCTTGCTGTTTCCTCTGCCTGTGCCTACCAGATACTTACAGGTTTTACACCCTTCAGTACTCAATAAAGAGGCCCTGATCACTTATTCTAAAACAGGTCATCTGTCACTCTGTAGCTCTTTATCTAGTTTTACCTTTTAATTACACGTATTTTTGAATGAATTAATCATGTCTTGATATCTGGTCTCTAGCCAGGCCCCAAGTAGTAGCATGCTAAAGCTGATTTGCACCTGCTGAGAGCAGTTTATAAGCATCTCTGTTCAACTTTGCCTTCAGTGACATCGTACCAACAGCTTGAAATATGCTAATGGGAATATGTACACCACAGAAATTGACAAACACTACAAATCAGGAATTCCTTTTTCTTTTTTTTTTTTTTTTTGTAGAGCTGTTTAGCAGCACACCAAAGGATCTGGAAAAGGATTGGAAATAATCTTGGAAGAAACTCTTTCCTCAAAGGACTCTGGATCACTGCGAGGCCAAGCAGTGCTGCCTCTGGGCCCCGATGACAAAACCAAACCAGCGTTGGAAAGAGGAGCATTCTGCTTGGAACAAGGCGCTGTGGGACCTGAAGGGAAGACAGTTCCATCTAGCCCTTGAGGCTTTGCAGCTTTGGGAGGGCTTGGACAAAGCCCTGAAGCAGGAGGAGAGCTCACAGAAGCACCAGAAGCATCAGCAGCAGTGGCTACTCTTGCAACTTGCTGAAAGGAGTTATTAAGAAGGTGGTAGGAAGAAAGGAACCCACAGGGCCCCCAGAAATATCTGGGGAGCCTTTTAAAGAGAGCCTGAGTTTGACAGGTGAGGACTAGTAGACAGGTTTGTTTGTTTGTTTGTTTGTTTGTTTTTAAAGAGACGGTGTCTCATTCTGTCACCCAGGCTGGCATGCAGTGACACAATCATAGCTCACTGCAGCCTCAAACTCCAGGCTCAAGGGGTCCTCCCACCTCGGCCTCCCAAGTAGCTGGGACTACAGGTGCATGCCACCATGCCCTTCTAATCTTTAAAATTTGTAGAGACAGAGCCCCATAATGTTGCCCAGGCAGGTCTCAAACTCCTGGCCTCAAGTGATCCTCTTGCCTTGGCCTCCCAAAGCACTGGGATTAAGGTGTGAACCAGTACCCCCAACCTAGACAGAAAATACTGATTATTCACACTCATGTGACCTAATTTGCACCCTCTGGTGAGACTAGAGAGAGTCATCTTCGAAAAGAGATGTGTGCTCCAAGGCCGTCTCTTTTATTTGAACCGACAGCTTTTAGTACCAAGAGCTGGAGTTGAGATTCTCAAACTCAGAAAGGAGTAGAATCACTCAGTGGGCTGATTAAAAAAAACAGACTCACAGTCACCTCCAGCGCCCTCTAACGGATTTAGCAGATGGAAATAAAACCCAGTAATCTGCATTTTAAAGAAATAATACAGCCGGTCCATGGACCAGTTATTGCGAAGCCTTGTACGGACGATCAATGACTCAGGAGGGTTCCTTTTACGATTTTTCGACTTTACGATGGGTTTTTGGAGACGTCGCCCCAAGGCGATTCCAGGAGTATGGATGCTTCAGCTTACACTGCCCGGGAAAGGGCTAGGGTTTACCCCCCTCTCAACGGCGCCTACTGTCTTCCGGGGCCCACTTTGCTAAACACCGAGTTGGAAAAGCAGCTTCCTCTCTTTCCCAACTCTGATAGTGTTTCTTCCGGGTGTAACTTCTACCTGCCCTCTGCCTTAAGGCTCCCTAGAACCCAGGATGGCTCCAGAGAAAGTAAGCTTGTCATCGACCCTATACTTTCCAGGTGGTGAACATCCACACCCTACACCCCGAGAGGGAGGAGCGGGGCCTGCGGGCTAAAGGGCGCTGTTGTAAGAAGCCGGACGAGCCCGTTCCAGAAACCAAACAGCAGTTGTTATCGTGCCTTTTTAAATCACGCATAGAGGTTTCAGTTTTTTCCTCTGCAGGCCCTTAAATATTTTCCTTTGGGTTTCTGTGTTTTCTGCCGTTGCCAGGAGCTCCGATCCGCCTCCAGCGGCGGGGGCGCCCAGGTGAGCTGGTCCCTCCCGCGGGCTCAGCGGGCCGGCGCCGCGGCGTCACCAGCAGAGCGCAGCAAGGAAGACGAAGCCTCCCGGGGCCGCTCCTCGCCGCCTGGAGTCATCCTTCCTCAGTACGTGCAGAGACTGGGAAGCAGTTCTTTAGACACTGCAGTAACCCAGCCCGCTCCACGCCCCCTTCCCCTGAGCAGGTGCTCGGCGTGGAGCATGCTCGGCTTTGAGGTGGACCCGCGCGCCACCCACTGGCCAACGCGCCTAAGCCACTGGAGTGCAAAGAAACCAAGCTGCTTGGCGACTCAGCCGGTGCGGCCCTGCGGCTCTTCCCCTACCCTTCCACGGGTGCAGCCAGATAATCTAGAATTCTAGGTTAGGGATGCTTAACCTGGGGTCCGCGCGCTGGCTTCAGGGAATCTGGGAGCTCTCTAAAATAGTATGAGCAATGTAGTATTTTTCTGGAAAAGGGGTGCACACTTTTCATGAGTCTAATTTTATATGGCCTGTGGACCAAGTGCCAGGCAATGTGCAAGCCATTGGTGGTAAGTGGTGACCAAGCAGACGTGTCACTTCTCGTCGTGGACTTTGTAGTCTGTTGTGGTAGGCTGAAGAATGGCCTCCCAAATACGCTCACATCCTAATCCCTGGAACGTGTGAATGTTACCCTTTATGGCAAAGGGGACTTTGCAGATCTGATCGAGTTAAGGATCTTGAGATGCGGAGATTATCCTGGATTATCTGGCAGGCCTGTTATCACAAGGGTTCTTGGAAGAAGAACACAAAAGGAGACAGACAGAAGACAATGTGACAACAGAAGCAGAAGGACAGAGGGACAGATATTTAAAGATGCCACGCTGCTGATTTTGAAGATGGGAGACTTTGAAGATGGGGTAAGGGGACCGTAAGCCAAAGGATGTGGGCAGACTCAAAGCTTGAAAGGTCAAGGAAACTGCTTCTCCCCAGGAGACTCTAGAAAGAACCCTACTGCTGACACGTTGATGTTAGCCCAGTGAAACTGACTGTAGACTTCTGACCTCCAGAACTGCAAAAGAATCAATGTGTTTGTTGCTTTAAGCCATTATTTTATAGTGCTTTGTTACAGCAGTTTTAGGAAGCTAATATGTATCTCAGCAGGCATCAGACTCTAAAAGTGGTAAGAGGCCACGGTCCTTTACCATGCTGAGATTCTCTGTATCACTGGCTCTTCACCTGTCCAGGAGGAGACAAGCCAGAGAAAGAAAGTGCAGCTAACACTACAGAAGTAGATTTACTGAACTCACCCGTGCCACAGAGGCACGTCTATACTGAGTCCCTTTCCTAGAGAGTTTCAGGACTAGTTAGGAAGATAAAATTCAAATTGCATCTGTGGCCAGGCACAGTGATGTATGCCTGCAATCCCGACACTTTAGGAGGCTGAAGCAGGAGGAACATTTGAGCCCAGGAATCTGAGACCAGCCTGGGCAATGTAGCAAGACCCCATCTCTTCAAAAAAACTGTTTTAAAAATTAACCAGGTTTGGTGATTAGCACTTATATTCCTAGCTACTCAGAAGACTAAGGCAGGGGGATCACTTGAGACCATACATTGATGGCCATTTGGGCTACTTTCTACCTTTCAGCTATTGTGAATAATGCTGCTATGAGGATGCGCATATTGATATCTCATACAGACTCTGTCTTCAATTCTTTTGGATATATACCTAGAAATGAACTTGCTTGATCATAATTTGATTTTTTTGAGGAACACCAGTACTGTTTTTCATAGTGGCTGCACCATTTTACATTCCCACCCACAGCACACAGGGGTTCCAGTTTTCACCACTTCCTCACCAACTTTGTTATCTTTCTGGTGTTTGTTTTATAGTAACCACTTTAATATGTGTGAGGTGATATCTCACAGAGATTTTGATTTGCATTTCCCTAATGATTAGTGATATTGAGCGTCTTTTCATGTACTTATTGGATATTTGTATAGTTTCTTTGGAAAAACATTTATTCAAGTCCTTTGCCCATTTTCTAAATCAACTTATTTGTGTTTGTTGTTGTTGAGTTTCAAGTAAGTTTTTTAAGTCAATTTTTTGGGGGAAAGTAGGATTTATATAAAATAAAATTTACTATATAAAATGAATGTTACTATTTTTAAGTGTATGATTCTAAGTGTATGATAGGTTTTGACAAATGTATGCAATCATATAGCCAACATCACAATCAAAATACAGAACATTTTTATCACCGCAAAAATTTCTCTGAGGTCCCTGTGCCATCAAACTCCTCTCCCTCCCTCAGCCCCAACAACCACTGATCTCCCCTATAGTTTTACCTTTCCCGAATGTCTTATAAATGAAATCATACACTATGTAGCCTTCTGTATCTGGCTTCCTCCACTTAAAATAATGACTTTGAGATTCAGCCATGTTGTTGTATGTGTCAGTAATTCATTCCTTTTTATCAGTGAGCGGTATTCCGGTGTATGCATATACTACAATTTGTTTATTAATTCACCAGTTTATGGATATTAGATTGTAAATAAAGTTGCCATAACATTTGCATACAGGTCTTCCTTTCTCTTGAATGAATACCTAGGAGTCAGATTGCTGGGTTGTATGGTCAGTGTATGTTTAATTTTATAATAGCTGCCAAACTGCCAGGTGCGATGGCTCACACCTGTAATCTCAGCACTTTGGGAGGCTGAGGCAGGCAGATCACCTGAGGTCAGGAGTTCAAGACTAACCTGGCCAACATGACGAAATCCCATCTCTACTAAAAATTAAAAAAAATTAGCCTGGCATGGTGGCAGGCACCTGTAATCCTAGCTACTTGGGGGGCTGAGGCAGGGAATCGCTTGAACCTAGGAGGTGGAGATTGCAGTGAGCCAAGATCACACCACTGCACTCCAGCCTGGGCGGCAAAGCAGGACCCCGCCTCAAAAAAAAAAAAAAAAAAAAAAAAAAAACTGCCAAACTGTTTTCCAAAGTTGCTGTGGTTTTTCCACTTTCTCCAAACAATGCATGAAATTTCTGGTTGCTTCACATCCTTAGTAACATCTAGTATATTACTCTGTTTCATTTTTAGTCATTCTAATAGGTTTGTAGTGCTTTCTTGTGGCTTTAATTTATATTTCCCTAAAGCTTAATAATGTTGAACATCTTTTTATGTGCTTATTTGCCCTCCGTACATGTTTGGTGATGTGTCTGTTTAAATTTTTTGCTACTTGTATTGGCAATTTTGGTCTTCTTATTGAGATGTAAGTTATTTGTTTATATTATGTGTAATTATTTTAACATATATATGCTTTGCAAATATTTTCTCTCAATATACACCTGTCTTTTCGTTTCTTTAACAGTGTCTTCTGAAAAGCAGGCATATTTAATTTCAATGCAGTGCCTGCTTTTTATTGTCTTGTAAGTAATTTTTTTCACTTAAAAAGAAAGCAGGACAGGTGTGGTGGCTCACACCTGTAATCCTAACACTTTGGGAGGCCAAGGTGGGCCTCTAAGGACACTAAGAAGATAGGCAGATCTTGAGGGCTTTCAGTGTATTTTTGTCTTCATCTTAAGAAATTGGGAAGAAAATTTCCAATTTTGCAGGTGATGTGATCCAGATGGGCATTTTGGAAAGATCAGTCTGGTTGGTGGGTGGAAGGATGATGGATGAGAGAGGGAGTTCGTACTCCATTAAAGTTAATTTATCCTCCTCACTAGGATGGGTATAATTTTTTTAAATGATGACAAGTATTGACAATGATGTGGAGAAATTAGGACCCTTGCGCACAGCTGGTGGGGATGTAAAATAGTAAATCCACTATTAAAAAAACCAGTCTTGCAGTTCTTCAATCAGTTAAACATAGAATAAGCATTTGACCCAGCAATTCCACTCCTAGGTATATACCCAAAGGAATTGAAAACAGGTTACTCAAAAACTTACACACAAAAGTTCATAGCATCAGTATTCAAAGTAGCCAAAATATAGAAACAATTCAAATGTCCATCAACTGATAAAGGGGTTTTTTTTTAATGAGGTCTATCTGTACAAAGGAATATTATTCAGCCATAAAACAGAAAGAAGTACTGATATATGCCACAACATAAATGAATCTTGAAAGAAGAAGCCAAACACAAAAGGTCATATATTGCAAAATCCCATTTATATGAAATATCCATATTAAATCTATAAAAACAGAAAGCAGATGAGTAGTTGCCAGAGCTGGGGAGAGGGGGAAATGGAGAATGACTTAATAGATACAGAATTTACTTTTGGGGTGACAACAATGTTCTGGAACTTGGAAATGGTAATGGTTGCACACCATTGTAAATGTTTTATATGTTACTAATGGGAATTTTATGTTATATGTATTTTACTACAATAAAAAATTTTAAAGGTATTTTGTCCTCACCTCCCCCTTGGCACCCTACTTCCCTCATCTACGCAAGAAGGAAGTTGATCTCATTGTGCCCTTCAAGCCCTAACTTTCTAAGACACCATAAACTGCTCAGGTTTTGTACTTTGCACTCTGCCCACCTATAGAATAACTTAAGTAGAGCACCAAATAAGCAACAATAATATTAAACTGCAAAATTAAAAAGTGACTCTCTCTACAGTCTCTTTTACTCTTTCTGATTACGTTAAGTTGAAAGTCTTGCTTTGGTGCTAGTGCAAAGCAGGTTCACTGTGCACCGATTACTTGCCAAGTCAAGATAGAATATTCACACAGGCAACACATTACATGAAATGAGTTTACCACTTACAGATAGGCAGCAAGGGATAACAGAAGCCCAGGATTCACAATAAGCCAGTCCCCCAAGGCTCAGGAAAAGCTGCCTGGGGCAGATGAAGGCTCATCTGCACATGTCTCCCTTGTACCACAGCTAAAGGACCCTGGAAAGCAGTTCATCCTGGGTTTTGTACTAGGGTATCTGAGACTCACTGAGCTAAAGCACTGAAGGACAATCTATTTCTAGGAGGGACTAAAAGCCCAAGCTGTTCCAGTCAGCATCTCCCCATCTCAGGATATTATATTCCAAGCACATTCTATAGTTATTCTTGAGAACTATAAGCAAGGCAGGGAGGAGAACTGGGTCCATCCAAGACTACCCAGAGAACTGTCTTACTGGTAGACACCTGACACCCCTCTAATACTTGCTAATCTCTTTTTTTATGTGTGTGTTTTTTTTTTTAACTTTTTACTTTTTTACCTTTTTGTAGAGACAGGATCTCCCTGTGCTCCCTAGACTGGTCTCGAATTCCTGGCCTCAAGCAATCCTCCTTCCTTGGCCTCCTAAAGCACTGGGATTACAATCCTGAACCACTACCCCCAAATGTTTATTTCTTTAAGTAAAGAGATGTCAGACCTCAGCCTCAGAAATTTAGGCAGACAACCTCAGAGCTCAATTTTAACAACACTATTTTGTTCCTATTTTACTTATTTCTACTAAAAACATCTCTTTAGCACACGTGACACTAGTATACAGATGACATAAAATTTTCTTCTTAAAAATTTTACTGAGCCAAAAAGTGATGAAATGATTTTTAAATTTACTTAAATGATAGAAGACTGCAGAAATAACAAAAATCATAATGTAGATATGCTAATCACTGACGTTTGAGAAACAGTACACTCTTCCATTACTGTTGCTACTTCTTGGGAACTAAAAGCAGAACTTACAGCCCATCAGTCCTTTAGAAATTATAGGCTGCTGACCCTGTGCAGTGGCTTATGCCTGTAATCCCAGCACTTTGGGAGGTCAAGACCAGCAGATCACTTGAGGTGAGGAGTTTGACAGCAGCCTGGCCAACATGGCGAAACCCTGTCTCTACAAAAATTATAAAAATTAGCCAGGTGTAGTGGCATGCACCTGTAACCACAGCTACTCAGGAGGCTGAGGTAGGAGAATCACTTGAGCCCAGAAGGTGGAGGTTGCAGTGAGCCTCCAGAGCACTCCAGCCTGGGCGACAGGGCAAGACTGTCTTGAAAAAAAGAAAAAATAAGAAATTATAGGCTGTGGACAAAGCTTTGGCTGAGACACAGATCATACCTGCTTCATCCACCCCACCATGTCACTGTATGGAACAACAGGAATGGGGCAGGGACCTGCAGTTTGGAAACTAAAGCTGAGGAGACAAAAATGGGCTTCAGGCCCAAGACCTTTTGTGCAGGCCCTAGGAGTAACTGGGGACTCTGACGTGACTCCATGACAGTAGCCCTCAGCAGGGAAAGGGACAGCAGGGAAGACAATGCCCAGTCACTCTCACTGCCTCCCATATTTCACCTCATCCTGCAAGGGTGAGAGAATCTTCTAGAAATAGGCTTTCACAAGTTGTGTTCACACTGCCGGTCGTACTAACCCTTCCAAGGGGTTGCTACTGGTGGTGTCAGTTCCTGTAAGAAATAAGTGTGGTCAGGATGACTCTCAGAAGCACTCCCCACAAGCCTTCATATTCTTTCTCATCATTCATCTTATGCCAAGAGCCGCCCAGGGCAGTGATTACTAAGGAGTCCCAAATGAACATTATTTCTAAATCTAAGATCTAAAGGGCTATTCATTATAAGGGAATAACAAAAGCTACTCACTGTGACTTAGCCCTTAGGAAAATCTCCCTAGATAAGAAAATGGAAATTTGAGAGTTTTCCTCATGTCCTTCAAGCTGATGCCTTGAGAGCCCCCAAATTTTCAAATAGACAGCTGGATTAAGTGGCAAGCCAGAGGTCCCTGTGGTGATTGTGGGGGGAGAGCAGGAAAGGGAGAATCTAAAAGAAATGCTAAATCACTGACATAAATTAGAGGAAAAGTTCATTGATCTCATTCCTGTTAATATCACTTCTGGGGAGTGGTACTGGGGCTCCAAGTTAGTCCTATTTTAATGCTTACATTTTAAAAAATGTGTTATTTTTATAAAGATCATGATGATAAAGGATTAATTAGAAGGGATGCCAAATTTTAGCCTGCCCAATATATTTCTGTGGACCCCACCAGCCCCCAGTATAGAGAGCCATGTGCCTCACTTCTAAGCCCAAAACATCTAAGGAAGCCACTCTGGCAGGCATTCACATCTGTGGTCCCTAAACCATCAGTGTTAACGAAGGAAGTAGAGTCAAAGAAAACAAAAGAGCCAAGTAGATAAAACGCACCATCCTTTAACAGAACTGTAAGGCCAAGTGTGCCTCCAGGAACCACAGGTCATCCTTGCCCTTGAGCCCTTGTAAGTCCTAGGGGCTCAGGCATGCCCCGCACAACCCACATGGCCCCAGGTTAAACGGGAGAAAGCCTATCATAGTGGCCACCAGAACAGGGAAGGCGTAGGGAGTCCAAAGCTTCTTCACAGCTCCTACAAACTCTCCACCACTTCTCATCCCACTTTCTTCCTGTAAAGTCAGCACTGCTGGCAGAAGCAATATCTCAGAGGCTTAGGCAAGACATTTGAGGAATAGCCGGGCGCGGTGACTCAAGCCTGTAATCCCAGCACTTTGGGAGGCCGAGGCGGGTGGATCACGAGGTCAAGAGATCGAGACCATCCTGGTCAACATGG
>NW_022437050.1:63193-158220 GCF_009761245.1 Sapajus apella | reverse complement strand
AAAAAAAAAAAAAAAAAAAAAAAAAAAAAAAGACATTTGAGGAATAAATAAGAAGTTGCTCTAGTCTTCTCAATTTACATAACCTTCCTAATTGCCTCCATGTCTGTGGTTGTTAGCCATTAATTATTAGGTGTGTCATCTGCGTCAGCATTTTCATAAGCCGTTCCTTTCCGTGGGACATGATAAGCATTTTCTCAGGCTGACTTTGAGGCAGTGGACCAGAGCTGCAGCAGGAGAAGGCGGGCTGGGGTTGGGGAGGGCTTAATAGGATTTTGAGTCTGTGTGAGTGATTTTTAAGCTGTGAGTCAATTTTGTAGAAAGGGCGCTGAACTGCAATCCACCAAAACAGTAACGCTAATAATAGCGGCTTTTACTGTGCCAGGCACTGCCTAAGTCCTTCATATCTTTTAATCCTCACCAAAAAAACCTTGAATGGCACTTTTGTAAATGAAGGACTCAAGGCTCAGAGAGAGCAAGTCACTCAGCCAGGAAGAGCTGTGTGTCAGGGGAGTGAGTTTGGCTGCACATAACAGAACACACATTACAGGGGCTTGAACAAATCAAAAAAGTTTGCTGTTTGTTTGTTTTTCTGTTGTATGAGAAGTCTGGAAGTAGGCAGTCTGGCGACAGAAGGGACCGTACGGCAAATCCACGCTGTCAGGAGACTTCTAGTGTTTCCCTGCTCTGTCCTGAAAATGTGGCCATAACGTCCCTCTTCCAGGCAGGAAGAAATGTTACAAAGACAAAAGGCATTTACAGGGCCAGGTGTAGTGGCTCATACCTGTAATCCCAGCCACTCAGGAGACCAAGGTGGGAGTGTTGCTTGAGCCCAGGAGTTTGAGACCAGCCTGGGCAACATAGCAAGATCCCCTCTACAAATAAATTTTAAAACAAAAAATTATCCAGGTGTGGAAGTATGCCCCTATAGTCCCAGCTACTCAGGAGGCTGAGGCAAGAGGATCACTTGAGCCCAGGAGCTGCAGGTTGCTGTGAGCTATGATTGCAACACTGCACTCCAGGCTGGCCAACAGAGTGAGACTCTGTCTATGAAAACAAACAAACTGACCCAGCATGGTGGCTCACTTCTGCAGTCCCAGCACTTTAGGAGGCCGAGGTGGGTGGATCAGGAGCTCAAGACCAGCTTGGTTAACTTGGCGAATCCCCGTCCCTACTAAAAATACAAAAATTAGCCAGGTGTGGTAGCGGGTGCCTGTAATCCCAGCTACACAGGAGGCCGAGACAGGAGAATTGCTTGAACCCAGGAGGCGGAGGTTGCAGTAAGCCAAGATCACCCCACTGCACTCCATGCTGTGTGACAAAGTGAGACTGTCTAAAAGCAAACAAACAAACAAGCATTCTCCTCCAGTGTGGCAAAAAGAATTGTTTAATCAAAAATAAATACAAACAAACAAAAAGACACATACAAGCTGAGTTTGCCCTCTGTTACAGAGATTTCCAGAAAGTCTGATCTATCTGCTTCTACTGTGCTGTGTGGCCAGTTTTCTACGAATGCCTAGTGTGTCACTGATACTGTGCTAAGCATTTACATATATTGTTACATTTCTTCTTCATAACAGCCTTGTAGAAAAGGAATTACCAACCTCTGGGTTCTATTCCCTGCTATTATGTGGCTAAGACATCTGAGACAAATCACATTCCCTCTCTGGACCTCATTTGTTCATCTGTTTTATGAGGGATTAGACTAGATAAGAAGTTCTTAACTTGGGGTCTACAAACCCTAAAACTGACAATGGATAAAATTCAGAGGGAAGGGTCATGACTTTAGATGGGGGGAAAATTACATTCTTATCTTCACTAACTTTTCTCTTTCTTTGAGATGGAGTCTCGCACTGTTGCCCAGGCTGGAGTGCAGTGCCACTACCTCGGCTCACTGCAACCTCCGTCTCGTGGGTTTAAGTGATTCTCCTGCCTCAGCCTCCCAAGTAGCCAAGATTACAGGCCACCACCACCAAGCCTGGCTAACTTTTGTATTTTTAGTAGAGACGGGGGTTTCACCATGTTGACCAGGATGGTCTTGAACTCCCGACCGCAGGTGATCCTCCTGCCTTGGCCTCACAAAGTCCTGGGATTACAGGTGTGAGCCACTGTGCCTAGTCTCTTGAACTCCTGATCTCAGGTGATCCGCCCACCTCAGCCTTCCAAAGTGCTCAGATTACAGGCGTGAGCCACCACGCCCGGCCCTAGCCTCTAACTTTTAACTAAAATTTAGCTTTTCCTTCTTTATGAATTTAGCCAAGAGGCCACAGTAATATTAGCAGAGCCTTTCACTTTGTCACCAAAAGAATCTCAGATATTTCATAGCATATTACAGTTGTTTCAGACGAGGTGAAATATTGAATGTACTCATCACTACTTGAAAATATGGTAGTTATTACACCTGCTATATTTAATGTGTTAATAAAAAGGAGTGTGTGTGTTTGTGTGTGTGTGTGTGTAGACAGAATATGTAGATATGTAGATATACAGCTTGATAATGTTATTGTTAGTATTTTAGGAACTGTATTTCAATATAATTTATTTCCTTCCTATTCCAGTATATTTTGTTTTATACTTTTAAAAAAGTTTATCTGAGAAGGGATCCAGAGGCTTCAGCAGCCCACCAAAAGAGTTCATAGAACAAAGGAGACCAAGAACTCCCAGACAGAGATCTCTTTGTCCCTGTGGCTATAAATATAACTCTGTCCTAAGCTATCATGGTCCCCCCGAACAAGTCCTTTCAGCTCTCAATTTCCTCAGTTCTCTTTTCCATAAAATGGTAGTAATACTTGCCTTGTCTAGATCAGAGCTGTTAGAGGAACCAAAGTAACCTACATGTAAGCACACACGAATGCAAAGCTTATGCAGAGTCAATTGCATAGGGTTGGCTTCTGTAGTGCTAAATAAATGCTGAGTCTTACTACTGTCTTCAACTTGAGACCTATATCCCAGAGAGGCTGATGTTTTTCTGTCACTTCCATGTAAGTGTCCGGCTACAACCATATATTATTTTTTTAGTGCCAGATTAGGACTGAATTCACATAAAATTCAATAATAAAGAGGGAAATGCATCTTAAGTGTACTTGAATGGACCTACTTAAGAAAATAGAAGATTAAGTGAGAGTTCATCAATGGGTCTTGATTATAGCTCCAATTATCTTAGGCTCTTTGAAAAGCTTGAGCCAATGTATTGTGATTTTTTTTTTTAGTTATAGATCATAGTCATCTTCTCTACAACTTCTAAACAGAGGGATAATTGGACAAAGCACAGAAAAATAAGGAAAGTTGGTTTGTCGTGTTCATCATCTGTGTCTTTGGATATCTGTGAATACTTATTAAATATTCATCCAAAAGTCAGCTTAGGTGGCCATAATTAATGCTTCAAATAGCCAAGGAAAGATCTACAAATATCTTTTTGTTTGTTTGTTCATTTTTAGGACAGAGTCTTGCCCTATCACCCAGGCTGGAGTGCAGTGGTGTGAACACAGCTGTATTAATCTGTTTTTGTACTACTATAAAGAAATACCTTAGACCCTCTACCTTTGTTGGGGGGGCGCATCTTGCTATGTTGCCCAGGCTGGTCTCAAACTCCTGGGTTCAAGCAGCCCTCCCACCCTGGTCTCCTGAGTGGCTGGGATTATAGGTGTGAGTCACCACACCTGGCCCTGTATGTGCCTTTTGTCTTTGTCACTTTTCTTTCTGCCTGGAAGAGGGATATTATGGCCACATTTTAAGGATGGTGCAGGAAAACAGGAGAAGGGCCATAGGCCTCATCGGGAAGTGTGAATTTGCCATAAAAAAAAAAATAAAGTAGGTACGCCACACACTTTTAAACAACCAGATCTCATAAGAACTTACTATTGTGACCACAACACCAAGGGGGGGTGGTATCAAACCATGAGAAACTGCCCCCATGATCCAATCAGTTCCTATCAGGACCCACCGCCAGCATTGAGGGTTACATTTCAACATGAGATTTAGGTGGGGGCACAGATCCAAGCCACACCAAAAGTTCACTGCAGCTTCAACTTCCTGGGCTTAAGTGATCCTCCCACCTCAGCCACCCAAGTAGCTGGGACTACAGGCACACACCTCTACAATTGGCTAATTTTTCATTTTTTTGTAAAGATGGGGTCTGGCTATGTTGCCTGGGCTTGACTTGAACTCCTGGCCTCAAATGATCCTCCTACCTCAGCCTCCAATATTGCTGGGATTAGAGGGATGAGCCACCATGCTCAGGCAATGTCTTATTTGTTAAATTATGTTTAAGAAAGTTCTTCTGGCCAGGCACAGTGGCTCACGCCTGTAATCCCAGCACTTTGGGAGGCTGAGGTGGAAGAATCACCTGAGGTTGGGAGTTTGAGACCAGCCTGATCAACATAGAGAAACCCCGTCTCTACTAAAAATACAAAATTAGCCAGGTGTGGGAGTGCATGCCTGTAATCCCAGCAACTTGGGAGGCTGAGTCAGGAGAATAGCTTGAACCCAGGCAGCGGAGGTTGCAGTGAGCTAAGATCGTGCCAGTACACTTCAGCCTGGGCAACAAGAGTGAAACTCCATCTCAAAAAAAAAACAAGAAGAAAGAAGGAAAGAAAGAAGGAAGGAAGGAGGGAAGGAAGGAAGGAAGGGAGGGAGGGAGGGAGGGAGGGAGGGAGGGAGGGGAAAGAAAGAAAGGGGGAAGGAGGGAAGGAGAGAAGGAGGGAAGGAAGGAAGGAAGAAAGGAAGAAAGGAAGAAAGAAAGGAAGGAAGGAAGGAAAGAGAGAAAGAACTTCAAATTATGTTTGAAGTACTGCTGAATGCTTTCACAGTCTTTAACTCAAAGACACAGGATACTGAGTGAGGTAGTCTACATGGACAAGCAAGATAGTTCCTAAACAAGCTGCTACTGTGACAGTTTCTCCAAATATTTATGGAAATACTCTGAGATGTTTATGTTGGGGAAGATGTTTGATTTGCACAATGGAAGCTACTCTTTTTTTCTTGCTTCAAGAGAATTTCAGGATGATGTTGGGGTCTAAGCCATAGAAATAATCCAGTTAAAAGTCAGGCTTGAGGAAATTTCTATGCTACTAAAAAAGAAAAAAGAAAAGCCCTTTTTTTTTCTTTCTTTCTTTCTTTTCTTTTTCTTTTTCTTTTTTCTTTTTTTTTTTCTTTTTTTTTTTTTTTTTGAGACAGAGCATTCCTCTGTCACCCAGGCGGGAATGCAGTGGCGCAATCTTGGCTCACTGCAACATCCACCTTCCAAGTTGAAGCAAGTCTCTTGCCTTAGCCTCCCAAGTAGCGAGGACTACATGCGCCTGCCACCACACCCAGCTAATTTTTATATTTTTAGTGGAGATGGGATTTTACCATGTTGACCAGGCTGGTCTCAAACTCCCAGCTTCAAGTGATCCACCCACATCCCAAGGTGCTGGGATTAAAGGCATGAGCCACCGCCCCTGGCCTGAAAACCCCACTTTTATATGTATATATTTTAAATCAACTGATTATGCTGGGGGCGGTGTCTCATGCCTGTAATCCCAGCACTTTGGGAGGCTGGAGGCATGAGGATCACTTGAGGCCAGGAGCTCCAGACCAGCCTGGCCAACATAATGAAACCCTGTCTCTATTAAAAATACAAAAATTAGTTGAGCATGGTGGCAGGCGCATGCAGTCCCAGCTACCTGGGAGGCCGAATCATGAGAATCACTTGAACCCAGGAGGCAGAGGTTGCAGTGAGCAGAGATTGTGCCACTGCACTCCAACCAGCCTGGGTAACAGAGTGAGACTCTGTCTCAAAAAAAAAAAAAAATCAAGAGATGACAAACCCTGGTTTTCTTATTCAGGGGTTAAAAGAAGCTGATCCATTCATTTGTTCATTTATTCATTTGTTGACAAATGTCTCTTGACTTCTTGACTGCCTACTTTTTGCAAGGCACTGTGCCAGGCACTAAG
The DNA here is from genome assembly GCF_009761245.1 of Sapajus apella. NCBI lineage: Eukaryota > Metazoa > Chordata > Mammalia > Primates > Cebidae > Sapajus > Sapajus apella. The sequence continues at coordinate 152,289 of NW_022437050.1, read as the reverse complement.
GAGAAGCTGAACAGAAGCCCCTATTCTCCTGACAGTTAAAAGCTCATGCTGATAACATTATAATTTTTGTTTTTATTTTTTTCACACAGGGTCTCACTCTGTTGTCCAGGCTGGAGTGCAGTGACTCAATCATGAGTTACTGCAGCCTTGAACTTCTGAGCTCAAATGATCCTCCTGCCTCAGCCTCCCGAGTAGCTGGGACTATAGGCATGTGCCACCACATCCGGCCATTACTTTTTAAAAGAGGCTCTGAGTACTCTACATATGTTAATTCATTTATGGATCCCAGTAGCCAGCCCTGGGATGAAAATACTCTTATTATCTCCATGTTACTAATAGGGAATCTGAAGCTTACTTAGGTTAAGGAGCTCCTCCAAGGTGATAGGACTGGTTGGAGTGGAGCTGGGATTCAGTCTTGGCCAGTCTGATACCACAGTTCATCTCTAAAACAGGAGTCAGCACACTACAGACCACAGGCCAAGTCCAGCCTGTTTTTATAAATAAAGTTTTATTGGAACACGGGCATTCTCTCATTCATTTACGTGGTATTGATGGCTGCTTTTGTGTAACAACAGCATTTGAGCAGTTGTGGGTAACTAGAGTGGTGTAGGGTAGAGTCATGCTCTTTAAAACGTGAGCCCCCAGAGTGGGAAGTTCCAAGCTGAGACCTCAATCCCAGAGTGAGCTTTTTGCTGAATAATTTGTAGTTTTTTGTTTGGTTGTTTGTTTGTTTGTTTGAGACAGAGTCTTGCTCTGTCGCCAGGCATCAGGCTGGAGTGCAGTGGCGCGATCTCGGCTCACTGCAACCTCCGCCTCCCAGGTTCAAGCAATTCTGCCTCAGCCTCCCAAGTAGCTGGGACTACAGGTGCGTGCCACCACGCCCAGCTAATTTTTTTTTTTTTTGTATTTTTAATAGAGATGGGGTTTCACCATGTTGGTCAGGGTGGTCTCAATCTCTTGACCTCGTGATCCGCCCACTTCAGCCTCCCAAAGTGCTGGGATTACAGGCGTAAGCCACCGCGCCAGGCCGGAATTTGTAGTTTAATCAGCTCCCCAAATACCCACTATCTCTGCTTTGACCTGAACAGAGAATGACAAAGAAACTTGTCTCCTTTCTGGAGTGAAAGTATTTCTTTCCCATTCAAAATGGGTCTAGAAAGATTCAGCAAGGGGAATGACAGCTGAAGGTGTTCTGTGTAGTGCTTGGCAACCAGTCAGTACTCAGCAAACGTCCACTTCCTTCTGACGCCTGCCCTTGCCACCTGCTGAACCAAAATTTGCTGCCTGCCTGAGCTTGCAATGGTTTGTATACTATGGACACAATGCTTTATGCTTTAAAACAGACATTGAACATTTCATATAATAAAGTGAGGGTTGGAAGTATGTTTCACAAATCAGAATAAATTGTTTGGGTCCAGCTGATGAGTCCGGGGGTCAGGGTGGGGGGCAACCATTCCGTTATAGTTGAGGCAGTGAATTCTCTTTCTTTGTCTAGAAGACCAAAGTAGACAGCAAAAAGGGAATGGGCACTCACATGAGTGGGAGCAGGACACTTGCCTGGGCAGCCTCTGGATGACTCTTTCCAAGACTGTGTCAATCTTGGTCCCTCCACCCCCAACACCAGCATTAAAAGCCTCGTCTCTAACCAGACTCTGAGCCATTTGCCTGACACTGAAAAACTGCTGAGTTTTCCTGCCAAATATATAACCACATTTTTTTTTATAGATACAAATCACCTTCAAGCCACTTCTCCTTTTGCAGTTAAGGTTACTAAATCTGCCCAGCACTTTTGTTCTTTAGAAGAACATAGACTTTTTGGTTAGACTGGGCTTTAAGTCCTGTTCCATTCTACTAACTGTGTGACCTTGGGAAAAACTTTTAACCTCTGTGAGCCTCAGTATCATGATTTGTAATAATAATAGTTACCAATTTCATCCACCTGCATAACATATATTTGAGTGCCGATTGTATGCCAGGCACTGTGAAAAGCTATAAATTTCACAGCAAATAAGAAGGACAAGATCCTTATCTTTGTGGATCTTACCGTCTAATAGAAGGCACTATAATAATCAAGTAAATATACTCAAGATTGTTTCAGATGGTGATAAACGATATGAAGGGAATATAGAGGGTGATGTAATAGAGTGAGCCACTTAAGTGACATTGAGGGAAGACCTGAAGTATGAGAATGAGCAATAACCATGCGAAGAGCTGTTAATAGTATCAAGCCGAGGGAACACTGAGCACAAAGGTGTGGAGATGGGAAAAGAAGTGTTGTTTTAGGGCAGGACACGGTGGCTCATGCCCGTAACACCAACACTTTAGGAGGCCAAGGTGGGCAGATCACTTGAGGTCAGGAGTTCAAGATTAGCCTGGTCAACATGGTGAAACCCCGTCTCTACTAAAAAAAAAAAAAAAAAATTAAAAAATTACATGGGCATGGTGGGGTGTGCCTATAATCCCAACTACTTAGAAGCTAAGGTGGGAGAATCACTCGAACCCAGGAGGTTGCCGTGAGCCAAGATTGACCGCTACACTCCAGCCTGGGCAACAGAGCGAGATCCATCTCAAAAAAAAAAAAAATTGTTGTTGTAGGAACAGAGAGTAGCATAGTGTCAAGAGAGAAGGTGGTATGAGATGAGATCAGACAGAGAGGCGGAGGCCCGATCAGATGGGCTTTATGGATCATGGTAAGAATTTTAGATTTTCTTCTAATCACGGTGGGAAGTCAATAAAAAAATTTTACAGGGTTCCTATTTTCTATTTCTTTTTCTTTTTTTAATCTCTGAGATAAGGTCTAGCTCTGTCATCCAGGCTGGAGTGCTGTGCTGTGATCATGGTTCACTGCAGCCTTGACCTCCTGGGCTCAAGGAATCCGCCTCACTCAGCCTTCCGAGTAGCTGGGACTACAGGCATGTGCAGTGGCGCCTGGCTATTTTTTATTTTTAGAAATAGGGTCTCACTATGCTGCCCAGGCTAGTCTTGAACTTCTGGCCTCAAACAATCCTCCTGCCTGAGCCTCCCAAGGTGTTGAGATTATAGGCATGAGCCGCCATGCCCAGCCGTGATTCATGTTTTGAAAAGATCAGTTTTGTTGCTTTGTGAAAAGATTATACAAAACAAGAGAGGCCAGGGTTATTGTAAGGATTACCTACAATTACAAATGTAAAGTAATGAGCACAGCCCCTGACACATGTAAATTCTCTTTGAATGATAATTAGTTGGTCTGGAAAGTCTAAGCCTCTCCTGTCCAATACAGAAGCCATTCACCACATGTGATTACTGAGCATTTGAAATGTACCTAATGCAACCAAGGACTTAAATGTCTCATTTTATTTAATTTTAATTAATTTAAACACTGATATTCGATTCAGTTACTGGAAAGAACATTTGAAAAAACTTAAATATATGAATCAATTTTTTAAAATATAAATTTTATGAACTGTGAATACAGACTCAATTATTTTGGATGAAAATCTGATGTCCAAATTGAGATATACTATAAAATACACACTTGGCCTCAAAGACTTAGAAAAAGAGAAACTAAAATAACTTGTTATGGCTGGGCACAGTGGCTCATGCCTATAATCCAACACTTTGGGAGGCTGAGGCTGGTGGATCACCTGAGGTCCAGAGTTCAAGACCAGCCTGGCCAACATGCCGAAACCCCATCTCCACTAAAAATACAAGAAATTAGCCAGGCATGGTAGTGCACACCTGTAATCCCAGCTACTTGGGAGGTTGAGACAGGAGAATCACTTGAATCCAGGAGGCAGAGGTTACAGTGAGTTGAGATTGTGCCACTGCACTCTACCCTGGGTGACACAGCGAATGATAAAAAATTAAAACAAACAAAAAATTGTTAAACATTTTTATATTGATCGTATGTCCAAGAGATACTTTAGACATATTTAAATAAAATATTAATTGTATTTAATAATAGTAAATATTAAATCAATTTTACTGTTTTTAATGCCAATACTAGGAAATTTAAAATTTGACCAGGTATACTGGCTCACACCTATAATCCCAGCACTTTGGGAAGCCAAGGCTGGAAGATACCCTGAAGGCCAGCAAATCAAGACTAGCCTGGTAAAAATAGCAAGCCCCTCTCTCTACCAAAAAAAAAAAAATTAATTAAGGCACAATGGCATTTGCCTGTAGTCCCAGCTACTTGGGGGACTGAGGTGAGAGGATGGCTTGAACCCAGGATGTTGAGGCTGCAGTGAGCTATGATTGTGTGCCACTGCACTACAGCCTGAGTGACAAAGTGAGGCCCTGTCACAAAACAAAAATAAAATAAAGTAATAAAATATGTGTGGCCAGGCACAGTGGCTTATGCATGTAATCACAGCATTTTGGGAGGCTGATGAGGGAGGATCACTTGAGGCCAGGAGTTTGAGGCTGCAGTGAGCTAGAATTATGCCATTACACTCAGCCTGGACAACAGAATGAGATCCGGTCTCTAATAAATAACTAGGCTGGGAGCTACACTCCAGCCTGGGCGACAGAGCCTGTAATCCCAGCACTTTAGGAGGCTGAGGTGGGAGGATCACCTGAGGTCAGGAGTTCGAGACCAGCTTGTCCAACATGGTGAAACTCCATCTCTATTAAAAAAAATACAAAAATTAGCTGGGCATGGTGGCAGATACCTGTAATCCCAGCTACCAGGGAGGCTGAGACAGGAGAATCATTTGAACCTGGGAGGTAGAGGTTGCAGTGAGTGGAGATCACGCCACTGCACTCCAGCCTGGGCAACAAAGAATGAAACTCCATCTCAAAAATTAAGTAAATAAATAAATCAATAAATAACATATGTGGTTCACATTGCTTTTCTGTTGGGCATGCTGATCTAAGGGAAAACAAAAATGTAGACATATAGATGCACAGAATGCTAATTCTCAATTATGTCTCTTAACAGAAATTTTAATTCAAGGATTGGAACTGGGAAAAATTAAGAAGCAAAAGCATCTTTTGGAAACACTGTAGGAATGCATAATCCACATCTTATTTATTTATTTTTATTTTATTATATATTTTGTTTGAGACAGAGTCTCACTCTGTTGCCCAGGCTGGAGGGCAGTAGCACAATCTCAATTGACTGAAACATCCGCCTCCTGGGTTCAAGCGATTCTCATGCCTCAGCCTCCCGAGTAGCTGGGTTTATAGGCTTGCGTCACCACATCTAGCTAATTTTTATATTTTTAGTAGAGACAAGGTTTCACTATGTTGGCCAGGCTGGTCTCAAACTCCCGGCCTCAAATAATTCTCCTGCTTTGGCCTCCCAAAGTGCAGGATTACAGGCATGAGCCACCATGCCCGGCCTTATGTATTCTCATATACATCTCATTCTCAAGGAGTTCCTTCAGTATCCCTGACTGTTCCTTAATTTTGGACCCTCCTTTGGCAAGCTCAAGAAGCCCAATCACAGGGGAAAGAGAGAGAATGGAGCTCAGGACTTAGAGGATCCCAGAATGTAAGGTTTTATCCGCAAAACCAACTGGGCTCAATACCTTAAGGTATTAGTATAATACTTTGAGCACAGAAAGGACTGAGTCAGTCTAGCATAAGTTTAAATCGCTTACTCCAGGGAATGTAGTTGCATAGAGCTTCCCAAAAACTTGGAAGGTATGCATAAGTCACTGGAGGAGGCAGGAGTGATTTCTGTCTCTGCCTGTAGATTTCCTGCAAAGCAGTTCATTTTAAGTTAAAGATACGTGCCAGGGTCTGCACTAAGTGTTTTAGGTTTGTTATCTCGTTTATTTATTTATTTATTTAGAGATGGAGCCTCGCTCTTGTTGTGCAGGATGGAGTGCAGTGGTGCAATCTCAGCTCACTGCAGCTGCCACCACCCAGGTTCAAATGATTCTCCTGCCTCAGCCTCCCAGGTAGCTGGAAGTATAGGCACGCACCACCACGCCAGTTAATTTTTGTCTTTTTAGTAGAGACGGGGTTTCACCATATTGGCCAGGCTGGTCTCGAACTCCTGACCTCAGATGCACCACCTGCCTCGGCCTCCCAAAGTGCTGGGATTACAGGTGTGAGCCACTGCCTGGCCTCAGGTTTGTTATCTCTTTTAAGCCTCAAGAAACCTTATGAGGTAAGTATCACTGTCACATTCATACTATATTACCAAGGTTTGATGACTTGTCTAAGGTCACATACCTCGTAATAGACAATCTATCTATGCTCTTAACCACCATACTGGACAGAATCTATGCTCTTAACCACCATACTGGACAGCAATCCAGTTGTCATGCTAGTGACCCAAAAGACCATCCTTAAGGAAGAGACTCCTTCTCTTTTTTCCTCCATTACTACCAGTTACACTGAGACTTGCTCGTTTCTTCCTAATCTCTGACCTGTTTCCAGCACAGAGCTGGCCACAAAATAAGTGGGCAACACCTTACTGATTGAGTGATGGACTTGTGTCATTAAGAAACCACTGACCTGCTCTCCCCTAAAAAAAAAAAATCCCTGAAGGAAACTGGTTCTTTTGCTACTTTTTTGATTTATTTGTATATCCACCACTGGACCTAGTACGATGCCTAGCCTTTATTCATTATTCAATAATTCGTGTTCAGCATTGATTCTTTCAACAAACTTGGGTGCTCAGCTCTCTATCTGGGGGGTGTGAATTCATAAATCTTGCCACTATTAATAATAATAGTAGTAAATAACAATAGTAATAATAAAATCGCTATTAGTAATTAATCATAATAATGGTAAATTTGTGAGATCTTCATTCATAGTAATAATGATTACAATAACAGCAAACATTTATTGAGGACTTACTATGCTAGGTGCTATTAGTATTAAAGTGGCCGGGTGCAGTGGCGCCCTCCTGTAATCCCAGCACTTTGAGAGGCCAAGGTGGGTGGAGTGCTTGACTTCAGGAGTTTGAGACCCGCCAGGGCAATATGGCAAACTCCGTCTCCGTAAAAAATACAAAAATTAGCCAGGTGTGATAGTTAATCAGGTGTGATAATAATCAGTCCCAGCTACTCGAGAGGCTGAGGTGGGAGGATCGCTTGAGTCCAGGAGGTCAAGGCTGCAGTGAGCCGAGATCATACACTGCACTCCAGTTGGGGTGACAGAGCAAGAACCTGCCTCAAAAAAAAATTTTTTAAGTATTTTTTCTATCTTGAACACTTCATTTTCTGTGTTTTAGATAAGACATGACACCATTTAATTCTTAACCCTATAATTCCAAAAATGTCAGTATCTACTTACTCAAGTGAGGAGAGCTGAGTGGCCAGTGTTTGGGCCATAAATTTCTGAAATAGGATGTTCACTGATCCCTTACAACTGTAAACAGGGCAAGCTTGGTCTCTGCTCTGGGAAAATATAAACAGAACCACCTCTGAATCAAAAACATTTCTTATCCTTTTACAGGATCATTGTAAGGACTAAGAAACAAAATCTTCCTGTTACCAGGAATCAATGGGTTGGCTTCCATCATTAAAACTTTGTTTCTTGCTTCATGTTCTATGAATATTTAAGCAGCATCCAACTACTTATTGTTCCTAAAAATGCTTCTGATATTTTCATTCTCCAGATTGTGTATCTTTTTACCTATCCCGGGTTGTTGTTTCCCCCACACCCCCCAACCCCCCACTGAGTGAACTATTCCTCTTTCTACAGCCTAACTCGAATATCTTATTAGTGAAGGCATACCAAACTGGGCAGTTGCACTTTGTTTTGTTTTTTGCTTGTTTGTTTGTTTTTGGTATAAAAAGAAAGACAGATTGCTTCTTCTTTTGGGCTCAATAACTTCTTTATTTTCCCTCTCTACTCCCCCAGTAGTCTGTGAGCTCCTGATGATGGGGAAGGGCAGGGACTGTGTCTTATTAAGCTGTCTGGTCCCCAGCTACCAGCACAAGACCTGCCATATAATATTATTGTAGCTAATATTCATTAAACACTGTGCTAATATTCATTAAACAAGTTTAAAGAAACGCTGTTCATTAAACTTGTTCTCCCAACAAGTTTGTGAGGTAGGTACCATTCTTACCCATCCCAATTTTTACATATGAGGTAAATTCATGTATTAAAAAGCTGGCCAGGCTCTGTGGCTCACACCCGTAATCCCTGCATGTTAGGAGGCTGAGGCGGGAGGATTGTTTGAGCCCAGGAGTTTGAAACCAGCCTGGTTTTTTTTAATATAGACAGAATCTCCCTCTGTTGTTCAGGCCAAAGTGCAGTGGCATAATCACAGCTCACTGCAACCTCTGACTCCTAGGTTCAAGCATCCTCCCACCTCAGCTAAGACTACAGATATGTGCCACTGTGCTTGACTAATATATATATATATATATATATATATATATACACACATATATATGTGTGTATATATATATGTATATGTGTGTATACATATATACATATATATATACATATATCTCTCTGTAGAGAGAGAGAGAGAGAGAGAGATGGGTTTTGCCATGTTGCTCAGGCTAGTCTCAAACTACTGCCCTCAAGATATCCTCCCATCTCCATCTTCCAAAGTGCTAGGATTACAGACATGAGCTACCACACTCAGCCTCCCTTTACACTTTTTAAATTCTGGATGTATTTCTAAAAATTCAGAAATGTTAAAACCAAAAATCTGATATATTGTTGATGTTTTAGTACATAAAGCTTTCAACTTACAAAAAATACAACTGTGTGCATAACCTCATTTAGATGTAAATTTAGAAAATAAGTTTCATACTCTTCCTGAAAGGTTCTTCTAGCTATCTATCTCTGCAATAGGGTCTGTGAATTACAGAAAATTATCTGCTGTCATGGCTGGTTACTGTCTGGCTACCTTGAGGATGGGTACTATATTTCAATTCTGTGATCCCAGCACAATGCCCAGGGTCTAATAAACATTCAATGAACATTTCTTGAATGACTGTATAGGGCAACCACTTTTGGTCTCAGGGTTCCCTTACACTCTTAAAAATTATTGAGGTTAGTCTGAGTGCAGTAGTGTTTACAACTAACTGATCACCACCAGTTACAGATCTTCTTTATTTCTTCTCCACTCTCACTGCTTCACTTGGCTAGCCCTTAAAAAATAAAAATGGGCCGGGCGCAGTGGCTCATGCCTATAATCCCAGCACTTTGGGAGGCCAAGGAGGGCGGATTGCTTGAGCTCAGGAGTTCAAGACCAGCCTGAGCAACATAGTAAAACTCTGTCTCTACTAAAAATACAAAAAATTAGCCGGGCATGGTGGCGCGCACCTGAGGTCCCAACTACTAGGGAGGCTGAGGCAAGAGAATCTCTTGAGCTCCGGAAGTTGAGGCTGCAGTGAGTCGAGGCTGTAATTGCGCCACTGCACTCCAGCCTGGGCGACAGACCGAGACTCTGTCTCAAAAATAAATAAATAAATAAATAAATAAAGAGTGAAACCAACACCACAGGGATAGACTTCTTTTTTTTTTTTTTTTTTGAGACGGAGTTTCACTCTTGTTACCCAGGCTGGAGTGCAATGGCGCGATCTCGGCTCACCGCAACCTCCGCCTCCTGGGCTCAGGCAATTCTCCTGCCTCAACCTCTTGAGTAGCTGGGATTACAGGCACGCGCCACCATGCCCAGTTAATGTTTTGTATTTTTAGTAGAGACGGGGTTTCACCATGTTGACCAGGATGGTCTCGATCTCTTGACCTCGTGATCCACCCGCCTCGGCCTCCCAAAGTGCTGGGATTACAGGCTTGAGCCACCGCGCCCGGCTTAGACTTCTTTTTTTTTTTTTTTTTTGAGACGGAGTTTCACTCATGTTATCCAGGCTGGAGTGCAATGGCGCGATCTCGACTCACCGGAACCTCCGCCTCCTGGGTTCAGGCAATTTTCCTGCCTCAGCCTCCTGAGTAGCTGGGATTACAGGCACGCACCACCATGCCCAGCTAATTTTTTGTATTTTTAGTAGAGACGGGGTTTCACCGTGGAGCACGAGGTCAAGAGATCAAGACCATCCTGGCTTAGACTTCTTTTTGTCCTTTTTTTTCCTCTTGTGAAGAGTAACGCGGAGTCTTGCCGTAACACAAGATGGCAACCTTCTCTCAAATGTCACTCCGTACAATGACGTCAGACAGCGACCGTGCCTTTTCTTCCTGAGAATTTCCACTACATTTCCCAGGATGCTTTGCCAATAGCGACGCCCTTAGTCGTCATAGACGGAAGTGCACCTGACTGAGCGGAAGTAGAAGATCTCGGAGGCTAAGAAGGTGGAGACTGGAGAAGCTGAAAGGTTGTGAGTAACCCCGTGGGTCTAAGCGTCTTGGCTGCTAGGAACGAAGTTAGGGAATAATCTGCTGGGAAGCGCGAGGCGTCACTTCGCTAACCCTAGGAATTCAAACTCTTGTGTTCTTCTAGTAGACCTGGGAACAAAGAGAAACAAGACATTGCTGTGGAGGCTAAGTGTCCGTATTAACACCTTGCTGGTTTTTAAGTTTTCTTGGAATAAATTAGGGCGAATTCGGACTCCTGTCGTGACACAAGGGTCGTTGGCGTGATTTTGCTGCAACTAGAGCAATTTACATTTTTGCAAATCTCTAGCTGCTGATGGTCTGACTCAGCTTCTACAGCAGTGGCTCGCAATTGGCTGCACATTAGAATCACCTGGGATGCTTAAAAAAAAAAAAAAATGATGCTCTTGCTTGACGCCACACTAATAAATCAGAGTCTGGTCAGGTTCTGAGCGGTGGTATTTTCTAAAGCATCTCTAATGTTCTCTTTGGCTGCTGAGGTTCACAGTCACTCTTTCTAATGCTTGACTCTGACCTCCATGGTGATCCTGATTAGAGTCACCTGCGCCAGGGCTCCCATTCCACTGTAAGCTGCGTGGGCTCTACCACACGCATTTGGGTTAAAGTGAACACAATTTTGGCACGGATTTTATTTTGAGGTCCACTAGAAACGTATTCTTGGGCTTCCTGCGGTGGTGCTAAAAAGACGGATCGTAATTTCTTACTCATGCCTTGGTTATTCTGAATGGAGATTAGAGCTGCTTCCTTTTCCTTGTCACTGTGTTAGTTTCTGCCTAATTTTTGCTATCCAAACAGAACGCGAACAGTGGAACATGGAAGAGTCACATTAAAAACGGCTTCTTTTGTTGCTTATAAGAAGTTCTGGGTAAGGCTCGGTGGCTTACGCCTATAATCCCAACACTTTGGGAGGCCGAGGAGGGTGGATCACGAGGTCAGGAGTTCAAGACCAGCCTGGCCAAGATAGTGAAACCTTCTCTCTACTAAAACTACAAAAATTAGCTGGGCACGGTGGCAGTTGCCTGTAATCCCAACTACTCGGGACGTTGAGGCAGGAGAATCGTTTGAACCCGGGCAGCAGAGGTTGCAGTGAGCTGAGATCGGACCACTGCACTCCAGCCTGGGTGACGGAGTGAGACTGTGTCTCAAAAAAGTAAAGAAATGGCCGGGCGCGGTGGCTCAAGCCTGTAATCCCAGCACTTTGGGAGGCCAAGGCGGGTGGATCACGAGGTCAAGAGATCGAGACCATCCTGGTCAACAAGGTGAAACCTCATCTTTACTAAAAATACAAAAATTAGCTGGGCATGATGGTGCATGCCTGTAGTCCCAGCTACTCGGGAGGCTGAGGCCGGAGAATTGCTTGAACCCAGGAGGCGAAGGTTGCGGTGAGCCGAGATCGTGCCATTGCACTCCAGCCTGGGCAACAACAGCAAAACTCCGTCTCAAAAAAAATAAAAATAAAAAAAAATAATAAAAATAAAGAAGTTCTGGTACCAGATTTGACCAGGAAAGGGGTGTCAGTTAAAATGACGTTTGACATCATTATTACTTACAATAAGCTATATTTTTAAATAATGAATTCCAGTGAAATGAGGTTAGGGTGTTTTTTGGCTGTGATGTAGAGGTTTGTTTAGGTTTGAAACAGACCTTTTAAAATATGAGCACCATTACATAGCAGTTGTTTTCTTTTGTTTTCCCCCAGCTTTAGCGTCACCTCCCTCACTGGGCAGCATGGGGGAGAAGTCAGAGAACTGTAGGGTTCCAGAGGATCTGTTCAATGGTTTGAAGGTTTCAGATATTCAGGAAGCCGAGTGTGCTGGCCCTCCAGTTCCTGATCCCAAAAATCAGCATTCCCAGAGTAAGCCGCTCAGGGGTGATGAGGCCCATCTCCAGGAGGACCAGGGAGAAGAGGAGTGTTTTCATGACTGCAGTGCCTCATTTGAGGAGGAGGCGGGAGCAGACAAGGTTGAAAACAAATCTAATGAAGATGTGAATTCCTGTGAACTAGATGAAGAATACCTAATGGAACTGGAAAAAAACATGTCAGATGAAGAGAAACAGGTAAGTATTTTGTTTCTTGTGGAAGATCTGCTACTTTCACTGCATTTTAAAATAATGTGGTTGGTACTGCATCATAGACCACTGCATCTGTGGTAAAGAATAACTTGCCCCTTTGTCATCTTATTGTTTTAGTAGTGATGAATCTGAGATAAATCAGTAGCATAACAGGGAAGCACTGAGTGTGTCTGCTTAGCAAAGAAATTTTCATTCTTTTCTGTGAACCTTGAGTTCTATGTTCATCTTATACTTCAGTAGTCTAACGTAAGAGTCCTTTTGTTTCATTATTTTCAAAATGTATACATCCTTTTTAGTTTTCTATTATGACCTTTTCTGTGGTTGGCTGCTGAAATTTCTGTAACGAACATTTTTATGTTTATGCCACATTATATTTATGCTACATTTATGCTTATGAACATTTCCTGTTTATGCTTATCCCTTATTAGCAAAATACGACTGCCTGAATATCTTGGTGGAGTTTGGGTTGCAGAGATCTTGAGGAACATAATCATGTTTGATTATAGCTAGCTGTTGTTTGTTGAAAGCCTGCAATGTGCCATCCACTGACTTAAAATGTTACTTGTGTTTTTGTTGATTTTCACAACATGCCTGAGATACACACTTAGCATTTCCCATAAGGAAACAGCTTAAGAGTGGTGAAGTAACTAGCCCAAAATCAAACACCTAATGAATTGCAGAACTAATTCTCAAATCAAATCTGTTTGATTCCAAAGCCAGAGTATAATGTAGAATGTAATAACAAAAACATCTGTCTTTCTACAAAGCAGATAAACTAATAAAATGTACAGTCTCCTGCTTCTTTTCTCTGGGGCTACACCCTTAACTGGGCAGCCCTTCACTTTTGGAGACATCTGCTGTCCTACTTCCTTCTGCTTGCACAAGCTAGGTAGTCTATGGAGAGTCACTGTAATATCTTGAGTTTGTCTACAAAGAACTTGAACAAGATTGTAGTTTCTACCACTAACAAGCTTACTCACTGAACAGGTTGTGATACATTGGTAATGAGTTGAGATCATAAACGTGCAGCCTAAGCCTAACAGTGGGGGTGGGAAAGTCCTGGGGTGGGAAGGAGCGTCTTCTCTTTCCTCTCTCCTTGGCATTTTTGATTATCAAATCAGTTAGCTTTATGTGAACTTACTCGCTTTTGTGCTAGTGTCTGCCACCAGAACAGGAGGAAAAAGGGTAAAAATGAGCCAAGTTTATAAACTGCCAAAGCAAATACAGCTCAAAAAAATTAAATACTGTTCCATAACATTATAGCAGGTTTCAGTCTTTTTAGAAACACTGATTATGCATCTATGTTAAAAATTTAGCACTGCTTTTCTGATACCTTAATGTATTTTACCCTGAAATCATAACAAATTTTCTAGTGCCCTCTGGATTTGACAGTTGAATGGTTTGGCTCAAGGTGTCACAAAGTCTGATCCCCACCTCTAATTTAGTAAAACTTTTTTTGTTATTTTTGTATCCTAGATCAGAAAATCATACTTTTAGGGTCTATAAATTTTTTTAAAATTTTTTTTTTTTTTTTTTTTTTTTTTTTTTTTCTTTTTGCAACAGGATCTCACTCTGTTACCCAGGCTGGATGGGCTCAAATGGATCCTCCTACCTCAGCCTCCTGAGTAGCTGGGACAACAGGCATGCCCTACCCTGGCTGGCTAATTTTTGTAGGTTTTTTGGTAGAAGCAATGTCTCACTACATTGCCCAGGCTGGCCTCCATCTCCTGGGCTCAAGCCTCCCAATTTGGCCTCCCAGAGTGCTGGGATTACAGGCATGAACCAGCACACCCAGCCAGGATAATTATTTTTATTGCCTGTAAGTTTAATATTCTAGGTAGAACAATACATTTTTTCACTTTTTTCCCTCCTTTTAAAAATTGAGATATCATTTAGTGAAACACTATGTCAGGACTAATGTGTAGAATTCAGTGAGTTTTGACAATCATATACACCTGTGTAACTCGCATTTCTATGAAGATAGAGAACATTTACCTCATGTCAGAAACTGGATTTGTGTGCTTTATCAGTCATTCCTTTCCCAACCCCACCAGTCTCTGGTTAACCACTGTTCTGATTCCTATCTCATAGGTGGCTTTTTCCTGATCCAGACTTGTATATAAATATAATTATACAGTAGTATTCATATTTAAAACATAAATATTTTCTATTATTTTATACATATCAGTCGAAGTGTTTTCATAGCTGAATTTGAAAATTTGTATGAATAGCTCATAACAGTAACATACTGTAGTGCTAGTCCTGTTATTTAGAGAAATGTAAGCCACTAACTCCACTTTAAGGAAACAACCTATGAGAGTACAAATTGCCTTCAGCTAATTGTGGTACTTACTCTATTAGCTGTTTTCATGCTATTTTGATAAATATCTTTCTGAAATTTTCAAGAAGCCAGCAAAATAGGTGAAGAAATGTCTTCTGCATATGGTTTGGGTTTAATAGGTCATTAGGAACAGGATAGTTTTACATTTGAATCTTTCTTAACAGATAAAAGTTCAGATAGTTAACAACAAAAAAACACAAATAGGCTGGGTGCAGTGGCTCACGCCTGTAATCCCAGCACTTTGGGAGGCTGAGGCAGGCAGATCACCTGAGGTTGAGAATTTGAGACCAGCGTGACCAACACAGAGAAACCCCATCTCTACTAAAAATACAAAATTAGTCAGGCATGGTGGTGCATGCCTGTAATCCCAGCTACTTGGGAGGCTGAGGCAGGAGAATCACTTGAGCCTGGGAACCTGAGGCTGCAGATTGCGCCATTGTAATCCAGCCTGGGCAATAAGAGCGAAACTTCATCTCAAAAAAAAAACACAAATGACCAAAAAATGTAAAAAGACTTTCAGCCTCATTAATAATAATAAATAATACAAACTAAAACATTATGTCTAATCTGTCAGATCAGAGCACTGATCTGATGGTGACAAGGAGAGGATATTGGAACTCATATATTAATACTGTGAATTTAAATTGTTATGTTACTGCATGGGATGTAGATACCAAATTTTTATATGAACATTTCTTTAGATAGGGCTATCAATGGGCTCTTCTGCTATGATAGGAACGTTCTACATCTGCACCACACGGTAAGGTAGCTGCTGACTACATCAGGCTGTTGAGCACTTAAATGTGGCTATTACAGCTGAAGAACTGGATTTTACATAACTAATTTAAATACTCACACGGGGTGGCTCACACCTGTAATCCCAGCACTTTGGGAGGCTAAGGCGGGCAGTTCACCAGAGGTAAGGAATTTGAGACCAGCCTGGCCAACATGGTGAAACCCCATCTCTACCAAAAATACAAAAATTAGCCAGGCCTGGTGGCAGGCGCCTGTAATCCCAGCTACTCGGGAGGTTGAGGCAGGAGAATTGCTTGAAACCAGGAGGTGGAGATTGCAGTGAGCCAAGATCACACCCCTGCATTCCTGCCTGGCAGGCAAGAACAAGACTCCATCTCAGAAAATAAATAAAAAGTCACACGGGCCAGGGACAGTGGCTCATTCCTATAATCCCAGCACTTGGGAGGCTGAGGCTGGAGGAGTACTTGAACCCAAGAGTTTGAGACCAGCCTGGGCAACATAGTGAGACCCTGCCTCTCAAAAAAAAATTTTTTTAAGCCTTTAAAAAAATAATAACCACATGTTTACAAGCCTATAGCCCCACCACTCAGGAGGCCGAGGCAGGAGGATCCCTGGAGCCTGGGAGTTTGAGGCTGCAGTGAGCCATGATCATGCCATTGCACTCCAGCCTGTGCAACAGAGTGAGACCTTGTCTCAAAATGAATAAATAAATAATTTTAATTAAAATAGTCATATGTGCCTAATAACTATCATACTGGACATGACAGCATTAACACTGATTCTCTTGTAGCCATTTATTCAAGGAAATTGTTAGAAATATGCACAAATGTATATACATAGATGTATTGTAGCATCATTCATAATTTTAGAAAGCTAGACAATGTTAAACAGGGTATTTGTAGTATAGTAAATATATTTGGTCTTTGTCCCTGGTTCCTGTCACAAAGCCCCTAAAACCCTTGGAATTTTGTGATAATGTATCTTTTGTTATTCTTAATGCACCCCTTTTGATAACACCTGAGTTCATCCTAATGAGTTAACTTTTAGGGTGTGGCCTATCAATAGCCTAAGGATGGAGCCAGTCACCAAAAAGACCAAGTGATTAGAGGTTTAGAGGGTTGGAACTTTTGGCACTATCTACCAAACTCCAGAAAAGGAAGAGGGCAAGTGCTGGATGGAGATTAAGCTCCATAAAACCTTTTTTCTTTTTGTGTTTTGAGCCGTCTTGCTGTGTTGCTGTTGTATTGGATCGAGCGTAGAAAGTTAGCACCAAGACAAAAGTATGCCAGATTGCAGGGTCATTTATTATGCCGGCGACCACAGAGGACTCGTGTCTCTCCAACCTGTGGCGTCAAAAGGAGGGTGCCAAGACTTTTTATACCCGAAAAACCACCTTGGGAGTGAGGGTGAGGAGTGGGGATGGGGATGAAAAGGTTTTGGACATTCCAAGGGCTAGGGGATTCTGTGATTCACCTCCTGGGCGGAGACGAGGGCGGGGGTCTCCGGACATTCCAAGGGCCACGGGACTTTTGTCATTCTGTTTGTTACTTCAGTGGTTTACAGAAGTCAAGATAAGCATTTGTTTACACACAGATCTTAGTTATCCTGGGCTGCTTATTTTAGTTATTACTAAATAACTAAAGCAAAGGCTAGCAATTCTGGCACAATATCACATTGCCCAGGCTGGAATGCAAAGGTGCGATCATAGCTCACTGCAGCCTTTGACCTCCTGGGCTCAAGCAGTCCTCCTACATCAGTGTCCCAAGTAGCTGGGACCATAGGCGCCCGCCAAGACACCTGGCTAATTTTGTTTGTATTTGAAATGAGGTCTCACTATGTTGCCCAGGCTGGTCTCGAACTGCTGGGCTCAAGCAATATTCCCTTATCAGCCTCCCAAAGTGCTAGGATTACAGCTGTAAGCTGCTACGCCTGGCCTATAAAAAATCTTGAACAAGAAATCTGATGAGCTTCCAGGTTGGTGAGCACATGGAGGTGTTAAGAGGGTGGTACCCAGAGAGGGCATGGCAGCTCTGCACTCCTTCTCCGCTACCTTGTCCTGTGTGTGTCTTCACCTGGCTGTTCTGTATCCTTCATAATAAACTAGTAAGTGCAAGTAAAGTATTTCCCAGAGTTCTGTGAGCCATTCTAGCAAATTATTGAACCCAAGGAGGGGGTGGTAAGAACCTTGCACTAACCAGTCAGTCGGAATCACAGGTTACAACCTGGGACTTGTGATTAGTGTCTGAAGTGGGGCCAGTCTTGTGAGACTAAACTCTTAACCTATGGGATCAGACACTGTCTACCCGGAGATAGTGTCAGAACTGAATTGAATTGTAGGATATACATTGGAGAATTGTTTAGTGTGGAAAAAACTCACATCTGGTATCAGAACTATTGGGAGGGTATATTAGAGAAAAAATGTGTTCTTCCCAGAGTATTATTTAAATTCTATTGTTGTATTTATGTAGTATACAGTACAGTTGTTAAAAATCTTGGCCAGGCCAGGTGGCTCATGCCTTTAATCCCAGCACTTTGGGAGGCCGAGGCGGGCAGATCACCTGAGGTCAGAAGTTGGAAACCAGCCTGGCCAACATAGTGAAACCCCATCTCTACTAAAAATACAAAAATTAGCCAGCATGGTGGTATGCATCTGTAGTCCTAGCTACTCAGAAGGCTGAGGCACAAGAATTGCTTGAACCTAGGAGGCAGAGGTTGCAGTAAGCCGAGATGGCGCCACTGTGCTCCAGCCTAGGTGACAGAGTAAGGTGCTGTCTCAATCAATAAATAAATAGTTTTTAAGAAAATTTTTAAAAAGATGAATTGTGGGCATGGGAAGCTGCCTGTAATATAATACCAAGTTAATTAATCAGGTTATACAACAATGATGATATTTTTTAAGTTTAAACCTATGTGAAAATATGTTTATACTTACAAATTTGAAGGGTATACACCAAAGTATAAGCAGTGAGTAACTTTGAGAGGTGTGATTATTAGGGAATTTTAATTTATATGTAATGCAGTTTTGTAACATTTGCCTTTTTTTACAGTAAGCCTATATTACCTTATTTCATTTTAAGAATATAATTAAATAAAAATAGATTATTTACAACCAAAGTGTATGCTTTACCACAAAATCACATAGAGCTGACCTCTGAGGATTTTGGAAAGAAGTGCTATTCCATGTAGGGTTTATGTATTATGAAAGGTTTCTCATTGGACACAACCAAATAGCATTAGCCAAAGTTTGTTAATCAAGCTAACTTCGCTTGACCTATGGCTGGGAAGATAATTCAGGCTCAAATGTAGTGTCGCTTCTCAGCAGGACTCGTAAATCAAAAGTAATTGAAGAGGAAAGCAGTTAAGATTTGGTAAAAACAGGAAAAGCTGTCAATGAGAGTATAGTGTATTTGTGTTTATGTCAGCAGTAAATCTTAACTATTTGTGAAAGCTTAAATATAGACATGACTACCCACAGGAATGGAATTTTACCGAACATTTAGATGTATTATGTATGTGAAGCAAATAATTGGTTCTGGGAGGCTTGGCTAGGTGAAGGACAGATGTAGCAGCAGATGAGAATTATAGTAATAATATGAGACAAAAATGCTGTCTTAATTTGTTGGAACTTCTATTAAAAAAATTTTAGACTCGATAATTTATAAATCATAGAAATTTATTGCTCATAATTCTGGAGGCTGAGAAGTCCAATATCAAGGTGCCAGCAATTTCAGTGCCTGGTGAGGGCCTGTTTCCTTACAGATGGTACCTTTTATGTCCTCACCCGGCAGAAGGGGCAGGGCAGCTTTCTTCAACCCTTTTTATTTGGACACTAATCCATTCATGAGGATGGAGCCCTTATGACTTAATCACGTCCCCAAAGTCCCCATCTCTTAATACCAACACAGTGGGGATTAGGTTTCAACATTAATTTTGGGAGGGATACATTCAGACCATAGTAAGTTTTTATAGTATTAGGACCTATGGCACATACTGCAGAATGTTGGTATTGATTCCATAAGAAAGTCGCCTTTTATGGACTGCTTGTCACAGTGCGGTTTCTTAGGCCTCGTGTAAATTTCCTAGGTAATTCATATGCACATACAGAGGCTTGAGGACCACTGCCATGGGGTTGGCACAGTCTTCCTTCATTAAATAGCTGTTGAATGAATAGCATCTTTATCTCCCCAAGGAGAGCCAATAATTGGCCTTACAAGTTACAGAAATTTTTTTTCTCACATTTATTCAAGAAATATTTGCATTTCTTCTACACGCCAGGCATTGTTTGAGGCCCTGAGGGATGCAGTGGTGAACAAGACAGAGGGGGGTTTCTGTTCTCTCATTGGGGAATAAGGACAAAATGTTAAGATGAAGTGATGCAGGGTTGGGGTTGGAAGGATGGTGCTATGGTTTGAATGTTTCCCTCCAAAATTCGTGTCGAAACTTAAACCTCAATGTGTAGTATTGAGAAGTGGAGCCTTTAGGAGGTGATTAGAAGAATTAATATTCTTAAAAAGTATACCAAAACAAGACTTGAGGGAACCTGTTTAGCCCTTCTGCTCCCCTTCCACCAAGTGAGGATGCAGAAGGAAGGCACCATGTTGAAGCAGAGAACAGCCCCTTTCCAGACACCAAATCTGCTGGTGCCTTGATCTGGGAATTTCCAGCCCCTAGAGGCATGCAAAATAAATTTCTATTATTTATAAATTAGCCAGTCTGTTATTTTGTTACAGCAACCTGAATGGACTAAGACAGGTGGAGAGGACTGCTTTAGATAGGCTGGTCAGGAAAGCCTCTCTGGAGAGATGGCCTTTCGGTAAAGATTTGGGGGTGTGTGGCACTGGGAGCAGCCAAGTGTGTGACAGTCTGAGAGGGAAGCATTGCAGACAAAGAGAACAGCTCAATAAAGGCCCTAAAATAATAAAAAGCTTGGTGTATTGGCATGTTCAAGGAATGGAAGAGCCAATGGCTGAAGCATAATGATTAAGGAAAAGAGTGGGCTGATAGTAGGCAAGTGTCTGATTATGGGACAGTTCCCAAGCCATGGTAAAGAATCTGAAGTTTATTCCAAGTACAGAAGGAAACAGATGGATAGTTTTAAACCCGGGAGAGGACAGAAGTTATTTACATTTTAATGAGAGAATTCCAGTTCTTACACAGAGAATGGAGGGTGTGAGGATGGAGGAGGGACGTCAGTGGAACATTTGAGACCAGTTAGGGTCTAATGCAGTAACCCAGGCAAAGATGATAGTAGCTTGAACTGTGGATCTGAAGAGAAGTGAGTGATTTTGGGATATATTTCAGAGGTAAAGCTGACAAGACATTGCAGTGGATTCAATTGAAGGGATGGAGTGAGACATCAGAATGATGCCTTGGCTTCAGCTACTGGGTGGATAGATGGTGATACCCTTTATTAATATGAAGAAGATGAAGGAACTTTGAATTCATCCAGGTTCTGGTGATTTAATTCTTTCCTGCAAACAAATGTTTTTTATTTGTAAGCCAAAATGCAGATTTAGTCATTTCAGTGGGTTTGCTCCTTTTCACTAGTTGTTTGCAAATGGTATTCATTTACATGTACACATAAGGGATCCAAAAATTTGTTGTTTGGTGAACATGGACTCAGAATGTATGATATCTGGGATTTTAAAACATTAGGCTCTGAAAGTTTTAAGAATTATTCTTTAAGGTCATTTTCTCTTTAGGAACCATCATCAAAGCTTAGAAGTTTCAGTTTAGAACGGAAGTTATATTTCAGTCTCTTCCCTATCTCTGTCATTTTTCCTGAATTCCAGATTACTTAATCTTTTGGGATTTCCATGTTTCTGCCATCGTATTTTATCATTTTTATAACCTAATCAATGCTGTGCCTGTGGATGTGTTTGTGGGGAATACTTTCTTGATTGCTTCCAGAAAGTTTTCAGGAACTTCTTCCATAGTGGTCTGCATATTTCTGTTAGCTTCATGAGCAACCTTTCTGATTTTGTTGTTTCCCTTTTCTTTCATTTCTTGTTTTTCTTTTTTTTGAGGCAGTTTCACTCTGCTGTCGCCCAGGCTGGGGTACAGTGGCATGATCTTGGTTCACTGCAACCTCCACCTCGCGGGTTCAAATGAATCTCCTGCCTCAGCCTCCCAAGTAGCTGGGATGACAGTTGCCCACCACCATGCCTGGCTAATTTTTGTGTTTTTAGTAGATGGTTTTCACCTTGTTGGCCAGGCTGGACTCAAACTCCTGACCTCAAGTGATCTGCCCACCTCGGCCTCCTTTTTTTTTTCATTTCTAATGTGCATCCTTTGGAAGCAAGGTTGTCATTTTTACTAACTTAGAGTTACCACTGTTGGACTTCATGCTGTCTGCAAATAATTGAATCAAATCCTGGAAGGACCTTAGATTTCTGATCCCAAGTTTATTTATTTTTATTTTTGTAGAGGCCTTTTCCCTTGGCCTTTCAAAGTGCTGGGATTACAGGCATGAACCACCCTGCCTGGCTTGATCCTGAGTTTAAACCTGAGGAAATAAGGGTTGCTTGCTCTAAAACAGTGGTCCTCAACCCACCGGCCATGTACTGGTACATGTTAGGAATCCAGCCACACAGCAGGAGGTGAGCAGCAGGCTAGTGAGCCAAGCTTCATCTGCGTTTACATCTGCTCTGCATCACTTGGATTTCTGTCTGAGCTCCACCTCCTGTCATATCTGTGGTGGCATTAGATTCTCATAGGAGTGCAAACCCTATTGTGAACTGCACATGCAAGGGATCTAGGTTGCATGCTCCTTATGACTAATGCCTGATAACCTGTCACTGTCTCCCATCACCCCCAGGTGGAACCATCTAGTTGCAGGAAGACAAGCTTAGGGTTCCCAGTGATTCTACATTATGGTGAATTGTATAATTATTTCATTATATGTCACAAGGTAATAATTACAGAAATAAATTACATAATAAATGTAATTACGAACACCCCTTCCCCTACCACCCCCATCTGTGGAAAAAATGGTCTCCCACAAAAGCAGTCCTTGGCGCCAAAAAGGTTGGGAACCACTGCTCTATAACATTTGGAAGTTAGGTGTGTTTACATTATTTGCTGGTAGAAAAGTTAAAATGACGTTCAGTATTTCCTGTGTTTATTAAGGAAGGTCACTTTATGTAGATCAGTGGTTTCCAGACTTTATTGTGCCTAAGTATCACAGGAAACGTATTAACCATGCAAAGCCTGAGAAGTATCTGATACCACAGACCTGTGAGGTGACAACCTGGCATCTGCTTTGTTAGCAACCCTCCCAGGTGATTTCAATATAGGAAGAACAGTGGCTACACCATGGGAAACAGATCCAGATGGACACAGATGACTAAGCTTCCAAAACAAGAACTATTAACCTAACCAGTACACTGACTGCATCCAACATTGAAGAACTGAACAGAGATTTTCTTTTACGTCCATTGATCAAGGTCTAAAAACAACTTACTGGGCCAAACTTAAGCAGTCCTGATATAGAAAATTTGTTTCTTTTGAGTTTTGGGAAATAGAATTTTCTGATTTAAGAAACAGGGAACTATTTCCGAGATTCATTCCTCATAGATCAGTCATTTTTTTCCTCAGAAGGATAATACCTAATGAGAGGCAGGTTCTAACTGTGGCTTAGATCTAAAGATCTTCTCATGCCTCCCTAGAGGACCTGTAAAGGTGACTTGTGGAAAGAACAGATGTGTCTTTTTGTATGTAAAGCAAGTGATGTCTGATTTCAAAGAAAACAAAACCAAAAGCTTATTTTTTAATAAGGAATTCCTTCAGAATAATTTGCAGAACTGGTGTCTCTAGACCTTCCAATATTTGCATTCCAAGTGTAGTTTTCTCGTCTCACCTAGATAAGACTAGAGCAGAAGTTCTGTTGCATGTGCCTTCATTTTCCAGCAGTTGAGCAAGTGTGTAGCTCTCTTTACTCTCTCTTTTACCCCAGTGATTGATCTCTGGATACTGTGATCTCTGAGTATACTGAGCTTGGCATAAAGTTTATGCCGACTTATTTTATAGCAATTACTTCACTTAGCTGCAGAGGGCAGCAGAGAGCTGCTGATAGATTTATAATGCACCTAAGAGTCCTGGTTTCTCCCTGTTTATCTGTTGCGTAGATGCTTACCATACGATTATTTAATTATGAGATTATTATTTAAATGTATTTCATGCAAGTTTTTACTATTTAATAATGATAGATGGGATATACACTTGTAAGCTCCAAGTCAAGTGTATGTATTCACTGAGATAAAGCAAAAGAAATATTGTGCTCAGCCACTGCATTGTAGTCTGTTGAAGAGTGGCCTATTCATAAGGGACTAGAGGAGCACTTTCTAACATTTTGCCATGCTACGCCAGGATTTTAAGTGATATCAGCTGAAATTCTCTAGCTTGAATTTTTGGTTTTTTTGGAGGGTGGTTTTTGTTGTTGTCCATTAAAAACTTAAAATCAAGCTACCTCTAATATTTTAAGCAAGCAAATTAATCCATTTGCAGCTCTTAGCACAATGTCAGGCACCTAATAAGTATTATGAGTTTTAGCTCATTGAATGAGTTACACAGATATGGAATCAGACATCTAATCTAGTATAGGTAATCTAAGCAGATAGGAGTACTATGTTACAAAATAGGAAATTACGAGGTAAGACTATAGCCAAGTAATGGATATTTGCTTTACAGGAAGCATCTTCACTTAGCAATATTAGTATACCATTTTTCATCCTAACTAGTATTTAAAGTAATTTGTCTTGAGTATGTTGGGTATAATAAAAAATAAAGAAAGAAAATAATTTGGTTTCGTTACAGAATATCTTCTTTATACAAAGCACTTTATAATGTTTAAATCCTTGATTTGCTAATTTTTTTTTTTTTTTGAGACGGAGTTTCGCTCTTGTTACCCAGGCTGGAGTGCAATGGCGCGATCTCGGCTCACCGCAACCTCCGCCTCCTAGGTTCAGGCAATTCTCCTGCCTCAGCCTCCTGAGTCGCTGGGATTACAGGCACACGCCACCATGCCCAGCTAATGTTTTGTATTTTTAATAGAGACGGGGTTTCACCATGCTGACCAAGATGGTCTCGATCTCTTGACCTCGTGATCCACCCGCCTCGGCCTCCCAAAGTGCTGGGATTACAGGCTTGAGCCACCGCGCCCGGCCTGATTTGCTAATTTTATTCTTCAGAAAGGACACTTGTAATAGTTTCCACCCTTATTTCTTTTTCAGTTAAATGAAAATTAACCCACATATGCTACAGATTCAGGGTAATTCTAGAACTTGAGTTATTCATTCAGCAGATATTTGTTAGTACCCGCAATTAACAGGCAAAAGTGGCTAGGTACAGTGGGTCAGACCTGTAATCCCAGCACTTTCGGAGGCCTAGGTGGGCAGATCACCTGAGGTTGGGTTCAAGACCAGCCTGGCCAATGAAGTGAAACCCTGTTTCTACTAAAAATACGAAAAATTAGCTGGGTGTGGTGGCATGCACCTGTAATCCCGGCTACTCCAGGAGGCCGAGGCAAGAGATCTCTTGAACCTGGTAGGCAGAAATTGCAGTGAGCTGAGATCACATCACTGCACTCCAGCCTGGGCAACAGAGCAAAACTATGTCTAAAAAAAAAAAGAACAATTAAGCAGAATTGGATTTTTTTTTTCTTTTCTTTTCTTTTGAGATAGGGTTTTGTTCTGTTGCCCAGACTGGAGTGCAGTGGTGCAATCGTGGCTCAGTGTAACTTCCACCTCCCAGGCTCAAGTGATCCTCCCACCTCAGCCTTCCAAGTAGCTAGGACTACAGACATGAGCCACCACACCCAGCTAATTTTTTTTATTTTTAGTAGAGTCATGGTCTTGCTATGTTGCCCAGGCTGGAGTTTTCTTGAAGAATATGATTTCCTCTGACAAGAAATGTATAGTTCAGCTAGGGAGACTTGTAACTATGCTTACATTTATATTATAGGTAGTTTAGTGTTTTATCAGTATACTGTAGTTAGCATGTAAGTGTGGGGGAGGCAGTGGGTAGAGCCTTCTCTGTGCTTTGTACATTAGCACAGTGCCTGCACGTTATATGCCATAAGTGTGTTGAAAAACTGTCGTTACAGAGGTAGGAGTTTAAAGTCCTTACTGGAGATTGTATTTAGCTCTTGAAAGATAAAACCTCTTTCCCAGGTGGAGAGTTTCATTTTAACTTTTTATTTTTGAAATAATATTTTTTAGAAAGTAGCAAGAAATAGATTCCAGCTTCCTCCAATTTTAACAGCTTACATAGCCATGGTGCAATTATCAAAACCAGGAAATAAACATTATTACAACACTATAAACTACAGCCCTTATTCAGATTTCGTCACATTTTCCACAAACGTCATTTTTGTTCCAGGATCCAGTTCGCTATCCCTCATTGCATTTAGTTTTCATATTGCCCTAGTTTTCTCTAGCTGATGATAGTTCCTTTGTCTTTTTTTTTTTTTTTTTTTTTTTCTTTAAGACAGAGTAGCTCAAGCTGGAGCACACTGGCATGATCATCGCTTATTGCAGCCTCACACTCCTGGGCTCAAGTGATCCTCCTGCCTCAGCCTTTTTCATAGCTAGGACTACAGGCGCTTGCCATCACTCCCAGCTATCTTTTTTTTTTTTTAGGACAACATTGGATCTTGCTTTGTTGCCCTGGTTGGTCTCGAACTCACGTGCTCAAGTGATACTACCACCTTGACATCCCAAAGTGTTGGGATTATAGGCATACACCATTGCACCCATCCTCCATTGTCTTTTACATCCTTAGAATATGCAGTTATTTTATAGAACGTCCCTCAGTTTGCGTTTGTCTGATTTGTGTGTGTGTGTGTGTGTGTGTGTGTGTGTGTGTGTGTGTGATTTAACTAAAGTTATGTGTTTTTGTCAAGAATACTACAGAAATGATGTCCCCTTCTTACTGCATCTTATCTGGGGGTGTGTGGTGGTATGTCTTATTACTGGTGATGTTAACCTTGATCATCTGCCTTCTTTCTTCACTGTGAAGTAATTATAGCATATTTCCCTTTATAGTTAACATCTTGGGTGAGATAATTAGAGAGTTACTTAGGTTAGATTTTTTTTTTCCCCTTACAACATCAATGTTTAATATAGTTCATTTGTTAGTATTTGTACTCCATTTTGAGTTCTTCTTACATCCTGGTGTTAATTTAATTGTTTATTTGGGGGTGTACAAAAACATAACTGTGGTTCTCCTAGAGTTATACAAAACGATATCTCAAGAAATATTGTGCCCTTTCATCCCTACTGCCTCATTCCCATTCTTTCTTCCCCTTTCCCACCCACCTCCTGTAGGTAACCATTCGGTTTCTTGAGTTTGTGATCTGTCTACCCTGTTTCTTTTATACAAATGAGCAGATGTATATTTTCTTATATTCCTTTTTTATACATGAGGGATTACAGATACTTTATTATACTTTTAATTTTTTTCACTTAACAGTATATCCTGGAATACCCATATCAGTTCATAGAGATCTTATGAATTCTTTTTTTCCAGCTGAATAATACTCCATTATATGGAAGTACCTTCATTTATCTAACTACTTGTATTCACGAACATTTAGATTACTTCCACTATTTGCCATCACAAACACTGCTGCAACAAATAATCTTGTGTGTGTGTTTTTATATTGTTGGAAATATATCTTCAGAGTAGGTTCCTAAAAATGGGATTTGTGGGTTAAAAGGTAGGTGCAGCTGGATATGGTGTTCCTGTAGTACCAGGTAATTGGCAGGCAGAGATGGGTGGATGGTTTGAGCCCAGGAGTTCAAGGCTAGCCTGGGAATCATAACAAGAAATTGTCTCTTTTTTAAAAAGAAAACCCCTGCTGCTGGGTGTGGTAGGTCATGCCTATAATCCACAGCACTTTGGGAGGCCGTGGCAGGAGGATTGCTTGAGGCCAGGACGTTGAGACCAGCCTGGGCAATACAGCAAAACCCTGTCTGTATTTTTAAAATAATAATATTTAAACATTTTAAAAACTGGTAGATGCATATGCAGTTTTCTTAAGAATTATCACTGCACTCTTCAGAAGATTGTATCAGTTTGTATCCTCACTGGCAGCAGATGAGATGGCCTGCTTCCCACAGCCTTGCCAGTAGTATGTGTTATACACTTTACTTTTTGCCAGTCTGAGGTGGAAATGATATCTTAGTATTATTTTAATTTGCCTTTATTTAATTTTAGTAAGTTAAAGCATTTTTTCATATATTTGAGAGCCATGTTTATATTATTTTTTGTGAGTTGTCTATTCCCCATTTTTTCTATGGCATTTTACTTCTTTGTCTCTCAATTTTTAAGCTTTTTAAAATATATTTTAAATCTTAGCACTTTGCGATGCATGTTGCAAATATTTCTTCCCTGTTTGTCAGTTGTCTTTTTTAAATTGCGATAAAATATGCATAACATAAATTTACCATATTAATCATTTTTAAGTGTACAATTCAGTGACATAAAGTACTTTTTTTTTTTTTTTTTTTTCCCCCCCGAGACGGAGTTTCACTCTTGTTACCCAGGCTGGAGTACAATGGCGCGATCTCGGCTCACCGCAACCTCCGCCTCCTGGGTTCAGGCAATTCTCCTGCCTCAGCCTCCTGAGTAGCTGGGATTACAGGCACGCACCACCATGCCCAGCTAATTTTTTGTATTTTTAGTAGAGACGGGGTTTCACCATGTTGACCAGGATGGTCTCGATCTCTTGACCTCGTGATCCACCCGCCTCGGCCTCCCAAAGTGCTGGGATTACAGGCTTGAGCCACCGCGCCCGGCTAGTACATTTGTTTTTTGAACAACCATCCCCACTAAGCATCCCTAGAACTTTTCATCTTCCTAAACTACAGTCCATATCCATTAAACAATAACTACCCATTTCGTCTTTCCCCTATCCCCGAATAAGCACCGTCCTACTTTCTTTCTGTCTCTAAAGTTTACTACTTCAGGTAGCTGATGTAAGTGGAATTTTCTGTGTCCTGTTATATCTGGCTTATTTCACTAAGCATCATGTTTTCAAGGTTCATCCATATTGTAGCATATATGAGAATTTTATTCCTTCCTAAGTAGAATAATATTCCATTTTATGTATACACCACATTTTGTTTATTCATTCATCTATGTGGAGACTCGGGCCACTTCCACCTTTTGGCTCTTGTCATTAATGCTGTTATGAACATTGATGTACACATATGTCTGATGTCAGTTGTCTTTTGACTTTGTTTACAGTGGGGTGTTTGTTTTGTTGGACAAATAATTTTTTTTAATTTTTTTCTGTAGTCAGATTTATTAATCTGTTTGTATTAGTTAGGGTTCCCTAGAGGACAGAACTAATAGGATGTATATATTTATATATATTTATAAAGGGGAATTTATTAAGTATTAACTTACACAGTCACAACGTCCAACAGTAGGCTGTCTGCAATCTTGAGGAGCAAGGAGAGCCAGTCCGAGTTCCAAAACTGAAGAACTTGGAGTCTGTTGTTTGAGTGCAGGAAGCATCCAGCACGGGAGAAAGATGTAGGCTGGGAGGCCAGTCTCGCCTTTTCACGTCTTTCTGCCTGCTTTTTATTCTCTGGAAGCTGATTAGATTGTGGCCACCAGATTATGGGTGAGTCTGCCCTTCCCAGCCCACTGACTCAAATGTTAATCTCCTTTGGCAACACTCTCACAGACACACCCAGGATCAATACTTTGCATCCTTCAATCCAATCAGGTTGACACTCGGTATCAACCATCACACTGCTATTCTTACACTATCTCTGTATTTTAAGTCAAAATGTTATTTCTCATACTGAGGTTAAAGAGAAATTCATATTTTCTTCTATTACTTTTATGACTTTACTTTCTACATTTAGATTTCCAGTTCGTTTGGATTTTATTCTTGTATAGGATGTGACCTATGGGTCTAATTTCATCTTTTTCCAGATGACTACCAAGTTGTTCGGCATCATTTTTTAAAGTTGATCTTTTAAAGGCATAGTGGCTCATGCCTATAATCCTAACAATTGGGAGGCCGAGGCTAGTAGATTGCTTAAGCTCAGGAGTTAAGATTAGCTTGGGCAACATGGTGAAACCCTATCTCTACAAAAAATACAAAGTTACCTGGATGTGGTGGCATGTACTTGTGGTCCCAGCTACTTAGGAGGGGTGGTAGGAGGATCACTTGAATCCAGCAAGTCAGCGCTACAGTGAGCCGTGATCACACCACGCTGCACTCTAGCTTACATGACAGAGCAAGACTCTAGCTCAAAAAAAAAAAAAAAAAAGGTTCATCTTTGTTATAGTGATCTGGCTAAATTTTAATAGCAGCTAAGTTGAAGTGTATCTCTTATACTCCAAATACTCACCTTCTCTACCTGTTTGTCAGATTATCATTTAAAACCTAACTGAGTTTATGGTGACATCATTTATCAAAACAAAGACCCTCAGTGGACACCACCAAGAAAGCATTGTTAAAAGTCTCTCACACTGTCATTATATCTAAGAGTCTCCTGAAGGGCTTGAACAGCTGCAGAAGCTCTACACAGGAGGGTTGAGCTTTGAAACAGCCATTGGAGTCTGCGGAGCCATTTCGAACAGTGGAGAATGTTCACAGTCTGTGTGGTAACGAGAGATCCAAACACCAAGCTCTCCAGGGGCTTTGGGTGTGTCACCTGCACCACTGTGGAAAAGGTGGATGCAGCCTTGAATGCAAGGCCACACAAGGTGGATAGAAGAGCTGTGAAACCAGAGAGCTGTCTCAAGATCTCAAAGACCAGGTTTCCACTTAACCGTGACAAGCATCCTTGTTGGTGGCGTTAAACACTTAATAATACCACCTAAGAGATTATTTTGAACAGTATGGAAAAATTGAAGTGATTTAAATCGTGAGTGACTGAGGCAGTGGCAGAAAGAGGGGCTTTGCTTTTGTAACCTTGGCAACCATGACTTCATGCTTCATGGATAAGACTGTCATTTGGAGATGCCATACCATGAATGGCCACAACTGTGAAGTAAGGAAGGTTCTGTTGCCACAGGAGATGGCTAGTGCTTCATCCAGCCAAGGTTCTGCAAACTTTGGTCATGGTTGTGGGACTGGTTTTGGTGGGAATGACAACTTTGGTCATGGGTGAAACTTTGGTCATGGTGGCTTTACTGGTAACAGCAGTTGTAGATACAGTGGCAGTGGCTCTAATGGATTTGGTAATGATAGAAACAATTTCAGAGGTGATGGAAGCTACAGTGATTTTGGCAGCTACAATAACCGGCCTTCAAATTTTGGCCCTGTGAAGGGAGGACACTTTGGAGGCAGAGCTCTGGCCCCTGTGGTGGTAGAGGACAGTACTTTGCCAAATCATGAAACCAAATGTCAGTGGCAGTTCCAGGATCAGTAGTAGCAATGGCAGTGCCAGAAGGTTGGGGACTTTCTTGTGTGTGGTTTTCTTGCTCTTTCACCCGGGCTGGAGCGCAGTGGCATGATCTCAGCTCCACCTCCTGAGTTCAAGCCATTCTCCTGCCTCACCCTCCCAAGAAGCTGGAACTACAGGTACCCACCACCATGCCCAGCTAATTTTTTTTTTTTTTTTTTTTTTTTTTCTATTTTTAGTACAGACAGGGTTTCACCATGTTGGCCAGGCTGGTCTCGAACTCCTGACCTCAGGCAGTCCACCTGCCTCAGCCTCCTAAAGTGCTGGGATTACAGGCATGAGCCACTGTGCCCAGCCTAATTTTTGTATTTCTAGTAGAGACAAGGTTTTGCCATGTTGCCCAGACTGGTCTCAAACTCTTGAGCTCAAGCAATCCACCCTCCTTGGCCTCCTGAAGTGCTGGGATTATAGGTGTTATCCACCACACCCACTGAGATTTATTTTTAACATAGGTCTCAAAATGACTATAGGTCAGGGCCCTGGAACTGAATACCATGTTTTGGAGCAGTGTCATCCTCTTTTCAAATGCCCTAGTTCTTGACAGCAAGGGAATTAGAAATGACTTTTTCTTTAGGACTATGAAACATATAAGCTCTGTGTTCACCTTTTTGTAGCAGTTTCTGTGCCTTACTCAGTTCTACTTCCTCCAAACAATTATTTCCACATCTGTGAAAGACGGTACGGTCTTGTGGGTGGTTCAGACTATGAACTTTGTTGTTTTGTTTAAAAGACAGGGTCGCCGGGCGCGGTGGCTCAAGCCTGTAATCCCAGCACTTTGGGAGGCCGAGGTGGGTGGATCACGAGGTCAAGAGATCGAGACCATCCTGGTCAACATGGTGAAACCCCGTCTCTACTAAAAATACAAAACATTAGCTGGGCATGGTGGCGCGTGCCTGTAATCCCAGCGACTCAGGAGGCTGAGGCAGGAGAATTGCCTGAACCCAGGAGGTGGAGGTTGCGGTGAGCCGAGATCGCGCCATTGCACTCCAGCCTGGGTAACAAGAGTGAAACTCCGTCTCAAAAAAACAAAAAACAAAAACAACAAAAACGAAAACAAAAATACAGGGTCCAGCTTCGTTGCCCATGCAACTCCTGGACTCAAGTGATTCTCCCACCTCTATCCCTCAAGTACTTGGGACTATAGGTGTGCACCACCTCACCTAAAAACATGAACTTGGAAATGTTAGATCTGTCCTAGCTCCATCATTTAACTTGGCGTGAAGTGGGATCATAAGAATTAAATGACTAGCACATAAAAGCAATCAGGGACTGTTGAGTATAGCTATTAAGTCAAATTAAATGAGCATAGACCATAAAATATTTCAGGTCTAGAACAGAACTTTGAAGATCTCTTAAAAATCATTTTTAGATACTTGTTTTTTTCAAGATTGCAGGCATACATTCATTCCACAGTGTTATAGATAATATGACAACCTCAATTATTTAGCTCCTTCAAGTTACCTTACAAAGAAAAATTGAGCGTTTGGCTAGGGATGTGGGGATGAGAGAATTTGGAAAGGAGTACACCGGAAGTTTCTGAGGTTCTGGCAGTGTTCTCTATCTTATTTAATTTGTATAGTAATTTTGTGGATGTATATTCTGCAACAGTGTACTAAGGTGTACATTTGTATGTGTTTTTCCATATGCATTATACTTCTAGTTGTTGAATCAATTTTTGATATTGGGGTATTGAACTCTTCAACTGATGTTGGATCGTCTGTTTCTCCTCCAAATTCTGTCAGTTTTTCCTTTATGTATTTTGTGGTTCTGCTGTTAGATATGCATACACTTACAGTTGTTACATTTTCCTGATTTGTTGATCTTTTTACCATTATAAAATATCCCCTTTTTTGGTCTCCAGTAATACATTTTGTCTTGAAGCCTATTTTGTCTGATAGCACTTCATCTACTTCTCTTAAGATTGCTGTTTGCACAGTATCTCTTTTATACTTTCACTTTCAACCTGTATATGTCTTTGGATGTAAAGTATGCATCTTATAGTCAGCATATAATTGAATCTTGAATCCAGTGTGCTAATCTCTGTTATTTGGATTATTTAGTACATTCATATTTAATCTGCTTATTGATATGGTTGGATTTACATTAGCTATTTGATTTGTTTTTTACAAGTCATATGTGTTCTTTATTCTTTTTTTGCTGCCTTTCTTTGTATTAATTTTTTGCATGCCATTTTAATCCTTTGGATTTTATTAACTATATTTGCTTTTTAGCTACTTCTTAGTGGTTGCTTTAGGAATTATAATGTGCATCTTTTTATAGTCTACGTTACAGTTTCTTTGGATTTTTAGTTTTTAAAAAACCTTTATAGTTTTTTGAGATTTTTTTGTTTTTGTCTTTGTGGAGGCAGGATCTCATTCTGTTGCCAGGCTGGAATACAGTGGAGCAATCGTGGATCACTGCAGCCTCCACCTCCCTGGGCTCAGGTGATCCTTCCACCTCAGCCTCCTGAGTAGCTGGACTACAGGCCCACACCACCATACGCAGCTAATTTTTGTATTTTTTGTAGAGACAGGGTTTGGCCGTGTTGCCTAAGCTGTTCTCAAACTCCTGAGCTCAAGTGATCTACCTGCCATGGCCTCCCAAAGTGCTGAGATTACTGGTGGGAGCCACCACACCCAGCCCTACTTTAGTTTAATACTACTTAATTTTCGTGAAATATGTTGATAGATGCTTTGCTTTAATATAGCTCCATGTCCTGTCCTCCACTTTGAACTACCATTGTCATGTACATCATATCAAGATATGTTGTAAACCCAACAACTGAGTGTCATAATTACTGCTTTTTATAATCTTTTGTCTTTTAAAGAAATTGAAGAAGAGAAAAAATACTACTAGAGTCTTACCATTTCTGATGTTCTTCATTTCCTTCTGTGGTTCTGAGTGATCATGTACTGTTATCTCCTCCAGCCTGAAGGACTTTAGTATGTTTTGTGAGGCAGATTTCATAGCAGTGAATTCTCTTTGTTCATCTGTCAAAGTCTTTATTTTGCCTTCATCTTGAGGTAGTTTTGCTAAATGTATAATCTTTGTTGAAATTTTAAAGTTAGCCTTTATCTCTTCAAGTATTTGTTCCATTCTTTTTTCTCTTCCCTTCTTTTGGTTCTTCCATTTGTGTCGAGAGGGCCCTGTTTGTTTTTCTTCAGTCTTTTTTGTTTTTTGTTCATTCTTCAGATGGAATAATTTATTAAAATACAACTTCAAGTTTACTTATTCTTTTTATTTTTAGTTTGCAACAAGGTCACACTCTGTCGCCTAGGCCGTAGTGCAGTGGCACAATCATGGCTTCAGCTTCCTGCTCAGCCGATCCTCCTACCTCAGCCTCCAGAGTAGCTGAAACCACAGGTGTGCACCACCACACGTGGCTTATATTTTTGGCTTTTGGCTAGAAACAGGGTTTTGCCATGTTGCCCAGAATGGTCCAAACTCCTGACTCAGGTAGTTTGCCCGCCTCAACCTCCCAAAGTACTGGGATTACAGGTGCGAGCTAATGCTCCCGGCCTGTCCAGTTTTATAGTTGGCTTTAGGGAAGAGGATTTGGCAACCTCCTTACTTCAGCACATCAGAAATTCCACCTATTTTTGAACTGTGTAAATAATTTTTTTATTTTCAAAAAGTAGAATTAAATCAGAAAGGATGAGGAAAAAACTAAGCCTTAAAATTGACCTTAAACAGAAACAAATTAGCATAACCGTAATGAATTGATTATATAGGAAAGATAATTCCATTAACTTTGGACACAGACTCTGACTGCACCAAAACCTTGAACTTTACATACTAGGTTCATTGTTGGTAATGATATTTATAGCAGTGTTGAAACTCTTATTTATTGTAGGGTAGAGCAAATTAATAAAGTTGCTATTCTGAGAACCAGAGTTTTCACTTTGGAGGAATGTGAGGAAGAATCCTGTATTTTTGGATTTCATTTGTATGTGTTCTTTGGACTCATAAGGATTTCATTTTGTTTAAGATGTATTTCCTGGGTTTCTTCACTGAGAGGGTCTAAAAGCAGTAACACCTTAGTAACAGTGAACACACTAACACCCAGATCTTTGTTTCTAAACATTCTTCCACACTAAAAGAATCCAAGACCCAGTCAAGTGGGGTGGCTCACACCTGTAATCTCCGTACCTTGGGAGGCTAAGGTGGGAGGATCACTTGAGCCCAGGAGTATAAGACCAGCCTAGGCAACATAGTGAGACCCCCACCTCTCCAGAAAAAAAAAAACTAGCCAGGTGTGGTGGTGTGCACGTGTGGTCCCAAATACTGGGGAAGCTGAGGTAGAAGGATCACTTGAGCCTAGGAGGTTGAGGCCTCAGTGAGCCATGATTTCTTTAGCCTGGGTGGCAAAGCGAGACTTTGTCTTTAAATAAATAAATAAGTAAAAATTTATCTAGGACTTCTTTGAGATACAGACAGATCTAGGGTAGGTAAAGTACAGAATACTACACCTGGAATATTATGTAAACCTGTAAGTTCACCCTTGGGAGAATAAACCCAGGTAAAATGCCCATGCAAATCCTGCAAGTAGGCTAGGGAGGCTTGAACTAGAAATCCTAGAGAACTCGGTACCTGGAGCATGGTTTTAAAAGGCCATATGGGATATGGGTAGGACCAGCCAGAGGAGGGCATTGACGGAAGCCTCTTCTGCCCACATCTGAGGGCCAAAAAGCACTCTACAACGCATGAAACCATTTAAGCATTAAGTAACACTCCAAATTTTTTGCTGTGCTTTTATTGTTTTTATAATTTAAAACAATCTGTAGGGCAGAATCGAATTACAAAATTAAAAGCAGTATGTACAGTCTGCATTCAAAGAAAGACCATGTGGGAAAAGAAGTGAAAAGTGGCCCCAGGGAGGAGATACAGTTTGTACTAGACTTTGAAAACCACAGAAAGTTTGGTGTTGAGGAGTTGGAAGGAGGATATGGAAGAGTTATTCCATGGAAGGACAAGGTGGGGACATATAAGCAAACAAGTGGAATGAAGTATAAGCATGGTAAGCTTTGAGAGACGATAGTGAGACCAGACTGTCTAGCAGAGAGGACATGTGTTGCATAAGTTGAGTAGGTTGGAATAAAAACTTGACGTAGTGTGAACAAGAGATTTCTGAATCTTGTTTTTTCTCATCTGTAAAATGAGTCAAGACCACCATGCTCACCTCTCAGAATTGTCTTGAAAAACAAGTGAGCTAATGTATGTGACAGCAGATTTTTAGCAGTGAAGCACTATACTGGTATAGTTGTAATGAATTTTGAATACCAAGTTGAGAAGTTTACAATTGTGATAGTAACTGTTCAAATAAACTCCATTCATTGAGAGCATTGTCTATTTGGGGCTTTCCTTGGCATTCCTGTGATGATTTACAGTGCAGGATAATGTCACTGTTTCCCCTAAGTTTTCAGTGATGGAGAAGAATACTGAGTAAAGAGTCCTATAAAATTTCTTGGTTTCCATTTTTATGGAAGTAAAATTCAAGATCGGATGTTTCCCTGTGAGGCCTCTCTGGAATGTGTTAAAAGGCATTGTGGAGGTGTGTGAGGGCTCTAACCACATTAGAAGCTTCTGTTCATAGAACAGAACCTGGAAAGATTTTCCCTGATAGTGCTACAGAATATCAGCACTGCCAGCTCATGTATGTGTGAATGTTGCTGGCACTTAGCACGCTAAAGAAGACCTATACACTGTCATATCTATCCTTGGATTCCAGTAATATTGTACTATATGCCCGTCATCCTTTGGAGAAAGAATATATTAAGCAGAAAAAAAATCCAGTCTTTGTACTGGGATCATCAATTCTATCTTGGCACAGCTGGGAAATAGTTCAGCTTTCTCCTCAATGTACTATTTTTAGCTGTTTCCAAGGAGATGTTCAGAATGATACTGATAATTGCATTACTCTTTAATTTGTACAATCTGTGGAGAAGGAAGTGGCAGCTCTTTTTCAGTGTTTACTACTCCGTGGGCCACTGGGTTGTGATTTATCAGTTCAAACAATGGAATGCCTTACTTAGAATAATTGGCCTCAGCTCACACCTGTAATCCCACAACTTTGGGAGACTGAGGCAGGCGGATCACTTGAGGCCTGGAGTTCAAGACCAGCCTGACCAACATAGGGAAACCCCATCTCTACTAAAAATAGAAAAAATTAGCCGGGTGTGGTGGCACATGCTACTCAGGAAGTTGAGGCATGAGAATTGCTTAAACCTGGGAGGCAGAGGTTGCAATGAGCCAAGATAACACCACTGCATCCCAGACTGGCTGATGGAGTGAGACTCTGTCTCAAAAAAAAAAAAAAAAGAATAGTTAACCTCAGAATTACATTCTAGAGCCTTTTGCTTTGCTAGTTCAACTTTCAGTCCTTCAAGTTATAAAGGCAAGATGAGTGCTGGGCACACTGGCTCACACCTGTAATCCCCACACACTGGGAGGCTGAGGTGAGAAGATTGCTTGAGCCCAGGAATTTAAGACTAGCCTGGCCAATACAGTAAGACCCCATCTCTACTAAAAATAGAAAAAAATTACCCGGGAACGGTGGTGCTTATAGTCCCAGCTACTCAGAAGTATCGCTTGAGCCCAGGAGTTCAAGGTTACAGTAAACTCTTATGGTGCCACTGCACTCCAACCTGAGCAACAGAAGGAGACCCTGTCTCTGAAAATAAAGTATTTCTCAAGCTGGCTGCTCATGCTGGCCCTTATCACCAATTCCTTTCTGGATACTTGAGTCTTGACTTTGCCCATTGGGAACTTGATGTTATAAATTTACCAAAGAATGATTGGTCTCTTAAAACATGAACACACACACACACTTACTTTACAAGAGCCCGATCTGGCAGTCTGAGTGATTCATCTGTGTTCACAGAACATTCCTAATGAGTTGGCTCTGAAGAGAAGATTATAGATCAGAGAGTAGCTTGAGATTTACAGTTAATGCTAAAGAAATTGAAATTCTTAAAGGATGGGCATTAAACTTTAGTAACTTGACGAGTTAACCCCTCTCTAAAGAATGTGTTTTTAAAACAACTGTTAACTGAATTTGTTATGTTGTCTTGGTTTCCAACACCCCTTCCTATTTGAAGGAATTCTCTTGTGTTATAATCTTGTTGAGTGGCAGTACCCCATGTCTCTCACTTCATCCTCTGACAACCAAGGCTTGTGACCTGTGCTTGGTATATTAGATGCTTCTGACCAAGACCTTGAATCTAGATTGAATGAAGCAAAGATGATGGAATGGTTGGAGTTGATTTGCTATCATTGCAGCCCTGTCCTGGCAATTCTTTCACTGGAAGACACTCAAGCATTCTTAACAGAGTGTCCTTGAGTTTTACCTGCTTGCTTGCTTTTTTCTTTTCTTTCCTTTCCTTTTCCTTTTCCTTTTCCTTTTCCTTTCCTTTTCCTTTTCCTTTTCCTTTCCTTTCCTTTTCCTTTTCCTTTTCCTTTTCCTTTTCCTTTCCTTTCCTTCCTTTTTTTTCTTTTTCTTTTTCTTTTTCTTTTCTTGAGACGGAATCTTGCTCTGTTGCCAGGCTGGAGTGCAGTGGCATGATCTCGGCTCGCTGCAACCTCTGCCTCCTGGGGTTAAGCAATTTCCTGTCTCAGTCTCCCGAGTAGCTGGGACTGCAGGCACACGCCAGCACACCCAGCTAATTTTGTGTGTGTTCTTAGTAGAGATGGGGTTTCACCGTGTTAGCCAGGATGGTCTTGATCTCTTGACTTCATGATCTGCCCACCTCAGCTTCCCAAAGCGCTGGGATTACAGGCGTGAGCCACCGCACCCAGCCGAGTTCTACCTGCTTTCCAAGCCTCCTTTAAGCCTCCCATTGATTCTGTGAGCACTGATATCTTTCCAGTAAACCTGCCCCCTAAAATGTTTTGCTTAAGGTAGTCTTTTGCTTGCATCCAGTAATCATAATCAATACAGTAGAGATCATTACAATCCAAGCATCTTTCTTATGAGTAGTACTAGGTAAATATGGCCATATTCTTATATTTTATTTTTTCTAAATTCCTTTAGAATAGCTATTCCCTCAGATATGTTATATCTTAAAATGAATTGTTACTTGTGCCTGCTGTGTGTCTGGCACATAGTACTTACCTTTTAGTTTCTTTATTGAGATTCTAAAAAAAAAAAATTAAGTGCTCTGTTTAATCCACAGTGTAATATTAAGACATTTGGGAAATACCTTGGTCTCATCAATAGAATATTGACAACTCTTTTCCAAAGAAAGAATATTTTTACTTTCGTTTCTGTATTAGTCCATTTTCACACTGCTGTTAAGAATTGGCTGTGGCCAGGCGTGTTGACTCACACCTGTAATCCCAGCACTTTAGGAGTCCAGGGTGGACGGATCACCTGAGGTCGAGAGTTCGAGACCTGTCCAACATGGAGAAACCCCGTCTCTACTAAAAATACAAAAATTGGCTGGGCATGGTGGCACATGCCTGTAATCCCAGATACTCAGGAGGCTGAGGCAGGAGAATTGCTTGAACCCAAGAGGTGGAGGTTGCAGTAAGCCAAGATCACACCACTGCACTTCAGGCTGGGCAACAAGAGCAAGACTCTGTCTGTCTCAAAAAAAAAAAAAAAAGAAAGAAAGAATTGTCTGAGACTGGGTGATTTATAAACAAAAGAGGTTTAATTGACCCACAGTTCCACATGGCTCCAGAGGCCTCAGGAAACTTACAATCATGGCAGAAAGTGAAGGGAAGCCAATTGTTTTAAAGTGTGGCACTTTTGAAAACCATCAGCTCTGGTGAGAGTGAACTCACTGTCACGAGAACAGCGTGGGGGAACTGCCCCCATGATTCAATCACCTCTGACCAGGTCCCTCCCTTGACCCATGGGGATAGTTGGGTAGGGACACAAAACATATCAGTTTCTAATGTTAAAAGGACCAATTGTTTAGATTCCAGGCTTCTCCTGTATATGAAATTCCCTGCTAATTTATTTCCTCCCTTTGAAATTACTTAATCAGAAGCTTCAAGAAGGAAGAAAGCTCCCCTCCCCCCCAAAAAAAAAAGAAAGGAACTTTGGGGTATTCTCTGTTTTGGCGGTTTCTGTTGTTTTTGTTTTAAAACACTGTGAAAAGGTGTCAGGCAGACAGACTGTTCTGCTTGTTTGGCTTGTGCCAATTAATATTGTTAAGATGTTCCAGAAGAAAGTGCACACACTCAGCACGTGTCTGCTTTGCTTTGCAGAATAACATTCTCTCATCCTTTGTGTTTGGTGAGTTTTTAACCATCTGTGCAAGTTTCTGAGTTGTTTGAAGAGCTAAGAAAAGAAAGACTTATTTATTTAGGTTTCTTCACATTTTCACGTGTTAACCTGCTAACGGTATTGTCCCCACGAATGTGCTCTCCCAGCATACTATGTCTCCTTCATGACACAAACCATGAAGGGTTCTTATAGCTATAAGGATTAAAGTACTTATTTCACAGAAAATAATAGCTTATTTATTGAGCCCTTATTTACTAGTCACTGTATGGGCAGCTTTACATATATTAATCCATTAAACAGTAGTCCATAAAACTATTAAAGCTTCATTTTTGAAATGAAGAGACTGAGGCTCAGGAATATTCTGAAACTTGTCCGAAGTCACATAACTAGTAAGTAGTAGAAGTTAAAATTTGAATTTACACTGGTATGCACACCAGTGGGTATGTTATTTAGTTTCATTTCTGAGTAAGTAGATATTAAGTGATAATAGAATTATCATTCCATGCAAAAGATAGAAGAAACATAGAAAGCAAAGAACATGCCAAGAAAACTGTTCTTTGTTTTAAACATCAAGAATGCAATTGATAACTAGCCCAATGGTCGTATGTTTTTTCTCTGTCACTGTGCAAGGTTTAGGTGAAACTGATCCACTTCTTAAAAGTCAGACTATTGCCTTTTAAATGGACTTGTGTGTAAAGAAAGCCGACCTTTTTGTTCACTTACAATAATATTGTGAGAAATTATGTAATTCTCCGATCTCTTTCAGAAAAGAAGAGAAGAGAGCACTAGACTAAAGGAGGAGGGAAATGAACAGTTTAAGAAAGGAGGTAAAATAACTTTCAGCACTGATAATCTGGTCATCTTGATACCTCATCCTGTCGTAGAGCCTGTGAAGAAACCCCAAAGAACATTTGGAAACAACTAGCAAAACCAGACTTCACAATACAGCATTGCTTCCCAGTACCTTGGCATTTTGGGTTTTTTACTAGGCCAAATTATTCATCTGATGGTGACAAATTACCATTTGTCTCTTGGCATGTGCATGGTCTTTCTGTAATTCACTATCTGTTAATCTAGAATCAGGGGTAAAACTCTTTAGCTCTTGCTTTGGAAAATACTAACCTGGAATGTCAAAAGGCTGTGTGCTGCATTGCTGTAAAAACCATGGTCCCCACTCCTTGGACTGCTCTGGTGTGGCCTAGGGTTGCCTGTCCTTTGGTTACTTTTTTTTTTTTTTTTTTTTGAGACCGAGTCTCGCTCTGTCACCAGGTGGAATGCGGTGGCCATTCTCAGCTCACTGCCATCTCCGACTCCCTGGTTCAGGTGATTCTTCTGCCTCAGCCTCCTGAATAGTTGGGATTACAGGCATGGCCATGCCCAGCTAATTTTTGTATTTTTAGTAGAGATGGGGTTTCACCATGTTGGCCAGGATGGTCTCGATCCCCTGACTTTGTGATCCACCTGCCTCAGCCTCCCAAAGTTCTGGGATTACAG
The DNA here is from genome assembly GCF_009761245.1 of Sapajus apella. Lineage (NCBI taxonomy): Eukaryota > Metazoa > Chordata > Mammalia > Primates > Cebidae > Sapajus > Sapajus apella. The sequence continues at coordinate 110,711 of NW_022437050.1, read as the reverse complement.
ATGTGAGCCCTGTGCCCAGCCTTCTTTTCTTTTTTTAAATTCTCCAAACTGCTTCAGAAGGGTTGCTCTTTCATGTGCCATTTTCTTTGGATGTCTTAAGTAGAGAGAGATTCTTCATGTCCTTCTGCAATTCTTACATTTGCTTAGAAATGAGTTGGTGGGGTTCGTTCTGATCATTTAAGTCTTCTGTCACATCTTAAAGTCTATATGCTTCAGAAATCTAGGAGTGTTAACATTTTCCCTTAGTTATTTTCAGGGTTTTTTTGTTTGTTTTTTTGTTTTCCAAAAGTTACCCTAATTACCTGATTTCAGATTTAAAATTTTTTTTCTTACATCCTGGTTTAGTAATCATTAATAATTTTTTTTCTAATAGAACAAATGCTTCTAATTTTGAAAGCATATTTTTTGTATGTTAATAGTAAATATTTCAAACCTGAGAAAGGAGTATATAGGCAATTTTCTGTTACTTTCCTGACCATAATTATGCATGTAACAATGAATATATAAATTTATATATTTATATATTTTCTCTTTTAAGGTCTTGATTTAAGTATTGATTTTTATATCGTTGCTTTTAGCTCTATCAAATGTCTCTTCAAACTTTTGATGGATGCGGTTTTAGCCAGGCTGACTGTATGAAAGGACAGTAGTTTCAATGAAAACAAATACGTATAATTTTTTCTTTGTCTCAGGCCATGGATCCCAGAGTTTAATCTCTTTCATCTATCCAGTTCTCTAACCTCCTTTGAAAACTCCTTTCTCAATTGCCCAGCCAAATGAAAACTGAACATTTAGGGAATGCCGGGACTCCTGAGTATTGAGGGCTTGTCACTGACAGCATGTTCAGCTGTCAGTTTACCAAGCACAGCCTGTAGATTGGCACAAGCAAACAGTGTTCCTTTAAAGAGAGAAGAAAGGAGGAAGTTATTTTTACTGCCCAAAACTTAATAGACTGTGACCATCATTTAACTCAAAACCTTCATCTATGAATGGAAAACTCCTTCTGAGATCCTGTGGAATACAGTAGTAACAGGAATAAAATCATAATGACCACTCATTCTTTATCTTATCATCCTCAGATTATATAGAAGCTGAAAGTTCTTATAGTCGAGCCCTCGAAATATGCCCATCCTGCTTCCAAAAGGACAGGTCGATTCTATTTTCAAATAGAGCTGCAGCAAGGATGAAGCAGGTATGAATCTTTGACATTTTCTTTTTAAAAAGCACATGGACTTGCAGTCTTTTCATACCACAGTTTCTCTCCAAAAACTAGCAAAGAGATTGCTGCTTCCCTTTTCCTGCCCATATATTTCCCTCATGTAAAGGCCACAGGGAGTATAGAAAATATTTTGAAAAACTTGAGTCAGATTACTGTTAACATTCCCCATTAAAGTAGCTGAGTGAATACTTTCATGAAAGGAGGGGTGGCAAATTTTTTGCTAAACTAGGGCAGGTTAATGAAGCAATGAGCCAAGTAGTACATATCCTAGAATAGAACTAGATGCTCGTTTTAGGCCGCTGGGATTCTATATAAACATGCAAAGGCACAGGGAAACACTGGTGAAAACTCTGGGCTTTAAACCATCTATAAAAATGGTTATTCCTAGGATTCTGATTTTTCTATTTGAAGTATGGACACTGGGAGAAATGTCCAACCATTGGGATAAAAGGCACTCTTAAGGCCGGGTGCAGTGGCTCGCACCTCTAATCCCAGCACTTTGGGAGGCTGAGGCGGGTAGATCACCTGAGCTGAGGAGTTCAAGACCAGCCTGACCAACATGGAGAAACCTGTCTCTACTAAACAAAATTAGCCAGGCATGGTGGCCTGTAATCCCAGCTACTCAGGGAGCTGAGGCAGAAGAATCACTTGAACCCGGGAGGTTTCGGTGAGCCAAGATCGTGCCATTGCACTCCAGCCAGGGCAACAAGAGCAAAGCTCCATCTCAAAAAAAAAAAGTACCCTTAAATGCAAAATGGGTGTCAGGGAACTTTTAAAAGCATTGTGTATTTCCAAAGGATTGAGAACCTTTAGTATAAAAAAGTGAATGTGGAATCGGTAAGAGTACAAATATATTTATTTTATACCATAATGGTACTAAAGTTAGATAGTTGGATTTGGGCCAGGCTTAGTGACTCACGCCTGTAATCCCAGCACTTTGGGAGGCCAAAGTGGGTGAATCACCTGAGGTCAGGAGTTGGAGACCAGCCTGGCCAACATGGTCAAACCCTGTCTCTACTAAAAATAAAAAAATTAGCCGGGCATGGTGGCGGGCGCCTATAATCCCAGCTACTTGGGAGGCTGAAACAGAAGAATTGCTTGAACCCGGGAAGCAGAGATTGCGATGAGCCAAGATCGCACCACTGCACTCCATCCTGGGCAACAAAGAGTGAAACTCCATCTCAAAAAAATAAATAAAAATAAAGTTGTTTTTTTTTTTTTTTTCTTTTTAGATTTTTTTGTTGAAAACTGAGATACAAATACACGCAGTAGCCTAGGCCTACACAGGGTCAGGAGCAGCAGTATCACTGTCTTCCACCTCCACACCTAGTGCCACTGGAAGGTTTTCAAGGGCGACTCAACCTGTCATCTCCTATTATAACAATGCCCTCTTCTAGAATGTTTTCTATAGGACCTGCCTGAGGCTGTTTAACAGTTAACTTTTTTTTAGTAGAAGGAGTGCACTCTAACATAAAAAATACTGTATAGTAAATACAGAAACCAGTAACAGCCATTTATTATCAAGTATGTATGTGTTGTGCTTTTTTTTTTTTTTTTTTCTTTGAGATGGAGTCTCGTGCTGTCACCCAGACTGGAGTGCAGTGGCATGATCTTGGCTCACTGCAATCTCTCTGCCTCCTGGGTTCAAGTGATTCTCGTGCCTCAGCCTCCTGAGTAGCTGGGACTACAGGCATGCACCACCATGCCCGGCTAATTTTTGTAGTTTTAGTAGAGATGGGCTTTTACCATGTTGGCCAGGCTGATCTTGAACTCCTGACCTCAGGTGATCCACCCAAAGTGCTGGGATTACAGGCGTGAGCCACTGCACCCGGCCTATGTTATACTTGCACGTAACTTGCAGTGTGGTAGGTTTGTTTACCCCAGCATTACACAAACACCTGAATAGTAGGTTACACCATGATGTTATGACGGCTGCTGTGTCATTATGTGATAGGAATTTGTCATCGCCATTATACTCCCGTGGGACTGCTGTTTTATATGCAGTCTATCATTGACTGAAACATCATTATACAGTGCGTGTCTGTATACAATTCAGTGGATTAAAATACCTTCACAGTGTTATACACCCAACACCACTGTCTAGTTCCAGAACTTTTCCGTCATCCTAAAAGGATACCCCATACTCATTAAGTCATCACTCCTCATCCTGTAACTTTTTTTTTTTTCTGAGACAGAGTCTTGCTCTGTTGTCCTGGCTTGACTGCAGTGGCGTTATCTCGGCCCACTGCAATCTCCTTCTCCTTGTTGCAAGTGGTTCTCCTGCCCCAGCCTCCCAAGTAGCTGGGCTTACAGGCACCACCACCACACACAGATAATTTTTGTATTCTTAGTAGAGACAGGGTTTCACCATGTTGGCCAGGCTGGTCTCGAACTCCTGACCTCTGGTGATCCGCCCACCTCAGTCCCCTAAAATGCTAGGATTATAGGTGTGAGCCGCTGCACCTGGCCCTGAAACTGCTTTTGATTGAATCCTGAAACAATTTAGTTGACATTGCTCCGAAATATTCAGCAAAATATTTAGTATTTGCTACAGTAGGCATTGTGAGAATATTGAACACTTATTTGAAATAACATTTCTGTAATATAAAAATTTCTAATTTCAGGAAAATGGACATTTTAGAGCTGCAAGGCATCTTATGTAACATCCAGTTCAGCCTACCCCTATTTTAGATGAGACAAACTGAGGCCTAGAGAAGGAAAGTAGCATGGGCAATGTTAAGGAGCAGGTTACTGTCAGAGCCAGGACCAGAATTCAGTTCTTGGACATCCAGGGTTCTTTCCGCTATGTCATGCTTCTAGAATCAGAAAGTGCAATTAGTTAGATATTTTGTTTGATTAGCCGTTTTGTATTTTTGTTTGATCAGTAAATGAATTAAGGTTTATATCTGAGACTACATGACAAGCCACACTGTGTGCTTGTAGACGGAGCATCTGTATACTTTCTGAAAGATACCGCTTTGGGGTATGAGAAAGGAGGGTAATTCAGTTATTCAGATGTCAGTCATTTGCCCTGTTTAGGTCACAGAGTTTCTCATTGTCAGCTTTGTAATGTAAAGTGTCTTGCAAATGTAATAGGTCATTTAGAACAATCTTTAAAGATACTCTCAGAAAGAAGCAACTTGAGTAATGTGTTACCACCAGGCTTTCAGATCAGAGCCATCCCCATGTTAATTTTGAATTTTGTCTTGGAAGTAACACTCAGGTTTTTGTGTAATTTATTTGAAAAGCATTCTGTATCTCAGGGCAACACATATTAATACTGTTTTTCCTTTTAGGACAAGAAAGAAATGGCCATCAATGACTGCAGCAAAGGTACAGCCTTGTTCATCTCACTGCATGTTAACATATAGGAGCATTATGTCAGAGGGGCTTTGGGTCCGGTGTGCATTGTACATGTGTACCCTTCCTCTGGGGCCTTTCAAGAGGTGGCTTTATAATTCTGTCTTTTTGGTTTTTTTTGTGGGTTTTTTTTTTTTGTTTTTTTTGTTTGTTTGTTTGTTTTTTGAGATGGAGTTTCGCTCTTGTTACCCAGGCTGGAGTGCAATGGCGCGATCTCGGCTCACCGCAACCTCCGCCTCCTGGGTTCAGGCAATTCTCCTGCCTCAGCCTCCTGAGTAGCTGGGATTACAGACACGCGCCACCATGCCCAGCTAATTTTTTTTGTAGTTTTAGTAGAGACGGGGTTTCACCGTGTTGACCAGGATGGTCTCGATCTCTTGACCTTGTGATCCACCCGCCTCGGCCTCCCAAAGTGCTGGGATTACAGGCGTGAGCCACCGCGCCCGGCCTATAATTCTGTCTTTTCAGAGGTAATATTTAATAGTCATCTTAGAATAACTGTGCTTTTGAATGGATAATTCAATCAATGTCTCCTATGCTGGTATATACGTGAAGAAAAATTCAGTCCTCTAGCCTGGGCATTGTGGCAAAACCCTGTCTCTACCAAAAATACAAAAGTTAGGCAGGTGTGGTAGCATGCACCTGTAGTCCCAGCTACTCGGGAGGCCGAGATGGATCACCTGAGCCCAGGAGATTGAGGCTGTGGTGAGCCATGATTGTGCCACGGTACTCCAGCCTGTGTGACAGAGTGACCCTGTCTCCAAAAGAAAAGAAAAATTCAGTGCTATCTTGGCGACAGAACTCATGGAATAGAATTTACTTGTTGTGGTCCCTAATTACTTTCTGTTGAGATTCAAATTGAAGATCGTAGCTGCCATTAGAGCATTTGGATCTGTGTATTTTGAGAAGGGGGACAACTGTGATGAGGGACAGTTTCTGTTAGTGAATTGACAGTCTTTTCGGGTGTCATAATTCTTCCATCCTACTTCCCATCATGTTTTTACCCTTTCAGATTCTACACAATGAATCAAGCCCTTGCTATATGATATCTAAGTTCTATTAAGGTCTTGTCATCCCACCAACTTTTATGGAGATACCTCAGACATGGGATCACTACAGTTGTATTGTGGTTTGTTTTTGTTTTTGTTTTCAAAAATTGCCTGATAGGCCAGTCAGGCGTCTTGCCTCTCTAACCAACTTCATGTGGAGAATACACATAATCACTTTTTCTTGCATCTCAGTCTCAGAAGTTTTTCTAGCAAATCACTGTTTTCGTTTTATATTTTTTCAGTTTTTCTTCTTTGGATAATAGTTTCTGGGAGCGGAGTTGAAGAGAACCCTATATGTTCTCTAGATCCCCTCTTACACTAAGCATGTATTCCCCTGCTGTTACCAGAAAGTGGTCCTGATCCAGATCCAAGAGAGGGTTCTTGGACCTCTCACAAGAAATAATTCAGGGCAAGTCCATAAAATGAAAAAGCAAGTTTATTAGAGAAATAAACAAAAGAATGGCTACTCCATAGGCAGAGCAGCAGTGTGGGCTGCTCAATTATGTAAACCTATAGTTATTTCTTGATTATATGCTAAACAAGGGGCAGATTATTCATGAGATTTTCAGGAAAGGGGCAGAGATTTCCCAGAACTGAGGCCCCCTCCCCTTTTTAAGGGGTAACTTCCGAATGTTGCTATGGCATTTGTAAACTATCATGGCACTGGTAGGAATGTCTTTTAGCATGTTAATGCATTATAATTAGCATACAGTGAGCCGCGAGGGTGACCAGAGGTCACTTCCATTGCCATCTTGGTTTTGGTGGGCTTTCACCAGCCTCTTTACTGAATCCTGTTCTATCAGCAGGGTCTTTGTGACCTGTATCGTGTGCCAGCCTCCTGTCTCATCCTGTTACTTAGAATGCCTTAACCTCCTGGGAATGCAGCCCAGTGGGTCTCAGCCTTATTTTACCCAGCCCTTATTCAGGATGGAGCTACTCTGATTCAAATGCCTCTAACACTTCTATTTTTTTCTCTAATTAATTTGGTGCCCTCTCTACTGGCTCTCTTTTCTTTATATTTGGTATTTCCTTATAGTATCTAAATGAAACTGTTTCTATATTATAATATAGAAAACCACTTCTGATCTGTTACAAAGTTGGACTGGAACTAATTCTGAATGTACTGTTTTGTTTGAAAGAAGTTATTTAACCTATTTCCTTTATGTGAGGATGTGTGGGTTTGAGAAGTTTAAATTAGGAACAAGCTGCTGGTTTTCAGAGCTGCTTTCTCTGTAACCAGATGGTGAAAAAAATGCGTTGTAAGCGTGATTAGCATGGTATATTGTAAGACATAGTTCATTTCCATATGAAACAGTTTACTTCCAGCTGCAGCCCAAAGTAGGAACCTTGCCTAGAAAATGAGAGAAAGGAGAAGAAAGTGTTTTCCAGCCAAAGTGTTTTCCGGATTTTTTGGACTTGCTTAAACTAATATTTATGTGGTTAGACATGGTCATTATGGATATATGCATTGTATTCATGGGCAAATTACATTTACGTCAGTATGGTTTGTTTGTATTGAGAGCCCCCAACAACCCCCACCCTACACACACACACACACACACACACGCACACGCACACACACACACACACTCACACACTCTCCTTTCTCTCTCTCTCTCTCCCCCCCACTTTCTCCCTCCCTCCCTCCCTCCCTTTCTCAATCTTCTCTCTCAATTCATAAGCCTTGGCAAAGAACTTAGCTTATTTCTGAGGTCATATTGGAGCTCCAGGGTTTTCATCCTTGGCATAAAGTTTTAAGTTCATTCTCACCTCAGTCTCCTAAGTGGCTGGGACCACAGGTGCATGCCACCATGCCCAGCTACTTTTTTTTATTTTGTCTAAAAAACGGGGGTCTCCCTGTGTTGACCAGGGTGGTCTCATACTCCTGGGCTCAAGCGATCCTCCTGCCTTAGCCTCTCACAGTGCTGAGAGATTACAGGCATAAGCCACCATGCCAGGCCCGTTGTCTTTACGTATATTGAGAAGGAAAATCACCTTAGAGTGATATGCTGGTTTTAGAGGATTATATAAAGTAATCTTGGGGCTAGGCACAATGGCTCATGCCTGTAATCCCAGCACTTTGGGAGGCTGAGGCAGGCAGATGGCTTGAACCCAGGAGTTTGAGACCAGCCTGGGCAACATGGCAAGATCTTGTCTCTACAAGAAATACAAAAATTAGTCAGGTATGGTAACACATGCCTGTGGTCCCAGCTACTCAGGAGGCTGAGGTGGGAGGATCACCTGAACCTGGGGAGGTTGAGGCTGCAGGGAGCCAAAATTGAGCCACTGTGCTCCAGCCTAGGTGATAGCATGAGACTCTGTCTCAAAAATAAGAATAATAATAATAATCATGGGGAAATTTCTGTCTCTTCAACACATATTTGCATAATTAGAAGCTATCCACTAGTTGGAAAATTGTGGTATCTTGCTTAAAATAAAAGTTGGAGGTTTCTGTTTTTTAAAAGATGTAGTAGTCTGGGTGCTGTGGCTCATGCTTATAATCCTAGCACTTTGGGGGGCCGAGGTGGGCAGATCTCCTGAAGTCAGAAGTTTGAGACCAGTCAGGCCAACATGGTGAAACCCCATCTCTACTAAAAATACAAAAATTAGCTGGGCATGGTGGCATGTACCTGTAATCCCAGCTACTCGAGAGGCCGAGGCAGGAGAATCACTTGAACTCATGAGGCAGAGGTTGCAGTGAGCCAAGATTGTGCCACTGCACTCCAGCCTGGGTAACAGAGGGAGACTCTGTCATTAAAATTAAAAAAAAAAAGTAGTAGAGTCCAGGCATGCTGGCTCGTGCCTGCACTTTCAGCACTTTGAAAGACTGCAGCAGGAGAATCACTTGAGCCCAGGAGTTCAGGACCAGCCTGGGAAACATGCTGAAACCCCATCTCTACAAAAAAATACAAAAACTAGCCATGCATAGTAGCACATAATAGCTGTAGTCCAGCTACTTGAGAGGCCGAGGCAGGAGAATCGCTTGAACTCGACAGGCAGAGGTTGCAGTGAGCCAAAATTGCGCCTTTGCATTCCAGCCCAGGTGACAGAGTGAAACTTGGTCTCAAAAAAAAAAAAAAAAGAAATTAGAGTAACAAAAATACAATTAAGGGAAACAAAAGGAATATTTTCATGAAGATAAAAGCCAAAACTAACCAATTTTAAAATACATGCCATCTGTATGACAGAGTTTCTGTCTTCGACTTGTACTTCTGTCCTGTATTCTAGAGTCCTGTATCGCAGTGCAAAGTTGTTCTTTCTTTTTGGATATCTGGTAGGCACCTCATCGTTAACATGCCCAGCCCCCATACACACACACAACTTGCCGTTCGTTTCTTCCATTCTAATAAATGGTATTACCATCCATTCCCTTGCTTAAGTTTAACCTTTGGAGTCATCCCTGATTGTTCTTTTATGCTACATGGCTAATTAATTAATTAGCAAGTTCTGTGGGCTCAAATTTAAAGACCTACTTAATCTAATGTGGCTGCTATTTTTCCATCACTACTATTTCCAGCTTAGGCCAAGCCAACATCTTCCCTCACCTGCACCACTACACTGGCTTTCCAACTGATCTCACAGCTTTCAGTCTTGCCCCACCCACCCCCACAGTACAGCCAAAGCAATCCTTCAAAAATGTAAATCAGAGTATGTCTGAAGCTTGCTTGAAAACTTTGCAGTGGCTTCTCATCACACTCAGGAAAAAGTCCAAACTCCTTTCCCTGGCCACAAAGGCCCTGCATGGCCCTCCACTTCCACCTCTGGTCCCAGCCTAGTCACTAACATGCCAGTTACTCTTGCTGGTCCCTCTCCTGGCACACTCCTCCTTAGCCTTCCGCATGGCTGATCTCTCTCACATGGTCCCTCTTCATATTCTGAGACCACTTTCTGAAGTTATCTCATTTCTCACTTCACTTGCATTTACATGACCTTGTTTTATTTTTCATTATAGTACGATGACTATCTTAAATTGTATACCTGTCTACTCTTTCCTACTAGAATAGCATAAGGCTTCATGAGAACAAGGACTGTGTCTTGTTTACCACTATAGCCCAGAGATATGCTACATTGGATATATATATAAAGTATTAAATAAATGTTCACAGAAAGCATGAATTTAAAAATTAAGGATAGATTATGAGAAAATTAAAAAGGTCTAGAGCCAAGACATTGTTTTTTTTTTTTTTTTTTGGAGACCGTTTTATCCCTCTGTTGCCCAGGCTGGAGTACAGTGATGCAATCTCCACTCACCACAACCTCCACCTCCTGGGTTCAAGTGATTCCGATGCGTAAGTCACCTGAAAAGCTGGGATTACAGGCTCACACTGCCACGCCCAGCTAATATTTGTATTTTTAGTAGAGATGGGGTTTCACCATGTTGGCTAGACTGGCCGTCTCAAAGTCCTGACCTCAAGTCATCTTCCTGCCTTGGCTTCCCAAAGTACTGGGATTACAGACATAAGCCACCACACCTGGCCAGCATTGCTTTCTAATAGAAAAAGAAACAACTCGGAAGAAATTAGAAGAAATGCAGTATGTTGAACCAAAACATAGCAAAGGATTATTTCAAGGGCAACTGATGTTGGATAAGGGAAAGGATTTTATGCACAAACCACCTCATAGTGCTGGAGCAATAGTTTGATGGTTGAAGAAACAGTGAGGATTTAACTAGAAACATAATCTTAGTATTCAAGAGCTAGAAAAAAAAGAATGGTGAAGTCTGCCACCAGACTGGTTTCCCTTAACTCTTTAATTTGTATCTTCAGATTCTCTCTCATTCTTTCACTGTGCTCTTGAACTCTGTGTTCTGGCCTGTTCTGGTGCGGATAAATGACAAGTGGGCAAAAACCAGGACTTGGGGTATAAACCAGTATATGGCAAACTACAGCCACAAGCCATTCCAGCCTGCCGCCTGTTTTTGATAGCCTAAAGGCTAAGAATTATTTTTACAGCTTTAAATCATTGGAAAGCAAAAGAAAAATATTTCATGATAATGTGAAAATTATGTGAGCTCAAATTTTAGTGTCCATAAATAGTTTATTGGAACACAGCCACCCTTGTTTGTTTACATATTTTCTGTGCCTGCCCTCATGCTACAATTACATTGTTGAGGAGTTGCAACACAGATGGTCTGTCTGGCCCGCAAAGCTTGCAATCTTTACTGTCTTGCTCTTTACAGAATAAGTTTTCCAGTGTCAGGTATCCACTTTGATAAATGACTCTTCTTTTTGTACCCTTGGAGGATGATTGATGAAGGAATTTGATATAGCCAAAGGTATGTAGGCCCTTTTTCTTTATGATAAAAATTATTTCTTCTCTTCTTACAGCAATTCGGTTAAACCCAAGCTATATCAGGGCAATATTGAGAAGAGCGGAACTGTATGAGAAGACGGACAAGCTGGACGAAGCCCTGGAAGACTATAAATCTATATTAGAAAAAGATCCATCAATACATCAAGCAAGAGAAGCTTGTATGGTAAAACCTAAAATTTTTTAAAATATTTTTTCTTCTATGCCCTGTGTTGCTAAGTGAATCCTAAATAATCCTTTCAGACACAATTAAATTTCATTTCTGTGCTTTTGAGGAGCTTATCAAGACATATGGGAGGCCAGGCAAAACAGCTCATGCCTATAATCCCAGCACTGCAGGAGGTCGCATCGGGGAGATCACTTGAGACCAGGAGTTCGAGACCTGCCTGGCAAAACCCCATCTCTTCTAAAAATACAAAAAATTAGCTGGGGTGGTGGTGTACACCTGTAATCCTTGCTACTCGGGAGGCCAAGGCAAGAGAATTGCTTGAACCCAGAAGGTAGAGGTTGCAGTGAGCTAAGATCGTACCACTCTACTTCAGCCTGGGTGACAGAGAAGATCACTGAGCCCACGAGTTGGAGGCTACAGTGAGCTGTGATTGCATTACTGCATTCCATTATGGGCAACAGCTTAAGACCCTGTCTCTTAAAAACAAACGAACAAAAAAAGACTAAATCTCTGTCAGTAGTTCTCAACTGGGGTAGTTCTCAGGAACATTTGGCAGTGTCTGCAGACATTTTGATTATTATGACTGGGAAAGTCCTACTGCAATCTAGTAAGCATACAAAAGGGATGCTGCTAAAAATCCCACAATGCATAGGGAGACCCCACAACAAAGAGTTGTCCATCCAACATGTCAGTGGTGCCAGGGTTGAGAAACCCTGAGCTAGATGATTATTGAAGAACATCCAGCCAGGCACATGGCTCATACCTGTAATCCTATCACTTTGGGAGGCTGAGGCAGGAGGATCACTTAAGCCTAGGAGTTCAAGGCCAGCCTGGGCAACACAGTGAGACCCCCATCTCTAAAAGAAAAAAAGAAAAAGAACATCCAAGACTGATACGACCTTTTCTCAACAAATTAGATTGTATAAAGAAGGGACATCAACTTAGAAAATACAAATTAGGCTGGGCGCGGTGGCTCAAGCCTGTAATCCCAGCACTTTGGGAGGCCGAGACGGGTGGATCACGAGGTCAAGAGATCGAGACCATCCTGGTCAATATGGTGAAACCCCGTCTCTACTAAAAATACAAAAATTAGCTGGGCATGGTGGCGCGTGCCTGTAATCCCAGCTACTCAGGAGGCTGAGGCAGGAGAATTGCCTGAACCCAGGAGGCGGAGGTTGCGGTGAGCCGAGATCGCGCCATTGCACTCCAGCCTGGGTAAAAAGAGAAAAACTCCGTCTCAAAAAAAAAAAAAAAAAGAAAAAAAGAAAAGAAAATACAAATTAATTTTTTAAAATTACAAATATCATTCATAATCCCACCATCTAAATATAACACTGTAAACATCTGATTCGTATCCTTTCAGACTTTTTTTCTGTATGTATTTATTCGTTAAATTTGTATCACTGCCCTCCGTTAGCGTAGGCATTCTATTACGAGCTGGAAATAGAGGCAAACAAAACTTGTTTGTTGTTGTTTGAGACAGGGTCTCTGTCACCCAGGCTGGAGAGCAGTGGCACAGTCGTAGCTCACTGCACCCTCAACCTCCCAGATTCAACCAGTCCTCCCATCTCAGCCTCATGAGTAGCTGCGACTACAGACACATGCCACCATACCCGGCTGATTTTTGTATTTCTTGTAGAGATGGTGTTTCGCCATGTTGCCCAAGGTGGTCTCAAACTCCTGAGCTGGATCCTCCCAACTCAACCTTCAAAAGTGCCGGGATTACGGAATTCACCGCACCTGACCCAACAGAACTTTTGTCTTTATATAGCTCACCCACAAACACAAATACTTGGGTTTCTTTTTTTTTCTTTATTTAATAGGATCATAGACATATACTCAACTTGATCTTATTTCTGTATTAGGATTCTCATGTTTCTCAAATTCAAAATAAAATCAAAGGATTTTTTTTTTTTTAACCAACCCTTGTTTCTCCTCTTTTCCTCAGAGATTGCCTAAGCAAATCGAAGAACGTAATGAAAGACTAAAAGAAGAGATGTTAGGTAAGCTGACTTTTTACTTTCACTTGATCATGAACAGCTAGGAATCTAGGATGGGGACATCGTGAATGCTAGAGAAGAACACAACAGTCAGAAATAGTTTCGGACTCTGCCTTTACTGTGGGCTGCAATGCCACAAGGCTACTGATTTCTGAGTTATTTTGGCCCCAGAAGGGGCAGCATGGCTTAGAGAGGGTATCAGCTTTTTCAGAAACCAAATTTCCTTTTTGTTTTTCTTGGAAATTTTTCTTGCCTTCAAGAATTTAAGCATAATTCAGTTGCCCAGGATTATGCTTACATGGGATTAAAAATCCTAGGATACCACCAACCTGTATTTCAGATAACAATTACATAAAAACAGTTGAGTTTCTTCACTGAACTATCACTCCTTGAGGTTCATTAGGATGCAGTCAAGATCATGAGAGTTTTTATTTAGAAAATGGCACTCAAAGTCCCTTTAGTGTTTGAGAACACGAGAGGGCAGGAATTGGGAGTAAAGGGAAAGAAGACTGGGGTAGGGGTCAGGCAAAGGGATTCATCTGATCCATGTTGAGTTATTTCTCGTATTTGCCAAAGCATTTTATAGTTGGAATCAGAGAGCCTCCCATGAGCAGTCTGCTTGATTAAGAGGAGTGAGGGTTCCTGAACACAGACTTAAGTCTATTCCACTTGTAATCTGTATGATATTTTGCTGGTCAAGATCTGCCATGTATTTTCCTTTATGACTATTTTCTAACTCTGTTATTTGAATTACATTTAATAAATTGCAATCATGTGGCCCTAAAGGAAATAAGTTGGGCCTGCCTGTCATTTATGGCCTTCAGACATCAGTATCCAGAGAATGGGAACAGATTTCTCAAAGGATCATTCGGATAGCCAAGTTGATTGAGAGGAGGCCATTAACCTAGACTATTCAGAGTCTTTTGGCCCCGCCGGGTAGACTCAGACCACAAAAATTGCTGATTCAGACTTGAGATAGCTCTGGAGGCTTCCCCAGATTTTCCAAAAAAGAAGGGGGGTGGTGAGCTTTTCCCCTAATTTACATATTTAATTAAACTTGGCTGGGCACAGTGGCTCCTGGGTAATCCCAGCACTTTAGGAGGCCAAGGTGGGAGGATTGCTTGAGCCCAGGAGTTTGAGGTCAGCCTGGGCAACATGGTGAAACCCCATCTCTACAAAAAATTAGCCAGGCCTGGTGGCATGTGCCTGCCTGTAGTCCCAGCTATGTGGGAGGATCACTTGAGCCCAAGAGTTCAAGTTTGCAGTGAGCTATGATGGTGTCACCACACTCCAGCCTGGGCAACAAAGCACGTGAGACTGTCTCAAAAAAGAGAAGAGAGAAAAGAGCATTTTCTCATCTATTTTTATTAACAGTGATGTTTTAGTAAAAAAAAAAAAAATGTATTTGCATTTAGTATTTGAATTTCCTGCCAAAAAAGATAACCTTGTGAATGGCCACAGTGGATCTGGAAGGTGTTGATCTCTTAGTCCATTTTTTTAAAAGCAGTCCAGTAAGAGACTGGTGCAAACTGAACCTTACTGCCTATTGTTAGCTCCAGGTGCATTTAAAACTTCCATTTGTCCTTGTCTTTATAAATTCTAATGCATCAGACTTTTCTGTCTCCAAGGCTTTGGGTTTTTCTTATGTCATTCTCTTCATTTGAAAAAATTCAAATTTAATTCATTCCCTCAGTTGCTTCTAAAATGAATTCACCTACCATTAGACTTAACCAGCTTAAGTTGCTTGGTAAATAATGTGTGTTGTTACACATGGGTAGTTTGAATGTGTAGGTTCCTTTTTTCCCTTAATGAATATAAAAATCATGAATAAGATACTGCCCTAGGTGTTACCCCACAGTAGATAACCTAGAAGAGAGAAATCACACTATACATGGAATTTCAGCCCCCACAAGAGCTTTTGTGGTATTCTTTCCTCCTTGTTACAAATGACGTAACTTTAGTTCATGTTCTGTGAGATCCCTGGAGGCTAGACATTCTGAATGCAAATTAATATCATTTAGAAGTTCTGAGCAACCTTTCACAGTGGACTACATGATCTTTATGCTAGTTCCTGTTAACGCGATGGCTTCTATGAAGGATAAGCAGTTAAAAATTTTAAAAATCAGGTAGTGTGGGCTGGGTGTAGTGGCTCATACATGTAATCCCAGCAATTTGGGAAGCCAAGCCCAAGAGTTCGAGACCAGCCTGGGCAACATGGCAAAACCCTGTCACTACAAAAATTAGCCACGTGTGCTGGTGTGCACCTGTAGTCCTAAGCTACTCAGGAGGCTGAGGTGGGAGGATCACTTGGGCCCAGAAGATCAAGACTTCAGTGAGCCACAGTCATGTCACTGCACTCAAGCCTGGTGACAGAGTGACACCCTGTCTTTAAAAAAAATAAAATTATAAAATCAGGTAGTACGATGCCCATAGCTTTTATTCTTTTTATTCAGGGTCACTTTAGCTATTCAGGGTCTTTTGTGGTTCCAGACAAATTTTAGGGCTTTTCTATTTCTGTGAAGAATGTCATTGGTGTTTTGACAGGGATTACATTGAATCTGTAGATCACTTTGAGTAGTACAAAATGGTTTTTTATTTAGACTTGTTCAGTATTCTTTAACTTTATTTTTCCTTCATCTCTGCAGTTTTCTTTTTATTAGAAAAAAGAGCTATTTACCCATGGGGGAAAAAAATCCTGATAGGAATTACTAGTGGATAGAACAGTTATTTGCTTTGCCCTTTCTAGCCTATCATTTATAATCTTTAGAACAGAAGACCCAGGGTGGCCATTAGTCCTAGTGGCACAGTCCTTGCTGGTCACAGAAGATGATCATGCTAGCTTCAAGACGATCCCTTGAGGAAAGTGGTCAGCAGCTGGATTGGTGTCTATTTAATGTCCTTTTCTCTGGAATAATTAGCCTCACAGCCATAATAACCAAGGAATATAAGGTGTTTTGTTTTTGTTTTTTTTCTTTTGAGATGGGGTCTCGCTCTGTCATTAGGCTGGAGTGCAATGGCGCAATCTCAGCTCACTGCAACCTCCACCTCCTGGGTTCAAGCGATTCTCCCACCTCAGCCTCCTAAGTAGCTGGGACTAAAGGCATGCACCACCACACCCAGCTAATTGTTTTGTATTTTTAGTAGAGACGGGGTTTCTCCATGTTGGTCAGGCTGGTATTGAACTTTCAACCTTAGGTGATCCGTGCGTCTCGGCCTCCCAAAGTGCTGGGATTACAGGCCTGAGCCACTGCATCCGGCCCCAGAATATAAGGTTTAAAAGGACTTAAGGGCATGTATGGTTGATGGTGTGATGAGATGGAAATAGAGACCCTGGACATAGCATCCCAACAGGCTCAGAGCATCTTTGAGCAATTAGTCATTGATGCTTTATTTGCTTTTTTTCTAATGATTTCACAGTTTTCTTAAACAGCTGGGAAGAAAATTGGCCAGGTACAGTAGCTCATGTCTGTAATCTTAACATTTTGGGAGGCCAAGGTGGAAGGATTGCTTGAGCCCAGCAGTTCAAGACCAGCCTGGGCAACATGGCGAGACCCCCATCTCTGCAAAAAATTTTAGAAATTAGCTGGGCGTGGTAGCACAAGTCTGTGGTCCCAGCTACTTGGGAGGTTGAGGTGGATCACCTTAGTCCAAGAGGTCAAGTCTGCAATGTTATGATTGTACCAGCCTGGGCAACAGAGCCAAGACTTTGTCTCAAAAACAAAGAAAGAAAAATGAAAAGAAAAATCTCATGTGAAACCACAATATAGGGAAAACAAAGTAGAGTTTTATATGAATTCAAATGTACAGTATAGCATTTATAATCAGAATAATCAGGTAAGTTCAAGGACCAAAGACTTGAAGTAAGGTTGTATGTGGCAGACACAGCCTTTATGAGTATATCTGAGCCTTTATGGGTATATTCCATTGTTTCAGTTTTACAAGATTAAATATTTTGCTCACATAGGTAAATAGTAAAAAACATATAAAAGTAAAATTGATGAGACACTTTGAGCATCCCTGAAGCTCCTGCTCGACTGTAAGATACTTAGGACGAATTCCTAGTGGTACTGCTCTGCCCTCAGGAGTACCTGAGAGGTGTAGCTGTGGCACCTTCTGGGAAGCGTGCCTTCCTGGGGGTTGGTTCTTTACACAGGAGCTGCTGACATGAGTCATTCTTTTTGGCAGCCATGCTGGGAGAGCGAGAGATTTGTACTTGGGATGATGCTATGATCATCTAAACAAGCTTTGATCCTAAACAGAAAAGAATATAGGGTAAAGACATCTGTCATCATTTGCAAATTATTTTGTCCTATATGCTGGCCCAGCCAAGAAGTCTTTTGAGCAAGTGAAATTGTCAATAAATCTGTATGTGTATATTTTTGGTTCTTCCTCGATCTGTCATCTCAGTTTATTGAACTATAAGGTAGCAGATAGAATCATCTACTTTCTCCAAAAAGTAACTACTTTTTATATTGTCTAACAGGGAAGCTCTACCCAGGCAGCTTTATCCTTCTAATCACTAGAGATGGGTGTTTACAATTCATTTTTTAATATAAGCCCTCTCATCATGATTCTAATCACCAGCTGCAAAGCAAGTTACCTTTTGGGGCTGCATCTCAAATGTGGTGCCCAGAACATCAGCACCTGAGAACCTGCCAAAAATGCATGATATCAGGCCCTGCTCCAGACCTGCTGAATTAAAGATTTAGGATGGAGCTCAACAATCTAAGTTTTAACCCCTCAAAGTGTTTCTGATGCACACTCAACTTTAATGACCCTGATGAGTTGAAGACGGAGTTTAGAGGCAGTCAGGTGAGGGATAAAAGGCTAGAGGAGGGCATGGCTAAGAGGGACACTCAGTTCTGCCCCAAGAGACACCTCATATCTGCGCAAAAGCAGGCATGACACTGAGTTTTATCTTTTCTTCTTTGTGTTGTAGCTGCAGCAGAGAAAAACTAGTAAGCAGACATTTCAGAATGTGTGGGCTTCCAATTCACTAGACTGCAGATCTCAGCTCTGTATTTAGACAAGTTGCCACTGGAGGAATAGAGTCAGTCACATTACCACTTACTGGGTGTGCAGGGGATACCAGGCGTCTCTTGTCCCAGATCCTGGGTAGGGAGTATGAGCCAAAACACAAGTATGGCTTCTGTTCAGACCCTTCCATGAGATGCTGCTCCTCCTACCTTAACCAAGAGCTTCACGGTGCCTATCGCCACCTTGACCTAGAGCAGCTACTTGAAACTTACTTACTTCCCTCAAAGAAACCATAGACACAAATACAGGGCATTGCCCCAGTAATCCACCTTCCTTTCACTAGCACCTGCTGCTGCTCCCTGCCCTGACCACTGTGGCACACATGTGGGCCTTGTTCATAATCCAACCCAGGTTTTCCACTTACTTACCTTTACTTTCTAGGAACATATTCCTGGTCTCCTGATTTCTAAAGCCATGCAGTTGTTTACTCCTGGCCACTAGCAATCTGATGAGGGCACATTGTGAACTGAATTAAGCATACCATCTGGAGCTGGGCACGGTGACTCATGTCTATAATCCTAGCACATTGGGAGGCCTAGGTAAAAAGATCACTTTAGCGCGGTGGCAGGGGGCGGGGGGGGGGCGGTGTCAAGACTGCAGTTGAAGAGTTCAAGACCAGCCTAGGCAGCATAGCAAGACCCTGTCTTGATGAAAAATGAGCCAGGCGTGTGGCATGTGCCTGTAGTTCCAGCTACTTGGGAGGCTAAGGTGGGAGGATTGCTTGAGCTAGGCGGTCAAAGCTGCGGTGAGCTGTGATGGTGTCACTGCATGCCAGTCCGGGCAACAAAGTGAGACCCTGTCTCAAAAGAAAAAATATTATCTTGTATTAGTGCCACAGTCAAGAGCTACATATGGAGGTAGAATTAACACATCATTGCTAAGTTCAGCATATTCTTCTGGCTAGACCTGAGTATTGTGTGCTTTCTGCTTTGTAAGTAGTAGAAGGTCCTAGAATCAGCTCCCTCACTGAGGCTCACAAGAGAGACTGACTTGTTACTGCCTCTTTTAAGGCTGCTGAAGCTATACATGTAGGTACAGAAACCTGGAGTCTTTTTTTTCCCACATTCCTCTTCGTGCTACTCTGGCTAATACTGTCATTACAGACCGCACACTTGCGGTATTTTGCGCTCTGGCCACCTTCCACAAGAAACCAATTCCTTGTGGTCGGTTGTTCCCTCAGTAGGGGATATCAGTAGATTTTCAGTGCTTTGCTTTTTTCTTGATTTTCTTAATTGCTATTCTGAGGCTTCTCTTAGGAGAATAGTTCCCACTCCTTTGAAAGTTCTTGGTAAGGCTTCTTTCAGCCCTCCAATTTACCCAAGGTCTAATAGAGGCATACCTCAGAGATGTTGCAGGTTCAGTTCCAGACCAGCACAATGAAGCGAGTCACAGGAATTTTTTAGTTTCCCAGTGCATGTAAAAGTTATGTATACGCTGGGCATGGTGGCACGTGCCTGTAATCTCAGCTACTTGGGAAGCTGAGGTGGGAGGATTGCTTGAGCCCAGGAGTTCTGGGCTGTAGTGTGCTATGCTGACTGGGTGTCCACACTAAGTTCGGCATCAATATGGTGACTTTCCCGGAGCGGGGGACGACCAGGTTGCCTAAGGAGGGGTGAACCGACCCAGGTTGGAAACAGAGCAAGTCAAAACTCCCGTGCTGATCAGTAGTGTGATCCTGCCTGTGAATGGCCACTGCACTCTAGCCTGGGCAACATAGCGAGACTCCGTCTCAAAAAGAAAAGGAAAAAAAAAAGTTATGTTTACATAATACTATAGTAAGTGTGCAACAGCACTGTGTCTAAAAAAACAATGTACATAATTTTAAAACACTGTATTGCTAAAAAATGCTGACGATCTCAGCCTTCAGAGAGTTGTAATCATTTTTGCTGGAGGGCCTTGCCTCCATGTGGATGACTGCTGACTGATCAGGGTGGTAGTTGCTAAACATTGGGGTATCTGTGGCAGTATCTTTAAATAAGATAGCAAAGAAGTTTGCCACATCAGCTGCTTCTTCCTTTCCTGAAAGATTCTCAGTAGCATGTAAAGCTGTTTGATAGCATTTTACCCACAGTAGTTCTTCCAGTATCGGACTTGGTCCTCTCAAACCGTGCTGCCACTTTATCAGCTAAGGTTATGTAATATTTTTGGGGTTTGTTTTTTGTTTTTTGACAGAGTCTCACTCTGTGGCCCAGGCTGGAGTGCAGTGGCGCAATCTCAGCTCACTGCAACCTCCACCTCCTGTGTTCAAGAGATTCTCCGGCCTTAGCCTCCTGAGTATGCCACCATACCTGGCTAATTTTTCTATTTTTGTAGAGATGGGGTCTTGCCATGTTGGCCAGGCTGGTCTCAAACTCCTAACCTCAAGTGATCTGCCTGCCTAAGCCTCCCAAAGTGCTGGGATTATAAGCATGAGCCACTGAGCCCAGCCAGTTTATATAATATTTTAAGTCCTTTGTTATCACTTCAACAGTGTCACAACATCTTTGCCAGGAGTAGATTCCATCTCAAAAAACCACTTTTTTTGTTCATCCACAGCAAGCAACTCGTCCTTCATTTGAGTTTTATCATGAAATTGCAGCAATTCAGTCACATCTTCAAGCTCCACTTCAAAATCAAGTTATCTTGTTATTCTCACCACATCTGCAGCAACTTCCTCCAGTGAAGTCTTCACCCCCTCAGAGTCATCCATGAGGGTTGAAATAACTCCTTTCAAACTGCTGTTAATGTTGGTATTTTGACCATCTCAGCAGCCATAGCCATATGAAGTGTATTTCTTAAATAATAAGACTAAAAAGTCAAAACTACTCCTTGTTCATCTCAGAGCTCCTCAGTGACCAGGCACATTGTTGGTGAGCAGCAATTTTTTAAAAGAAATCTTGTTCTCTGAACAGTAGGTCTCAACAGTGGGCTTAAAATACTCAGTAAATCATTCTATAAATAGATGTGCTGTCATCCAGGCTTTGTTGTTCCCAGAGCACAGACAGAGTAGATTTAGCATCATTCGTAAGGGCCCTAATATTTTTGGAATGGTAATTAAGCACTGGCTTAAACTTAAAGTCACCAGCTACATTATCCCCTAGCAAGAGAGTCAGCCCGTCCTTTGAAACCAGGCATTGAATTACTTTCGCCTGTTGCTATGAAAGTACTATGGCATCTTATTTGAATCTAGTGCTGTTTCATCTACACTGAAAACATGTTTAGTTTAGCCACCCTCATCAGTGATCTTAGCTAAATCTTCTGGATAACTTTTGGCAGCTTCTATTTCAGCATTTGGTGTTTCACTTTGCACTTTTATGTTACGGAGATGGCTTCTTTTCTTAAAACGGCTTCCTCAGTCAACCTTGGTAGGATTGAAGAGAGTTAGGGCCTTGCTGTGGTAATCCAAGGCTTTGGCTTAAGGGTATGTTGTGGCTGGTTTGATCTCCTATCCAGACACCTAGAACTTTCTCCATATAAGCAAGAAGACTGTTTTGCTTTCTTATTCACGTGTTCATTGAAGTAGCACTTTTAATTTTGTTATTTTAAAGTCTGGCTCTTCCTTTTACTTGAACACTAAAAGGACATTACAAGATTTACTTGACCTAATTTCAATTTTAGGGAATAGGGAAGCCTGAGGAGAGGGAGAGATACAGGGAATGGCTGGTCGAGGAGCAGTCAGAACATGCGCAGCACTTACCGATTCAGTTAGCTGTCTTACGCGGGTGCAGTTCTTGGCACCCCAAAACAACTACAGTAGTAACAATAGTAACTTCACAGATCATTGATTACAGATCACCATAACAGATATAATAATGAAAAGGTTTGAAATATGAGAATTACCAAAATATGACACACAGACACGAAACAAGCACATGCTATTGGAAAAATGGTGCCAACAGACTTGCTCAGTGCAGGATTACCACACATCTTCAATTTGTAAAAACCACAATATCTGTAAAGCACAAAAAAGCAAAGCACAACAAAATGAAGTCCGCCTGTGTAAGAATTTGAATTGGGCATGAATTTTATCCTTTCTGTGCTGGGCCCTCTCGATTTGCCTTTTGCTCAGAGAAAAGCTACAGTTAGCAGCATGCCTTAGTTTCCTGCCTCACAGGAGGAAATGCATTAGGATTCAGTTGTATGCAATTTGGTTCATCTTAACAGAGAAGAAAGTCCCAGCGGAGCTATTCCATTGAATCCATGCCCGAGTGATCTTAAGGAGATGAAAACAAACAGCATTCCTGGTTTTGCTCAGAGTAAACTGCCTGATTTACAGTCAGTATCTCCAAAGAGAAATTATGCATAACAAATCAACTGGGTTATTATGGTATGCTACTTGGCAGAGAAATTAGTATTTATCAACTGAATCTAGTAGCAAGCACCAATCCCTGTTTCTAAACATTCTTGTCTAAGCACGAGCAGCTTTGAACTCTTCTCTTTGCCGTGGGATCTAGTCTAATAGAAGGGTCCCTAATAGTTAGGGACATGTGGACATGTTCAGGCTGAGTGAAGGTTCCACATGTGCTATAGGTGGAAACAAGGAAACCTCATTGATTACTGTCCAGATCGGGGAGACAGAATTTGACAGCCAGTGGAAAGTGTGGCAGATAGACTAGTTTGGCAGATGACCCTGTTTGGATACAAGGAAGCTGCTGTAGCATCTGAGCACCCAACCTGACTCTACACAGCAGGCAGAAAAATTTGTGGGTGTGTGAGTGTGCATGTGTTTAGGAGCCTGAGCTGTACTGAAGGCTGTTGCTTCTCTGTCATCAGCACAAACGGCAAAAGGTAAATTTTTCAGTCACTAAAAACTTGTTGATTCTACCGTACTGTTCTGCCCTTTTATGTTCCACTGGCCACACTCTGGCTTCAAAGCCCATCTACCCAAGCATTGTAGAAATGTTAATGTTTGTTCAGTGAATAAATGGCCTCTTTCCCATAATGAGGGACTAACTTTCTGTCAGAACCACCCCCGTGGTCTCCCCTTCTGGTTCTTTCATCATTTTGCCACAGGATTACTAACCCAGAATGCTCAGTTCTCAAGCTGTCAGTGGCCTCCTATGGCATGGGCACCATAGGCTGATGGGCCTGGCTCAGGAAAGCCTGGCAGGAGGCACCTGCCCGCCCCGCTTCAGCCCCATTGGACCCATGGCTCGCCTGCCTGCCTCTGTCCATTGGCTCAGGCTGTTTTTGCTTGCACTGACACCACCTCTGTCTCAGATGGCTGCAGTCCTATGGCCTCTGGTGCCTGATTCAAGTGCAATCTCTTACACAAAGATAGACCAAATCGCCTCTTTCCTCCACTCCTTTCCTCTCTTCCTGCTCCAGCTGGAAGAAATCTTCCCCTTCCTGACTCTCAGAGCATTTTATAACTCAGCTACATATGAGTTGTTTTTGTATGTCTTGTCTTCCTTTTCAAATTCTAAACTTGTTTTGGTGATAGACCATGCCACGTATCTTTGAATCTCCACCACACACAGCAAGTGCCACACATGTCATCAGTACATGTTGGTTGAATCAATCTATGTCAGGTGACCTTAGGTCTTCTCTAATGCAGACTGTTTATTTGTGTGTCTTTTATTAGGTATCTGCTACCTGCCAGGTATTATATATATGTAGTCACATTTAGAAAGCAGAATTTTGCATTTTCTATTCTGTTCTGTAAGTGATGGTTGGTGAAATTATTGTGGAATATTATAAAGGCAGAGATACTGGAATTGAAGGAAAAAGAAAAATTATGTGTTAGTTTGGGTCATCCAAATAATAGAAGCCAAGATAGGATTAGAAGTACAAGAGATTTATTGGGGGAAACACCTGCAAGGGAAAATGGGACTGGGAGCTGGAGGGTGTTGGCAGAGCTGACAGACCCCTGTGGAGGAGGAAGGCGGGGAGGGAGGAAGCTTTCCACTGAAGTGTGATGCTGAGAAAGTTGCAGCAAAGCCATTGGGGAGCCACTGCTGCCCATCAAACGAGTCCCTGGTCAGCTCCTGGCATGCTCAGGTGTTGGATGGGAGCAGCACGTGGGAGGGGTGGCCTCTGCATGAATGTGCTAATGGATTTTAGAGTGCAGCCACTCTGGCCCTTGCATTTGGAGAAGCACATCTTCACGACTGCCACACCATAGAATCAACCAAGCTAAAAATTCAAAGGTAGCTTGTGGCAGACAGGCCCATTAGCCAGTTAGGCAAAGTGAGGGCCTGGGAAAGAGAATTCTTCCTCTTATTGGCAGTTTGAAGTCATATTTGCAGTCCTAGCTTGGAATGATCTTTCTGCACTAGAGGGAAAACTCCTTTAGTGCAAACCAGCCTAAAGCCAAACCGTTGCTGCCTGAGGACGCTGCCATCTCAAGCACAGTGACATAGCCAGCATCCTGGGCCTATTCCCATCCCCTAGAGCACTGTGGCATGTGGCCTCTCCTGAAAAGGCTTCCTCGTCCCACTGCAAGGTCAGAAAGCACACTTCAGTCTTTTGTGTCTGCCTCCCCACTAGACTGTGAGCATCGCGCGTGGAAATTATTATTCTTTACATCCCATTGGCTCACATAATAGATGCTAAGTAAAATCTCCAGTTTGTACTTTAAATTGTTTTTCTGGCACTGGAGATGGGCTTGCAGTGATTCCCTCTATCCAGGTAGTGGCCCTGGGCTCAGTGGACCATCCAGAGTACCTGGACCACAGGCTTCTCCACCATTGGAGCTGCCCCTCCTCAGGAGTCTGATGTGAGTGGCTCTTGAGACTCATTCTCACTTCACTCACTCCATGTCAAAAGAGCCAAGGATTTCCCAGTACCAGCATTTTATTGGGCCACTCTTAATGGTTCTCCCACCCCACCCCCATCCTCTTTTTCCAAACCCAGGACAAACTGCCAGCCCTCTCGATTGGCTGGCGTTGCTAACTCAGGTTGCCCTGAGGCTGCCCTGTCTTTCTCTTGCTTGTTGTGAGCCCCTCCCTATACACCCGTCTGCCTGAGGCTGTGCTGCTCCCTTGTGCAGGCACCCAGGGTTTATGCCAGCGACACAAGCAGTAGCACTGAGCGTGTGTGTCCCAGGTTTAGGTTTGGGAAGCCAGCCTGGAGAACGGCTGTCCCAGATTCTGGGAGCTTTCTCAATTAAATGTTTTATCCCAAGATGGATTGGCCTTTCTCTGGACATGATGAGCCTCTTTGGGCTAGTTCTTAAGCCCAAGAGCAAAAGTTCTCAGCACGAGTTATTAGGAAGGCCTTTAAGGTGTAAAGGCCATGCGTCTTTTTTGCTGTTACCCAGGCTAGAGTGCAGCGGCATGATCACGGCTCACTGTAGCTCTGAACTCCTTGGGCTCGGGCAGTCCCCCTACCTCAGCCTGCACGTAGCTGTGACAACAGGTGTGTGCCACCACACCTAGCTAATTTCTAAATTTTTGTAGAGACAGGGTCTCCCAGTATTGCCCAGGCTGGTCTCAAACGTCTAGGCTCAAGTGATCCTCTTAATAACTCATGGTGAGAACTTTTGGTCTTGAACTCCTGTGCTCAAGTGATACTTCCACCTCAGCCTCCCAAAGTGCTGGGATTACAGGTGTGAGCCACTGTACCCAGCCAAGGCCATGCATCTTTAAGGTCTTTACCTGGGCTTTACTCTAAGATAGGAGGCTGCAGAGTGAGAAAAGCGGCTAAGAAGTGGGAAGGAGCCTGTACCTCTGGTGATTAGGGATTTCTCTTTTCATCTTCCCCCATTCTCACCTCCACTGGAAGCAGACCTGCAAGAAAAATTAAAGCAGTTTAGAAAGGGTCAAAACTGTTTATTCACCCATCCCAGCCAAAATTTTTTGGAACATTCCTAGTTTCAGATGTTGCATTCCACTGCTCTGTAAATCCCTTTAGATTTCTGAAATGTTCTGGAAATTCCAACTTTTGACATATTAACTCCATAACCCTCTTATATCTTAAAAACAGCATCAGAACTGTTAGTTTTTTGTTTTTTAAAAAAATTTTTTTTGTAGAGATAAGAGTCTCACCACATTGCTCGGGCTGGTCTTGAACTCCTGGGCTCACAACATCCTCTCACCCCAGCAAAGTGCTGGGATTACAGGCGTGAGTCACCATGCTTGGCAAGAACTGTTGGTTATATACCATGACTTTTTCTTTTTTTTTTTTTTTTTTTGGGACAGAGTTTCACTCTTGTTACCCAGGCTGGAGTGCAATGGCGCGATCTCGGCTCACCGCAACCTCCGCCTCCTGGGTTCAGGCAATTCTCCTGCCTCAGCCTCCTGAGTAGCTGGGATTACAGGCACGCACCACCATGCCCAGCTAATTTTTTGTAGTTCTAGTAGAGACAGGGTTTCACCGTGTTGACCAGGATGGTCTCGATCTCTTGACCTCGTGATCCACCCGCCTCGGCCTCCCAAAGTGCTGGGATTACAGGCGTGAGCCACCGCGCCCAGCGCTTCTTTTTTTTTTTTAGACAGTCTCGCTCTGTCGCCCAGGCTGGAGTGCAGTGGCGTGATCTCAGCTCACTGCAACCTCCACTTCCTGGGTTGAAGCAATTGTCCTGCCTCAGCTGGGACTATAGGTACATGCCACCACGCTCAGCTAATTTTTGGATTTTTAGTAGAGATGGGGTTTCACCATATTGGCCAGGCTGGTCTTGAACTCCTGACCTCAAGTGATCCACGCACCTCGGCCTCCGTAAGTGCTGGGATTATAGGTGTGAGCCACCGTACCCAGCCTACATACGTCACCCGATTCATAAGTAAATAAAGCCTGAAACTTGAGAAGAGGAGCCTGGACTATTAAAGTCCTATTGAGGTTGCTGCACAAATGAACAAGATCCCATTTCTAAGAAATTGTTAATTTGGTATAGAAGCTAAGGATTTGCTTAGGAAAGCAGGAAGCTCTTGAGTGTGAATCCAGGCTCAGTGGAAATTTGCTGAGTTAAACTAAATTTAGCAGGTGGCTGCTGTCTAGAGAGAAGAGACTTGGAGGGACCTCTGCCCTCACTACCGGGCAGACCTGGCTTGGCACGATGCTGTGAGCACCACTGTAACAGCAGTTGGTTTTCCCTGCACTCACCCCAGAGGACTGTGTCCTTTGATAGTACTGGCCACTTAGGACAGGAGGCTTTGATCTCCCAGAGAGAGCCGCAGGACTCCACTCTTATCTATGCAAGCACAGGCTTGGGGTGGATGGCATTGAAGCGACGGCACTGCTGAGTGGGGAACAGGGGCTGGGAACTCTCCTGGAAGCTTTCATCATATTAAAAGTAGGCATTTCCTTAACTGCAAACAGATACTTTTATATTTTGTACTCAATGGTAAGGCAAGATTAATTGGTGCCTTCCTGCTTCTGTTCATTCCTGTATTCATTTGAGTCTTTGCTTTTATGTTACAGGTAAATTAAAAGATCTTGGGAACTTGGTACTCCGACCTTTTGGGCTCTCCACGGAAAATTTCCAGATCAAACAGGATTCCTCTACTGGCTCCTACTCCATCAATTTCGTTCAAAATCCAAATAATAACAGATAACAAAGATAACAATAGCTTTAAAAGCTGACTGGAAAATTGTGCGCTGCTTGCTGTTAGCAAGGGGAAAGGCCCTGCCAATGTTTAACTTTTCAAAGCATCTTATCCAGCAGAGCCTAGTGCTCCCTTTTCCCTCTTTTGTGATCAGGGTGAAATGTACTTCCTGATGTAATGAACCTAATTTGATTTCCATTTTAAGGTGATGTCTGTGCAGCTGGTCTCCCTGGTTCTGGCTGTCCTTTGTCCAGGAAGAGGCCCATTTGTCGAGGCTGACCTTCCTGAGTTACACAGACACACAGCCCACCAAAAGCCTCTCCTGAACCAAGCAGACCTGTTGGTTGGGAGACTGCCTAGACATGACTGATGACAGGTTACTGCCTGCCTGCCTGCCCCCTCCCTGATCACACAGCTAATGAGGCTGTCTCCAGCATTTCCTGATTTCCTCTGTGGTAATAAAAGCTTTCTGTGCTTAGGTCCGGGCTAGACTGTGAATTTTGTCACTAACGACAGCTAAAGCAGAAGCCTTCTCTGGCTTTGGGAGCAGTGTTGGTTTTAAGCAGGGTTACTGATTCCAAATTCCACAAATCTGCCCAGTTTTTGTTGCCATGAAGATTTATCTTGAAGAACCGTGCACAAGAATTCATAAAGTCCACCTTACAAGCTGTCTTGGGCCCCACCAGGTTTGTGTAGATAATTATAAATCTGTTTTTGACCAAATGTTAATTTTTTTACTTAAAATAGCTTCATTGAGGAATGGTAGTATATGAATCACAGAACACCACCATATTCTTTTAAACTACATGAACCCAGAGGCGTCAAATTTTAGAATATTTTTCTACTCATCGGTTGATGCTAGTGAAAAGCTTGCAGCTGCTCTGGTTTGTATGTCAAAAGCACTGACATGTAAGTTTCATCTTGGAAGTAAATTACACAGTAATTCTGTAAGTGACATGCAGTAGCCAGTCATACTCCCAGTGTTAAGGGCTATGTGGTTCTGCTCTGTTCCTAAAAGCTTTTTATCTTTTTGTTTTCTTTTGGTCAAAGTGAACCTCAGAAGAAACTATGTTAAATCTGGCGTCCAATTTTCCAAAAAATGTGTGTGTGAAAGATCTCACAAGTTGTATGGAAACAGTGCAGAATGCTGGATGGCCTAGTAGTCAGTGTTCGGTGCTTCCTGTGCAGCCAGCATTACACTGGACAGTGGTTCTCAACTTTTTCTTTTTTTTTATGAGATGGGTTCTCACTCTGCCACCCAGGCTGGAGTGCAATGGTTCAATCTTGGCTCACTGCTTCTGCCTTCCAGGCTCAAGCAGTTCTCCTGCCTCAGCCTCCAGAGTAGCTGGGATTACAGGCATGCGCCACCACACCTGGCTAATTTCTTGTATTTTTAGTACAGACGGGGTTTCAGCATGTTATCCAGGCTGGTCTTGAACTCCTGACGTCAAGTTGATCCACCCACCTTAGCCTCTCAAAGTGCTGGGATTACAGGCATGAGCCACCATGCCCAAACTTTTATTTCAGGAGCCCTTCATAGTCTGGGAAAAAAAAAATTTAAGAGCGCTTCCATTTATGTGCATTCTGTCAATACTTAGTATATTAAAAATTAAGATAGAAAATATTACCGGGCACAGTAGCTCACACCTGTAATCCTACACTTTGGGAGGCTGAGGTGGGTGGATCACCTGAGGTCAGGAGTTCAAGACCAGCCTGGCCATCATGGTGAAACCCCATCTTTTTATTTAAAATATATATATATATATATATTAAGTATTTAATCCCTTTTAAAAATAACATGTTTCATGTTAATATAAATAATTTTATGTTGGGCCAGGAATGATGGATAGTTTATGCCTGTAATCACAGCACTTTGGAAGGCCAACGTGGGAGGATTGCTTGAAGCCAGAGTTCCAGACCAGCCTGAGCAACGTAGCAAGGTTCCGTCTCTGCAAAAAAAAGTTTAAAAAATTAGCTGGGCCTAGCGGCTTCATGCTACTTGGCAGGCTGAGGCAGAAGGACTGATTGCATGAGCCTAGGAATTCAAGGCTGCAGTGAGCTATGATCACACTGCTGCACTTCATCCTGGGTGACAGAGCGAGACTTTGCCTCTTAAAGTTTAGGCTGGGCATGGTGGCTCACGCCTGTAATCCCAGCACTTTGGGAGGCTGAGGCGAGTGGATCACAAAGTCAGGATATCGACACCATCCTGGCTAACACGGTGAAACCCCGTCTCTACTAAAAATTACAAAAAAGTAGCCAGGTATGGTGGCACACTCCTGTAGTCCCAGCTACTCAGGAGGCTGAGGTAAGAGAATCACCTGAGCCCAGGAGGCAGAGGTTGCAGTGAGCCAAGATTACACCACTGCACTCCAGCCTGGGCGACAGAGCAAGACTCCCTGTATCAAAAAAAAAAAAAAAGTTTTAATGAAATTTTTTAATTCTTTATGAAAAAATCTTCAGGCTGGGCGCGGTGGCTCACGCCTGTAATCCTAGCACTTCAGGAGGCCAAGGTGGATGGATCACCTGAGGTCAGGAGTTCCAAGACCAACCTGGCCATCATGGTGAAACCCCATCTTTTAAAAAAAGAAAGAAAGAAAAAAGAAAAAAAATCTTCCAAATCAGACACATTTTATTGAGAAGAGTGACGTTTTTGCAAATCTCTTTAATGCATGACTTGATGGAGAACAACAAGAATCTCACATTTCCTTCTATATTCAGTTTATCATGAGATCACAGGTCATATCCTTGGAAAATTCTGTGCACTCCTTGACAGGATGATAGTGAAAAAAATAGTCCCATTAATTTTGTATTGTGAACATGGTTTTGACCAGATAGACACCTTGAAAGGGTCTCCAGAACCTTTCTCATGCCTCTAATCCCAGCACTTTGGGAGGCCGAGGTGGGTGGAACAGGACAGGAGGTCAGGAGTTCGAGACCAGCCTGACCAATACAGTGAAACCCTGTCTCTACTAAAAATACAAAAGCCGGGCATGGTGGCACACACCTGTAGCCACAACTACTTGGGAGGCTGAGGGAGGAGAATCGCTTGAACCTGGGAGGCAGAGGTTGCAGTGAGCCAAGATTGCGCCACTGCACTCCAGCCTGGGTGACAGAGTGAGACTCTGTCTCAAAAAATAATATAAATCTAAGCCAGGCATGGTGGCACATGATTGAAGCCCCAGCTAGGTAGGAGGCTGAGGGAGGAGGATCAGTTGAGCCCAGGAGTTTGAGGCTACAGTGAGCTATGATTGAGCCACCACACTCCAGCCTGGGCAACAGAGAAAGACCCTGTCTCTGAAAGGGAAAAAAAAAAAAGAAGAAACATGACTTTCCATGTGTGCTTCCCTTCCATCACAAGCACTACAGCCAGTTTGTTGTGGTTGGTGTTTTTTATGCTTGCCCCATTCCCTGCAAAACACACATCTTCTCACTTTACAAATAACTGTGCTTAAGTAGACAGTGTTATACCATATCTAGATGTGGAGGCTGGGGAGTGGCTGAGCCTACTTAGTTAATGATCTTGAGGAACATCGTGGCTCTGGGCATACATCTGAGCTTCAGCAAAATGACAAGACCTCATACACTGGCCTTCAGAGCTGCTTGGGTATAGCCAAACACATGAATGTTTGTGTCATCCATAAATGCTGACAGTTGCAGTTCCTACATTTTATGTAACCAAAGGTAGGGGAGTACTTTTAAGAAATGTTGCTGGCCAGGGGCAGTGGCTTACGCCTGTAATTCCAGTATTTTGGGAGGAGGCCAACATGGGCGAATCACTTTAGCCCAGGAGTTCGAGACCAGCCTGGGCAACGTGGCAAAACCCCATCGTTAGTAAAAATACAAAAAATTAGCCGGGCGCGGTGGCTCACGCCTGTAATCCCAGCACTTTGGGAGGCCGAGGCAGGTGGATCACGAGGTCAAGAGATCGAGACCATCCTGGTCAACATGGTGAAACCCCGTCTCTACTAAAAAACTACAAAAAATCAGCTGGACATGGTGGCGCGTGCCTGTAATCCCAGCTACTCAGGAGGCTGAGGCAGGAGAATTGCCTGAACCCAGGAGGCGGAGGTTGCGGTGAGCCGAGATCGCGCCATTGCACTCCAGCCTGGGTAACAAAAGCGAAACCCCGCCTCAAACAAAACTCCGTCTAAAAAAAAAAATTAGCTGGGCATGGTGGCACACACCTGTAGTCCCAGCTACTTAGGAGGCTGAGGCGAGAGGATCGCCGGAGCCCAGGAAGTCAAGGCTGCCGTGAGCCAAGATGGCACCACTACATTCCAGGTCTCACTCCTGGGATTGAGGCCCTGACTCAAAAAGAAAAAGAGATGTTGCTGGGCTTAGTATTTATTTCTGATGCTCCTTCAGTCTCTGAACTGGCCTGTAAGACTACTGGTGACATTTCCCTCCGTTTTCAAGCTAGAATCTAAGTTGGTGCAGGAAGACCAGAAGGAGGAGCTTTTTGGAGGCATTTTACGGCCTGAATAGATAGTGGGATGAGAAGCTGGCAGCAAGCATCAGATGTAAACCTAATTTGAAGACATATTTTTGCAAGGGTAGTCTGATCCCAAGAACTAAGCAGGCCTGCAAATCATTTTATCCCCAGTTCTGCAAAACTTGGGATGTCAAAGGGAAAGGCTATAAGAGACCCAAGAGGATGGTTGTTAAGACAGCTGTGGAAGTTAATGGCTGCTTTAAGGGAAGAGTCCAATAATCCCCCAAGGCCAAAGGGCAAATCTGAGACACCACATAGGATGGGAAATACCTTGACAAGCCCTCATCCGTTTCTTCTGCTTGTTATCTGTGCGCACTCCAAGCTTGCCCTTGGCATAAGAGGCAAGGCTAGAGCTGTTGGTGCTCAGCTGTAGCCTTATGAGCTTCCAGCCTGTGGTCACTGCCAGCTGGATTGTATGTTGCTTTCTGTGATCACCTTCCTTCATTACCGAGCCATTCCTCTCCCTATCCCCATCCCTCCCCTTAAGAAATACAGGAGGGATGAGGCTAGGGAAGGGAAACTCCTCCTATCTGTAGATACTGTGTACTTGATCCACACAATCCTAGTCAAATCTTGAAGTGATTTCCGTTAGTGATTATTTCCAGCCTGCTAACTTGGTACTTGGTAGTAACAAGCTTAGTAATTCCACCACCTAGATATCCTTTAAAAAAGTATGTGCGCATTCCACCAGAAGTGGCTGAAAAGTCTGTTCCTTCAGTGAACTGCACGATTAAAAGCTGTATAGAGAAAGGAAGCTAACATTTGCCATCACTTCCTCCTGCTGTGTGCAGAGCTGTCCTGACCCCACACTAGACCAGATCCATTAATGCTTCTGAAAATGAAAAATGGATTCCTCTGCTTGCACATATACTAAAATTCCTGTGCTTGCACATTTAGTGTATGTGCAGCACATATACTAAAATTGGAATGATACAGAGAAGATTAGCATGGACTCTGAGAAAAGTCAACTTAAAAAAAACTGGATTACTTGCTACCAGCCAGCCCAAGAGGAAGGGCAAAAATAACGTTAGGGCATGAGAACGACTGCTCACAACCCTTCAAGGAGCCATTTATGATGAGCTGAGCATGGTGGCTCATGCCTGTAAACACAGCATTTTCGGAGGGAGAGGTGGGAGGATCGCTTGAGGCCAAGAGTTTAGAACCACCTGGATAACATAAGGAAACCCCATCACTACAAAATAAAAATTTTTTAAGTTAGCTGGGGGTTGTAGCACACACCTGTAGTTCCAGCTACTTAGGAGGCTGAGGCAGGAAGACCACTTGACCCACAAGGTTGAGGCTACAGTGAGCCATGGCTGCACCACTGCACTCCAGCCTGGGTAACAGAGCAAGACCCTGTCTTAAAATTAGTGGCCAGGCACAGTGGCTCATGCCTGTAATCCCAGCTACTCAAGAGGCCAAGGCAGGAGAATCGCTGGAACTGGGAGGTGGAGGCCACAGTGAGCTGAGATTGTGCCACTGCACTTCAGTCTGGGTGACAGAGCAAAACTCTGTCTCAATAAATAAATAGGTCAGGCTCAGTGGCTCATGCCTGTAATCCCAGCACTTTGGGAAAGCAAGGCGGCAGATCACCTGAGGTCAGGAGTTCGAGACCTGCCTTGCCAACCTGGTGAGACCCTGTCTCTAAAATACAAAAATTAGCCCTGCGTGATGGCAGGCTCCTGTGATCCCAACTACTTGGGAGACTGAAGTGGGAGAATCAGTTGAACCCACTAGGCAGAGGTTGCAGTGAGCCGAGATCACGCCATTACACTCCAGCCTGTGCGATAGAGCGAGACTCCATCTCAAAAAAACAAAGCAAAAATTAGTTTACGAAAATGAGGGAGAGGGCTGGGCACACTGACTCATGCTTGTAATCCCAGCACTTTAGGAGGCTGAAGCGGGAGGACTGCTGAAGTCCAGGAATTCAAGACCAGCCTGGGCAACATGGTGAGACACTCATCTCTACCAAAAAAAAATTTTTTTTTAATTAGCCAGGCCTGGTAGTGTGCCTGTCTATGGTCCCAGCTATTCAGGAAGCTGAGGTCAGAGGATTGCCTGAGCCCTGGAGGTCAAGGCTGCAGTGACCCAGGATTGCACCAGTGCACTGCAGCCCAAACTATGCGAGATCCTATCTCAAAAACATTATGACTAAAAAGAGTGAGGATGTTCTGTTTTGCACATTTCAAAGCATCAAAAATTTCAGTCTTCTTGGCCACAAGTTGGTAATCGTTAAAGCTAGGATGGGTACACAGGGATTTATTACACTGGTCTACTTTTACAAATAGCTGAGATATTCTATAGAAACATTAACATCAGATTTGCTCCTAATTGCCCAACCCTCTGAGATCTGCAAGCTAGGAATAAGTGCCATCATACAAAAGTTAAGTTCCATCAGCCAGAACTAGAAATATGATTCCCTGCTTTCTTTTTCCTTTTACCTGAGGGGAAATCAGAAGCTCACATTTCCCCCTTCACAAGGCACAGCAGGGCCTGCTGCCTTACCGCCAAGGAAACCCACGGCGAGTGATTTGTGGCAGTGACCCAGTATCAGCCACTCTTCATTTCTGTCAGTCCCAGCTGCTGGTTCTGCTTGCAGAAAAATATGGCCTACTAAGGTGGGATCCACTATGAGGCACTGGGCTCAGCAGCCATCAGTCGTCATGATGGATGTGAAGGGAACACCCATCCAAAAAGGCTTTTGGAGAAACTCTTGGTTTCAAATGTGAAGAGGGGTGGATTTGAAGATACTGGAATCTCATTGTCCCTCTGCAGCCTGCCGTACCAGATTGATGTCCACATCAGAGACATCCCACCAGGACTCACACCCAGCAGCTGCTGTTTGAGCCAGTGGCAAAAGGCTTCCAGTTGGCGCCTCCAGCTAAAAGTCAGAAATCCACAAACCTGAAACTCCTCAGGGATGGGAAGTAAAGGAACAAAGGTGGGAAACATAATAGTAATTAAACAGCGAAGGAGTAGGCTTTGGTAAACTATACCCAGTGCTTGGTCTCAAGTTTGCAGGGCGTAGTTTGATTGCCCCAAAATTAAATGCTGTTTGTAACTTTGCCCATCAACTTAACTGGGAAAAAAGGCCTGATAGTTTCCTAGGGCAGTGTGGTTCTGAATTACCCAGGCCTGGTAGTGTGCCTATGGTCCCAGCTATTCAGGAAGCTGAGGTCAGAGGATCACCTGAGACCTGGAGGTCAAGGCTGCAGTGAGCCAGGACTGCTCTGCAGCCTGATTGGACTAGATTCTGAATTAGCATCAGAGGCTGGGGCTTATGGTTTCAGCTTATGCTGCAGAAGCTTGTCTGGCCCACCTTATTTCCTACAGGTGTTAAGAAAGCTGCATCTAGATATGTGAAGGGTCACATCCATCTTTGTCTTCTGTAAGGCTGCTGTCTTACTAAAGGCCCTGGCTGTGCTTTTCTGGCCATTGACATGTCAGGCTCCTCTTTTACCTCAAGGCACTTCACAATGATGTTATAGTTCAACTTATTTACAAGATCACCCAAATTTTGAGCTATCTACACAGGATCCAGAGGACTTAGACACTGACCTTAAACAAAACTCAGAAACAGTGGATTATATCCCAATTAACAAAAACAAAAATTCCTGGCCAGGTGAGGTGGCTCACGCCTGTAATCCCAGCACTTTGGGAGGCCGGGGCGGGTGGATCACAAGGTCAGGAGTTCGAGACCAGTCTGACCAACATGGTGAAACCCCGTCTCTACTAAAAATCTAAAAATACAAAAATTAGCTGGGTGTGGTGGTGCATGCCTATAATCCCAGCTACTCAGGAGGCTGAGGCAGGAGAATCATTGGAACTCAGTAGCCAGAGGTTGCAGTGAGCTGAGATCGTGCCACTGCATTCCAGCCTGGGTGACAGAGCGAGACTATGTCTCAAAAAAAAAAAAAAAAAAAAAAAATTCCTGACATCTCCCCAGAGGCTTTGGACTTGGCTGAGGAGGAACTGAAGAGCTTGATGAGATGGATTTCTACACACCATTTTGCCAGTGAGGCTACTGTGTGACTTTGCTATCAAAAGTCATTGACAGGCCGGGCGCGGTGGCTCAAGCCTGTAATCCCAGCACTTTGGGAGGCCGAGGCGGGTGTATCACGAGGTCAAGAGATCGAGACCATCCTGGTCAACATGGTGAAACCCCGTCTCTACTAAAAATACAAAAATTAGCTGGGCATGGTGGCGCGTGCCTGTAATCCCAGCTACTCAGGAGGCTGAGGCAGGAGAATTGCCTGAACCCAGGAGGCGGAGGTTGCGGTGAGCCGAGATCGTGCCACTGCATTCCAGCCTGGGTGACAGAGCGAGACTATGTCTCAAAAAAAAAAAAAAAAAAAAGTCATTGACAGAACTGATATTAGACTCCATGTCTCCTACCTCTAGACTAGGGTAGTTTATTAGTATAAAAACATCTTTCTTTTAACATCACCAATCCCCTTTCCCTCCTTTAGAAAGCTGCTTCTACAAACTTGCCTCAGAAGGAAATGATGAAAGGGCTAACCCTGAAAGTACTCTCAATTCTTTTTTTTTTTTTTTTTTAAAAAAAGATGGTGTTTCACCATGTTGGTCAGGCTGGTCTTGAACTCCCGACCTCAGGTGATCCGCCCGCCTTGGCCTCCAAAGTGCTTGGATTACAGGCATGAGCCACCACGCCCGGCCTGTACTCTTAATTCTTGAAGACAATGACTTCCCACTGTGTTTGGCCAACTCTCTCTCTCTTGTTCTGGCACACTTTTCCTGAATTGCGCTCTCCTTCACCCCAAGCTCACTACCTTCTTGGTAGCAAAGCAAAGGAATTGTTAAGGCTATGAAATTTCATTCCAAGGCAGGCACAGTGGTTCACTCCTGTAATCACAGCACTTTGGGAGGCTGAGGTGGGTGGATCACTTGAGATCAGGAGTTCAAGACTAGCCTGGCCAACATGGAGAAACCCCATCTCTACTAAAAATACAAAACTTAGCCAGACACCTGTAATCCCAGCCACTGGGGAGGCTAAGACAGTAGAAGTGCTTGAACCCAGGAGTACTTCTCCTTGCTGGGTGATACAGCAAGACTTTGTCTAAAAAAAAAAGAGAGAAAAAGAAAAAGAAAAGAAATTTCATTCCAATTAAGCAAAGATTTGGCAGCATGCTAATCACTAGAGAAAAAGATGCTTAAAAACAACATATTCTGGCCAGGCGTGGTGGCTCACACCTGTAATCCCAGCACTTTGGGAGGCCAAGGTGGGTGGATCACCTGAGGTCAGGAGTTCAAGACCAGGCTGACGTAGAGAAACCCCTTCTCTACTAAAAATACAAAATTAGCCAGGTGTGGTGGCACATGCATGCCTGTAATCCCAGCTATTCAGGAGGCTGAGGCAAGAGACTCGCTTGATCCCAGGAGGTAGAGGTTACAGTGAGCCAAAATTGTGCTCCAGCCTGGGCAACAAGAGCAAAACTCTATCTCAAAAAATAAATACATAAATTTTTAAATTCAAATAATGTCTTATTCTGAGAAAAGAATCATGGCCAGGTGCAGTGGCTCATGCCTGTAATCCCAGCACTTTGAAAAGCCGAGGCAGGAGGACTGCTTGAGCCCAGGAGTTTGAGACCAGACTGGGCAACATAGTGAGACCTCGTCTCTATTTTTTTAATTTGAAAAAAAAAAAAAAAAAAAAAAAAAAATTGAGAAGTGGGTCACCGTCTTTGGAAGTCTGATCTGCAGACCCTGACTCAAGGACGGATGAATGAATGCACTTTCACACCATGGCATTGTTACAAGTGGGCTAGGGATGGCAGTTGGCTGCTTTCAGAGGGCAAAATGCAAACAATCAACTCCATCTTTCTCTTTTATTCAATTAAGATTTTACAACAGAGGTTCTAAGCTTACACACTTGTGGATAATTAACATGGTTAAGACAGAGGTTTTACGAATGATAAAAGCTTTAAGTTCCAGGCCAGAATAAATTCTATAAACAGGTAATTCCCTTTTGGAGAGGCCACTCAGCACAAAATTTGCATGAGTAAACAGAGTGGAGACAAATAATGGGTGTGGGATAAGGCCTTTGATTTTCTCTGTCTCTCCCTATCTTAACATGATGGACTGGCCAGCTGCCTTTGGCCTGCCCCAATAAAACCTTTCGGCCTTCCAAAAGGTTTGAGACAAATCTATAACTTTCCCTAAATATTTTCCATAATATTTTGCCACCACCCTCGGTGAATAGCAACAAAAAATCTTTACTTGAAAGAGAAAAAAATGAACTTACTCTTTTTGAGACAGTTTCACTCTTGTTGCCCAGGATGGTGCGTTCTCAGCTCACCGCAACCTCCGCCTCCTTGGTTCAAGGGATTCTCCTGCCTCAGACTCCTAGCTGGGTTTACAGGCATGTGCCACCACACCCGGCTAATATTTTTTTTTGTAGGTTTCACCATGTTCGTCAGGCTGGTCTCAAGACTCCTGACCTCAGGTGATCCACCTGCCTCAGCCTCCCAAAGTGCTGGGATTACAGGCGTGAGCCACCGCGGCCTAATTTTGTATTTTTAGTAAAGACAGGGTTTCTCCATGTTGGTCAGGCTGGTCTCGAACTCCTGACCTCAGGTGATCCACCTGCCTCGGCCTCAGTGCTGAGATTACAGGCGTGAGCCGCCGCACCTGGCATGAACTTACACTTTCTTATGTAAAGGCCAGCATCAGTATAATTTTCAGTTGCATCTATGGGTTGCATCACTCTCTAAATCTTGTAGGATTTGTGTCTATAAATATTCTGATACATGTATACATGACCAGGATCAGTATGAATCTCATGTAGGCCTTCTCAGATAAGAGCACATGGCTTGTTAATCTTCCCTGTCCTCTCTGTTCCATTTGTTCTTTTTTTTTTTTTTTTTTGAAACAGAGTTTTGCTCTATTGCCCAGGCCAGAGTGCAGTGACGTGATCTTGGCTCACTGCAACCTCCACCTCCCGGGCTCAAGTGATTCTCCTGCCTCAGCCTCTCAAGTAGAGTAGCTGGGACTACAGGCATGTGCCACCACACCCACGAATTTTTTTTTTTTTTTTTTTTTTTTTTTGGGACAGAGTTTCGCTCTTGTTACCCAGGCTGGAGTGCAATGGCGCGATCTCGGCTCACCGCAACCTCTGCCTCCTGGGTTCAGGCAATTCTCCTGCCTCAGCCTCCTGAGTAGCTGGGATTACAGGCACGCGCCACCATGCCCAGCTAATGTTTTGTATTTTTAGTAGAGATGGGGTTTCACCGTGTTGACCAGGATGGTCTCGATCTCTTGACCTCGTGATCAACCTGCCTCTGCCTCCCAAAGTGCTGGGATTACAGGCTTGAGCTACCACACCCGGCCCTTTTTTTTTTTTTTTTAGTAGAGATGGGGTTTTACCATGTTGGCCAGGCTGTCTTGAACTCCTGACCTCAAATGATCCAACCACCTCAGCCTCCCAAAGTGCTGAGATTACAGATGTGAGCCACCACACCTGGCCTGTTCCATTTTGGTTAGTGAGAAACTTGAGAGAAAAAAGATATTAGAAGAGCCAGATTCCTGCGGTCTCTTTTTTACACTCATTTAGATAAACTGAAATGGGAGAACGTTTGAGATTAAAGCCTTCATGTACTCTGGAATAACAGGCAGCCAAAGGATTACTTTTCTGAAACAGAAAAAAAAGTACATTGACCTAAGTTTCTGGGTCAGTCCTGTGAACTGTCTGTAGGTTTTTAAAGGCTAACTTTTTCCTGATAACCTAGTGTTTCTGATTTTTAGATCAAACCCTTGACCTTTCATTGAACGTGCTGGGCTCTTAAAGAAGCAGCCATTTATCCGTAAGAGCAGGATACCTTAAAACTAAAACAAAAGAAAACAAAATAAACTCAGCAGTAGATATTTAATTACATCCAACTCTGAAGGGCAGGTTGCTTGTATGGAAAAGCAGTTAATGTGGTAGGTCACAGTGGCTCATGCCTGTAATCCCAGCACTTTAGGAGGCCAAGGCAGGCAGATCACGAGGTCAGGAGATCAAGACCATCCTGGCTACCACAGCTAAACCCTGTCTCTACTAAAAATACAAAATATTAGCCAGGCGTGGTGGTACACATCTGTAGTCCCAGCTACTCGGGAGGCTGAGGTAGGAGAATCACTCGAACCAATGAGGCAGAGGTTACAGTGAGCTAAGATTATGCCACTGCACTCCAGCCTGGGCAACAGAGCAAGACTCCATCTCAAAAAAAAAAAAAAAGTTATGTTTGTGCGCAGGGTCCTAATTAAACTTTAGTTCACCTTTCCTCTATCCTTGGACATAAGGAGGTCCCATAAAATCTCTTAGTGATTAGAAACCTACAGGCTGTTCTCCTTAGGAAGCACTGCTACTCAAAACAGCCCCCTAAAGTATAACTAGTGATTGAATTGTAATAGTTAAAAAAAAAAAAAAAAATCTTTAAAATCTAACTCCTAAAAAGTAAACATGGTTTTTAAA
Organism: Sapajus apella; assembly: GCF_009761245.1. NCBI lineage: Eukaryota > Metazoa > Chordata > Mammalia > Primates > Cebidae > Sapajus > Sapajus apella. The sequence continues at coordinate 70,138 of NW_022437050.1, read as the reverse complement.
TAACTAATTTTTTAAAAAATCAAAGACTTTATTGGATAAAGGTTACACAACATTCTTTAACATTTAAAACTCTGAGCATACTTCAGATGAGAAACAATTTTTATCATTCAAGTCTACAAAACAAAATAGGCTTATGAAGATTGAAATACAGACACAAGGTAGCATGAAGCAAAGCTTAAATATTAAGCAACTAAAGCAATGAAAGTGAAATAGCAATATGGTAGGTCTAGATTTTAAATACCACCAAGTTTCATTTTTTTAAAAATGAAAATTTGGTTTGTAACAAAACAGCTTTGAGAATACGCCATGAGAAAAAACAATTTATATACTTAAAACCTGATCCTCCCAATTCTTTTGCTTTATATTATTACTTCTTGATCATTTCCATCACTCTACACACATAAAGAATTCTAAAGTTTAATTAAAAATCTTGATTATACAATTCATATAATTCCACCATGGCTTGGGAGTTATTAGGTTCTTGAAGTAAGCCTGAAAGGTACTGCTGGTGTTATGTATCTGAAAGAACAAGACTGACCCAAACCAAAGCTCTAGGCCACATAGAGTAGGGCACCTCTACAGTATAGTTCATGTCATCTTTAGAATTCCCTGCTGCTACAGTTCCTGAGCTGACTTTTTCTGATCTGACAAAATATATGACTCCATAATATGGAATTTTCCAAACAGACAATTGTAGAATGCAATCAAAACGTTAAATTATTTGCAGTATAATTAGAATTTGCATTAAGCTCATTAGAAACAAGACTGCCTGCCTTTTCTTCAAGTTGTAAAACAAATCATAGGCATATTAAACGTTTTAAAACTCACCCAGAACCTTTTGTTAATCCTGAGCCCAGGGTTAATAGGTAATTCCAAACTTATATAGTAACATTATGGAAAGTTTGACTACTTGAGCCAAGTGCTCAGTTATCTGTTACGCTGCTTCATATGAATTTTACGGTTTTCTATTTTTTGGCATATTTTCCCTTTTTTTTGTAATAATCAATATGAATTATCTTTCTGGTTTAAAAAATAAATCAGTATTGCCACTAAAAAACTTCAGTTTTATTATTAAAAGTACGGCATCATCAAATATAAAATGCCTTAAAAATGTAGTACTAACAGGTCCATCTGGTTTTCTCATGTTTTCTCCATTCATTAAAAAAGAAAAATTAAGGTTTTTTTATAATATTTACCAAAGACAAGAAAAAAATTATAGTCTCTATTAGCAAGAATTCATGCTCCATGCATGAAAAGTTTGACACTGTTTTAAAGGATCCTGTTCCTGCCACTTGTCCCCCAGGGCCAAGTCCTACTGACACCTGTTAGAATTTCTTGCACTTAGGAGGGGCTCTCTGTAGAGAGAGGTCCACATCAAAATTTAGACGACGTCACCTTTTTTGAACTAGATAAAACCAGTAAGGATACAGACAATAATAAAAGGCTTTCCAGCTTAGCAGAATTAAGAACTAGCTCTTGGAGTATATATTTGCACTCCAAGATCAACACTAACCTATCCACTTTGAGTCAAAATTTGAAAGATAAGAATGTTGGCCGGGCGCGGTGGCTCAAGCCTGTAATCCCAGCACTTTGGGAGGCCGAGGCGGGTGGATCACGAGGTCAACAGATCGAGACCATCCTGGTCAACATGGTGAAACCCCGTCTCTACTAAAAATACAAAAAAAAACATTAGCTGGGCATGGTGGCGCGTGCCTGTAATCCCAGCTACTCAGGAGGTTGAGGCAGGAGAATTGCCTGAACCCAGGAGGCGGAGGTTGCAGTGAGCCGAGATCGCGCCATTGCACTCCAGCCTGGGTAACAAGAGTGAAACTCCATCTCAAAAAAAAAAAAAAAAAAAGATAAGAATGTAATTATGAAAATGTGCACAAAATGTTAAATACTAGTGGCAAATAAATATATCTTAATACGTTCTAACAAGCAAACATATATTCAAGATAATACAGCCCTGCTTTATTAAAGAAAGAAAAGATCCAAATTTTGCTTGTGGGTGGGGCGGGGCACTTTGCCATCCTTTCAGCAGGATGTTACTTTCTGTTGTTTCTACTGGCACCCTGAAGGAAACACTGGCCTTGGCATCTGTGACTATTGCTGTTTTATAGGAGAGCCATTTTAGAAATACCTTTGCTCATATCTGAACTAATTAACCTAAACCTTGGAGAAAGCACAGTTTAAGTATGAAAAACAATTCAGCATTTCTGCATCATCCCATGCCTTTTAGGCCTGTCCAAACTGTACTCATAAGAACTTCACATTCAAAAGAAGTTACTGTCAGTGTTTCTTCAAATATAAAATTCAAGTGAGCTCTTGTATGTGTATTTCACATCATTTTTCTCCTCATCTCATGCATAATTTATTGCAATAGTTTATTTTTTATAAAATATTCCCTAATACCTTTTCTTCGGTTTAATATAGCACAATTTGCAAGTGCCCCTTTATAGACTGTTGTTTTTAACCACTGCCTTAACATTTACTTCTTAGTGCAGCTTTAAAAACTCCAATTTCATTCAGTCCTGATGCTCTGGTGTTCTCTGTGTCATTGTGGTACAGGTCCAAGAAACCAGCAGCCTGCTAATGTCTTTGTGCTGAAATATAGTAAAGAAAAGGAAGAAAATGTAGTTAAGCACAAGCAATTATATGAGGAAAATGATGTCCTTGTTGTTTAAATTAAGCCCTATATAGACTGTGGGATCACACCTGATTTTTTCTTTTAAATTGGTTAAACCTGACCAATGTTGTTTTAGGAAAACAACTTACTGCCACTCTAAACCAGCAGAAATATTCATGTTATTTCTAAAGTATTATCAGGTCAGTTTCCAACACAAGTAATATGGCTGTCATCTTTACATAATCAATGTGCACTTGAATGTTTTTTTAAAATACTTTATTTGCCGAATGACAAGGGAATTTTAACTTTGTTCCTTATATTGTCATTTCACAGTATAATACTCTGAGAGTCAGCTGAGTTGCTGGGGACTGCTATGAAGCACCAACAGCTTTCTACTAGCACAGACTAGCCTACGGTTTTAAGGAGCAAATTTATATACAGAGCCAAGCTATGTACAAATCAGCAGCAGGACACACTGTCCACATATTTGCAAAGAGCAAAAAAAGAAGGGAGTGGAGGGTGCCTCCTCAGAAGTAGACACAGCATATCAGAAGGTATCAAGAGCACCATTTTGATACTAGAAGACAACACACGTACACTGGTTAGACTGACCAGTATCCCATGTTACGCCAGTAAACCTGATTATCAGCAGAGGCCTCTTCACCATACCTCCAACAAGAAGGACAGCAAGCGCAGTATTTATAAAGGGCAAGGCTTGTAAAAATAACTGCTAAATAGCATGACCAGAATGCCCAACACTACCAACCTCCCTCTAATACTACAAAGTAGAAAGAAGCCCACTGAAACCCTCTACAGTCCCTGGTTATGCCTCTCAAACCTGGAAACCCAAGTACCAATGTGAATTTGAATTCCAAAAGAGATGATCCGTGGAAAGAAAGATGAATTTTTTTGGTCAAATCCATTTTTAAAACAAAAATGGTATTTCAGTGGAGTAATAACGGACACAACAAACACAATGCAACAAGGAAAACAGAAAAACCACCCGTCCTTCCCATTCTTTAACTTCCAAACATTTCACAGGAGGTATCTTTCCCAGGATTTGACAGTGTTGTCATGCTTCATTCGCTTACTAGATCAAGGCCTACAAAATAAATTTCACAGGGTATTCTATCATGTTTCCCCTCAAGCAATGAAAAGTGACCTCTAGGTATAAATACTACACACATCAAGATGAAAGGTGAATGTAGTCCTTGCCTCTGGGAAAAAAAAAAAAAATGATTTACACTGTCTTAAAATTTGACATTGAGCTCAGTTTTTACTTCCTAAAACTAAGATACTGTACTAATATGATTGCAATACTAATAGATTTAGGCTTACACAGAACTAGGGGAGCAAATGTTCCTATTTTATAAACTGAAAGAAAAAAGGTAAATAGCCAATCCCATGTACAATTCCATTTCCTTTAATTTATGACTGTCAGTATTTGGCTTCAATTTTAGTGAGGCCTATTCAAGTTCAGTTGAAGTCTAGGGCAGGAAAGGCAAGGAGTTAAGCAGATCTTACTATTCCTATGAGAGGTGCAGAAAAATAAAAAACAATATTCCCTCAAGAGATCATCTTAACGGTGGCTATCACTCCTTATAAGTGTAAATAAGTGTCCAAAATCCCAGCTGCAATCTCTAACTCAAAATTTGCCATTCTGACCCAGCTTGCAAATTACAGCTTCCATCCAACTATACAGCTCTTCACTAGCTGTACAAATACCAGAGTGTTAAACAGCATTACTTTGAGGAAGCAATAAAAGTCCTAAGTTTCAAAGCAGCACAAACACACACATAAAAATCCCTGAACTTTTGCTGCCCTATAAGGGCCCAAAATAAGCCTTTTAGGCATTATCCAAGGAGTTACTAATAAATGTACTTAGAGAAATAGACTACATTTCAGCACTATCTTTTACCACCCTCTGGAATTTTGACTTGCATTATGTAAATGATAATGGTTTTGAGACTAATTCACTAAGAATATATATACATATATCTGTTCATATATATATTCTTATATATACAGTAAGAAGTAATGACTAAGAAGTTTAATGAATATAAAAGTGACAAAAAAAAGACTGAGATAGTGAAAAGATAAAAGAAATCCAGTATATTTGACTTTCCATGGAGACTTAGTTGCTATCTGACATAATTCTGCAAGGTAACACCCAACTTCTATCACCTTAAGAGAATCTACTCTCAACTCACGGAAGCTCATAAGAGACTCCTCTTTTTAGCATGGCAGGTAGTATCAATGGAAAGTTATTTTCATTCATTAAAACTATCACCTACACGAGGCACACCCAGCTACCAAGGTCAATGAAAACTAAAGAAAAAGAACTAATGAATTCTTTTAAGTCTAGCCTAATCTACTTCAGGAATGATTAAGTGATGACATGATGCCCTCTTCACTTTGTGGCAGGGCTTAAAACAGACAGACCTGCCCGTTTCACTGTTAACTTCAATGCTCCCAGTCTGAATCCACAGTGGTCTGTCAGACACTGTAAGGGAGCAGCAGGACTCGTCACTGTCTGATGTAATAGCTGCCATTTGTTGAGACCTATGGTAGAAAAAACCAAGTTAACAAAAATAAAACATTTGAGTGTTTTAATCCATCCATTTTACAAAAAAATTCTTTTAAAATAAGAACAAAATTCAGGTGAATTTTCATAACAAATTTATTCTGCATAACTTATTGGCTTCACAGAAAGAGAAGCTTTGGTACTAAATGAAAACAGACTTGAGAGCTGTGTAAACACAACAGCCTTGGCCAGGAGAGGGCACTCTCCGGCCCAAGTCAAATCCACAGCAAGATGCCATGGGGCACACCAAGATTCTGCCCTCCAAGCAAACTTACAAATGAAAGGGGAAATGCTAACTCACACTGAATAGTCCTAACAAAAAATATTTTACTAATCTAACATTAGGCTAGTGCTGGAGAAGTCCTGATCTAATCTAACATTAGCCTGGTGTTGGAGAAGTCAGTATTCAAAGATAAGGCTGAACCTGTCATCCTTACCCATACTACATAATAAATGAGCTCAGTTACCCTTTTGTGTATTTTTTGAGACAGTCTCACTCTTGTTGCCCAGGCTAGAGTACAGTGGCTCAATCTCGGCTCACTGCAACCTCCACCTCCCAGGTTCAAGCAATTCTCCTGCCTCAGCTTTCTGAGTAGCTGGGACTAAAGGCGCACACTACCACACCCAGCCAATTTTTTGTATTTTCAGTAGAGATGGAGTTTTCACCATTTTGGCCAGGCTGGTCTTGAACTCCTGACCTCAGGTGATCCACCCACCTCCCAAAGTGCTGGGATTATAGACGTGAGCCCCACGCCTGGCCTCTTTTGACCCTTTTTTGCAAAACAACCAAAAACTTCGTGAACCTCTTTCTGCTTTAATCCCAATAACCACACTTGCATACTATGCAGGACCTAAATTTACTGTGTGAGGTAATACCTCATTGAGTTAACAGTTATAACAAGGGTTTTTATGACACTTAAGCTTTCAAAATAAACTTCAAATACTAGCATAATTTAAATGAAGGACTGCTATCTTAAGCCTAATTTTTAAACATATTTGCTTGTTTGCTTACTTTCCTAACTGTAAATAAAAAAACAATTCACCTATCATATCAATGTAGTGAACTCTGGGATCATTAGTTAAATAACATCCAGTCTTTATAATAATTGTTTTTTTTTAATGCTAAGTTAAATTAGAAGCAGTACTATATAATGAAAACTTTATTTATTTATTTTTTTTTGAGACGGAGTTTCGCTCTTGTTACCCAGGCTGGAGTGCAATGGCGCGATCTCGGCTCACCGCAACCTCCGCCTCCTGGGTTCAAGCAATTCTCCTGCCTCAGCCTCCTGAGAAGCTGGGATTACAGGCACGCGCCACCATGCCCAGCTAATTTTTTGTAGTTTTAGTAGAGACGGGGTTTCACCATGTTGACCAGGATGGTCTCGATCTGTTGACCTCGTGATCCACCCGCCTCGGCCTCCCAAAGTGCTGGGATTACAGGCGTGAGCCACCGCGCCCGGCCCAATGAAAACTTTATAAAAGACTTTTCTGACCTTGAAAAGGAAAGATTTTGTATATATCTAATCTAGAAAAATAATTACTTCTGAATTTTTAATTTTTTTAAAAAGATGGGGTTTCACCATGATGGCCAGGCTGGTCTTGAACTCCTGACCTTAGGCGATCCACCCACCTCGGCCTCCCAAAGTGCTAGGATTACAGGCATGAGCCACCGTGCCCGGCCAATTACTTCTGAATTTTAACTCAGGGGAAAATAATTTTTTTTTTTTTTTTTTTT